>NC_142338.1:5121250-5437500 GCF_054954075.1 Amborella trichopoda
GCTGTTATTCACTATTTCTCTCTCTGCATTTTTCTCTATGAGCTCGATCGCTTATCTTATTTTCTCTCTCTACATTTTTCTCATCACACCATTTTTCTCTCTGCCCAATATCTCACATTTTCCCTCTGTAGTCCCATGCCTTTTACCCATTACATTTCACCACCATTTATAACGCTTTTTAATTTTTCCTACTTCCAATGGGACTAGGTGGACCCTCAACCTCATCATAATCCTAAAACTATTGCCATGGACCTTCATCGTTATCTCTTATCCTAACGGAAACACCTATAATAGGACTCCCCTACCTCCACAATCTAAGCCTAGATCCTAATCCCATGCTTAAAGGACTCTTAATAAACATAAAGATGCTCATCTTTTAACACCCCCATTCATTGCCATGTCTGAGCAACGTCTTTCATGCCTAACGCTTGCTTGAATTTCAGTATCTTCTCTCCACTCAGCATTTTGGTGAAGATATCTGCCGCCTATTCATTAGTTGGAATTAGTGGTTTAAAAAACGGTTCGGTGATTCATATCGGGTACCTCAAAAATTCATCCGGATTGTTGAATTGACGATTTGGATTGGGAATCAGTCGAATCGATAGGATTAAATCTTAAAAAAAAATCTTAAAAAATTATTAAAATTTAATATAAATGTTGTTTTTTAATAATCCAATAAGAAATAGAGGTACTCCATTAATAATTTTTATTTTTTTGCATGAATATACGAATATTGATATGTTTTTTCCTTGTATGAACTACTGTTTACCATTTAATTTACATTACACAAAAGCATAAACATAAAATTATCATGGATTAAGTATATCATCATACGTGGACTACAATAAAACATACAATTCGTAACATATGACCTAAAAATAAAATGACAGACGACGTCGTTCTTCATCTTGGTCACGCTTGTGTCATTGATTGAATTCGCGTGACAATTCATTAACTTGTTCTAAAAACGAATCATCCAAATTAGTGGGCACCTGACTATACCCAAATCCCTGAGTGTTAGTGTTTAGTTGTGCTCTTAATCCAAAATCCCCGAAACTTGTCCATCCTTCATGCTCAGCTACACTGTCGTGCTTGTCCCTATCCTCTTGCTGTTAAGACTCGATATGTAAATAATTTGGCTAGGATTGGGTGGCATCAGAATCATCATCTCTCTCATTTTCCCTTAGACCCCCTTCCCATTCTCTCTCATTAGGTACAATATCAGGACATCTCCGACGAATTGTGGATATGTTGGCGGGCTGCTTCTTCTTTGATGATGCTCATCACCTTCTTCAAAATCTTCCTCACCGATAGCCTCAAGGAACGCTCTCTTATGCGATATTGACTCATCTTCCTCTACTACACATTGTTCTATTGTGTCTGTGATAAATATTGTGTCCAAGTCTATCGGCCCATAGTCTTTAAGCTTCATTCTTATTTATCGCTCTCGGATGTTTAAGTTGTAATGAACGTAGACCAGTTTATGAAGCCTATCTGAAGCGAGTCGATTCATCTTAGTAGTGTGCAACCATTGGAACGTACTCCAATTTTGCTCACACCCAGTAGCAGAACATGTCTGGGAGAGCACCCTGATTGCTATCCCCTTTGGGTGAGGTGCATAACTACCATATATCTCCCACCATTCAGCTGGATTAAAATGTAAAAAGCATTGTAAGGGCAAGAACAATTCATAAGATTAAATATATAAATGAACAAAATATTAGTTAGGGGTTAACCTGGATCCATCTTAGTTCGAGAATTCCCGATAAGTCTAATTCTGAAGGATCCTATAGCATCTATATACATTGCAAGCTAAAATAAAATATTTCGTTTTAGTGCATTATTCCTCGTAAATAAAACAACTCAATGAATTTCTTACCCAAATATTAAATATTACCTCTTGTGTTTCTGCTACCTGCTTTTGATGTCTTCTCTCCAGCCTGGCAATAATGTATCTAACCACTTCCATAATCTTGTGGGGATGTTCAGGTGTCAAATAGAAAAATTTTAGATTGAAGTAGTAACCTAGAAAATACATAGAAAGATAAAGGTCATTTAAAATTTCATAAAAATTAAATTAGAATTAAACATTCTAATGATTTAAATATATATGTATCTGCATAATAAATTGAACGGCCAAATTTGGTGTTCCATCTTCTTTTTATAATTTTGATCACTTTACTAACAAAACTACATTTCTCCCCAATAGTTGATTTGGCCCTCTCGATACTTTCGTAAAGGATGTCCATGATAGCTTTATTGTCAACATCTATCATTCTTAACACCATGACCAAATGGGCAGTGGCCTCTACGATACTAGAACATCGAGACCAGAACCTCCTACTTGATTCTATGCCGTCCACTTTTAGCCCGGTACCGGACTTCGAGAGGCTGTCATTTAACCACTCTTCACTGGTAAACAATCGCTTTAATGCACCTTTAGATTCTCGAATGGAGTCCATAGCCAAGCAATTTGTCGCAAAACGGGTTGACAGGCCTGATTATCTCTTTTTTCTTACACTCTTCTCTGAACAAAAATAAGACTTTAGAGTGGTTATATATAAATCTTGACACCAACATCGCTTCTTGTAAAGTCTCCTTCACAATTTTGATATCACCAATCTCCTCTAACATAAGATCGATGTTATGTGCAGCACACGGGGTCCATGCTAAATGCTTCCTCTTATCCATCAACTTGCTGCCCGCAGAAACACATGCACGCACATTGTCCGTAATAAACTGGACTACATGCTTATCTCCCACCTCCTCCTCTATCTGATCATGTAGTCATACCAAGAAGTTTGCATCCTTCTTTATCACTAATACATATTTGCTAGATATAAAGGCTAGACCTTTTGGGGAATAGGCCAAGAAGTTAAGAAACTCTTTTTTGCTAACTTTATTCAACCAACCGTCAGTCATGAGAGTAATGCCTGTTCTTGGCCAACTCTGTTTATATTCTTCAATCCACTTTTTAACTTCCTCCACCTCTTTATCCAAGATTGGCTCGCTGAGTTCATATGCAGTCGGGGGCTTTACCCTAGGCTTGGCTCTCTAGATTGTGTTGAATATAGGTGGGAAATATGCGCTATTGGTTGCATCAAAGGGGACCATTTTATCATAAAACCATTTACCAATATATCTGTCTAACATGTTCCTCGTACCTTTCACCATGCCTTTAAGAGTCAACTATTGTGACTTAGGCTTTGAGAGAAATTGGTCTATACGACCATGACCTACAATACTGGCACTCCTAGATAAGCTAAGAACAATTTCTTCAACGTCTGTTTCCCCTTGATAGATATTACCACCAATTTCTTCAACATCTGTGCCCGCCATGCATGTTCGAGCTGGGCCCCCCATGCATGTCTAAGATGGGCCCCACCATGCATGTCTAAGCTAGGCCCACCATGCATGCTCATGTCATAACCACCAGGCATTCTAAACCCGATTTCCCTCTGGTATGTTTCTTGTAAACTCATTCTTGTGGCCATCTCCAAGTCATTATTATATTGCTCTTCTAGATCATTTCCGCTCAATGGCGTATATAAACCAACTATCTCCTCATCCATCATCTGCTTTGTAATTTTTTTACCTTTGGTAACCTTGAGAAATATCGTCATCTACTTTCTTACATTACTAGGGATACTATTACACGCAAAAACATATCTATTAACCCTTGCCAAATGTTGCTTGAACCTATGTACCCCACTACTTATCACTTTTTGGCAGTAATTACAAATAATTTTATCTTTTTTGTTGGGAGTAAGCCTGACCCCATATTGCCATGCAGGGTCTTCCCTAGATCTTGTATGGTTCAATTGTTTTAATATGTAAATGGTTAAAAATTAACCTGATAACTCAACAGGAAAAATAAGCACCATATGTAGTGATAATATGTAGGGATAGTTTATGAAGTTATCTTTGTTGTTAATGCAAAATACTTCTACTGGCAAAAATATTTTAGTTCCTATTAGTAAATATAATTTATTTATGTAACATTATAGATAAAAATAGTCTATATCAATCATTACAATAATATAGTCATCTATAATGCCACTACACGTACATTTGGCACAAGAAATATTTAACAATAATATAATCACAATTTTCAGAAAATCACGATTTTCAAAAAAATTGATCACCATAAAAAAATTCAAAAAACACAGCCACAACTCCTTTGCATCTGAAATCAAGCAATAAAAATTGCTTAATCCGTCAAATTACACCTAAAATTAATTGAATTACAGTATTACCTTAAAAAACCCTCTAAAATAATTCGTAATAGTACTTTAATTCATCTCATATTTGTAGTTTGGCAGGAAAAAAAAACCCCCAATTGTTCTTCACAAAACCGTGACTCAAAATCGAAAATCATTATCAATCATATACATACATTTTATGCATTAAAATTAAAAAATACAATTTTGCATTAACATTTTTAACAACGTGTATTTTTTTGCATCAATAATTTATCAACATGCAATTTTTTGCATTAAAAATTTAACAATAAAAATTAAAATACAGTTTAATTCGCCATGATAATCAAAACCTGGTCACGATTTTCATAATTTTTCAAAAAATCACGATTTCTCGAATAAATCGATCATCCATTATTTTTTTAAAAAAAACACAGTTCTTCACAGACCCACCTAACATCAATCATTCCAACTCTAAAATCGGCCTCAAATCAAATAAATTACATCAAATTGAATACATGATATGATAACAACACTATAAAGAATCAATGCCCTATAATATTAACATATTATTATCAAAATATTGAATAAAATCGATTGTATGGGGGAAAAAAAAAAAAAAAAACGCAGTTCTTCACAGACCCACTTGACATCAGTCATTCCATTTCAAAAATTCGCCTTAAATCGAATAAATTACATCAAATTGAATATATGTTATGATAAACAACACTATAAGGAATCAAAGCCCTATAATATTAATACATTTTTTGTAAAAAATTGAATGGCGAAAAAAAAAAAAAATGCAGTTCTTCACAGACCCACCTGACATCAGTCATTCCAACTCAAAAATCCGCCTCAAATCGAATAAATTACATCAAATTGAATATATGTTATGATAAACAACACTATAAGGAATCAAAGCCCTATAATATTAATACATTTTTTGTAAAAACTTGAATGGCGAAAAAAAAAAAAAATGCAGTTCTTCACAGACCCACCTGACTTCAGTCATTCCAACTCAAAAATCCGCCTCAAATCGAATAAATTACATCAAATTGAATATATTTTATGATAAACAACACTATAAGGAATCAAAATCCTATAATATTAACACATTATTTGTAAAAAATTCACTAAAATCGAATGAATGGCAAAAAAAAAAAAAAAAAGCGCAGTTCTTCACAAATCCACTTGACATCAGTCATTCACGAAAATCCACCTCAAATCGAATAAATTTCATAAAATTGAATATATTTTATGATAAAAAACATTATAAGGAATCAACATCATATAATATTAACACATTATTTGCAAACAATTATCTAAAATGGATTGAATGGCGGAAAAAAAAAAAAAAACCCAGTTCTTACCTGTTTTTCTCCACCCGTGGTTTTAAATCCAAATCTGAAATGTAATGGACCAAAATACTCACAAATTATGAATAAAAATTTCTAAATAACACTCTTAAGATCAATAACCCTCAGATTTTACAAAAAATAATACCCATTTTTGTGAGAAATCAGAGAAATGGCAAACACTGACGCCTTGTTCTTCACAGATCTACCGATTTGTGATCAAAATTGTTGATTTAAACTACAATTTATCCACTGAAAAGGCTGAAAATCTTAAAGAAAAAGCTGAAAGATTCGATTACAAAGCTGAAAAAGCAAAAAAATTATCAAAAAATGTCAAAAATTGATGATTCCCGTGATGAATACTGTTCATTCGTGTTTCACTGTTGTGAATCGGCTAAGAATTGCTCGGTTCTCTCTTGACACGGGCGGTTCCCTATGTATTGCTAGAACCGGCACGCCCTAGCCAGTTCCCTAGTCGAACAGGCGAGTCCGGTTCGACTCGTCGAGTTTTGAAACACTGGTTGGAATATATATGCAGTTAACCTCCCGGTTAACACCTCCTCACGATCATAGTGATTGTGCACTCGATGTGCTTCGTGTATGCATCAATGGCTGGATTTGAGACTACCATGATTGAAGTGATGTTTTCACTGTGAACTGAAACATTGTAGTCGCTGGCTTTTCCATACTCGTTAAGTAATTGTGTCCAAAGCGGGATCATTTAACACATAAAATCTTTGCAACTCGGCTAAACGCCTTTTCAAAGTCTTTCTCATAAGCTTGAGGAAACACTTTAGCCGCCAATAATGCCTTATAACACTCATTTCGCATCTGGATTTACTTTTTATTCTCTAAAACTATTTATAACCAATTGTGCTCTTGCTTCCTAGAAATGGAACCAAATCCCATATTTGATTCTTGGAAAGTGCGGTCTTTTGTTCCATGGCATGCTGCCACTTTTGATTACTTGCTGCTTCTTCTAAGCTTTTCGGCTCATGTTCATCAATGACCTACATCATATATGCATAATATATATATCGTAGACGTAATAGTCATTGAACCACTGGATACCTATGCCTTTCTGGATATGGCTTGACCTGCTCAAATCATGAAACTTGAGAGACTAATTTCCTTATCTCTTGATGGTGAGGGAGTAGCCGGCTTCCAAGAGGACTTTGGATCCCCATTGGGGGATGAAGATTCATCTTCTTCTTCAATTTCACGGTCTCTTTCACCAAAACTTACATGAAATCCTTGATCTACCCATTGTCTTCCATTGGGCACTTTTAGTGTGATACTTCCCTTGCCTTCAACTTCTGAGTAGTATCCCCTTTCAGGACTCTTGGCATGTTAGACAAAGGTTCTTTGGTGGTGAAGGGATTGCCTCTTGGAGTCATATGATTTGAACATGCTGAATCTATGTATCACTGTTATTTGCTCTCATGCCCATCATTAATACAAAGTGCTTCTTCAAGTCTATCCTCGTATGCTTCTTTCTCCTCTTCCCTTTTTCCTTTGGCAACATAATTGTCTTGATTATGCCTATAATATTTGGAATCATGTCTGACTTTCCAACAAGTATAGCACTAGCTTTTTTTTTTTTTATTGAAAGGTTTTACGAGACTCACCTTGCTCATTATTGTGAGGTTGTGGTCAAGACTCTTTATTATTTTGGGGCTTTTTTGAACCACGATATCTTCCTCTATCATAAGAACTCCTATAAGAATTAGTAAACTAGACATCACTTCGTTCTTTCCCTTTCTTTAAATAATTGTTTAACTCCAATTTTCTCACGTCAAGTAGTGCTTCCTTATGAAACAATAGGCTTATAGCCTCTTCTATGAGTGGCTTGGATTTTTGAATCATCACTCTCATTGCATCAAACTCGGTCCTTAGGTTTTCAAAGATGATGCCAACTTGAGTGTCATTCTCCATCTTAGCGCCAATTTTTTTCAATTGATTACAAAGATCTTTCACTTTTCAAGAAAAGTTTGCAATGATGCCATTACTTTGCTTATATGCCTGTAATTCAACTTCCATGAATGCCTTCTTTGTACCGCTTGCCTGTTCATGCACAGCAGCTGACCGATCCCAGACTTCTTTTGCTATTTCTACAATCTTCACATGGGAAAACATATCAAGTCCACATGAGATCTGAATTACATGTCGAGCCTTTATGTTTCTTCCATGACACAAGTCTATAGTAAGCAGTTGGTCTAGGTTCAATGTCATTGACTACATCCCATAGATCTTGCCCTATCAAATAGCTTCTCAGCCGCACTTTTCAATCTTTCATATTTCTTTGCGGTTAAAACTTTGGGATCAATGACACTTGATGTAAACATAGCAATATTTCTTTTTCCTTTTTTTTTTTGTTTGGTGAAATCCTGGACATACCGGTGCACAAAACAATGCCTAGACCTGACTACTAGCCAAATAATCTATAAATACGGTGAGAATGGTGGTTGAGTATTATGCCAACTTGAAAGCTTGTTCCATTGCTTTGATACATGATGGAGGAAATAATCTATAAATACGGTGAGAATGGTGGTTGAATATTTAGCCAACTTGAAAGCTTGTTCCATTGCTTTGATCCAGGATGGAGGAAAGCCATGTGAAGAAAAGATTTTGATAATCTTTAGGGAGAACGTATGGGTAATAAGTTTAGATATGTAGACATCTCATTTTTAAAACTGACAAATTTTGTGATATTTTTTAACCATTAGAACCACAATATCACAGTAAACCCCTAGACCGTAGACCACCATAGTCCATACTGCCGGCTCTGTGATCCCGAATCTTGTAGAATACCCTGTTTTAGTAAAAAATCATTAAAAATAGCAAAACATCTGGTTTTGACCCAATTTTTTGCAGGCATCATCATAAGAGCCTGTAGATCCCCCAAAACTAGAATTTTGTGATTTTGGGCAGATTTGGTCTAGACGACACTCCTAGTGTCGCTCAGTCCAGACTGACCCAAATCCTACATAATACCCTATTTAAGTAAAAAAATATTAAAAATAGCAAAACATCTCGTTTTGACCTAAATTTAGGCAGGCAGCATCACAAGAGCCCTACATCCCCCTCCCAAGAACTAGAATTTACGATTTTGAGCAGATATGGTCTGGCCGACGCTTCTAGGGTCGTCCAGCCTAGACTGACCCAAATCCTACAAAATACCATGTTTTACTAAAAAAAAATCATTAAAAATAGCAAAACATCTTGTTTTGACCCAAATTTTGGTAGATAACATCACAAGAGTCCGTAGATCCCCTCAGAACTAGAATCTGTCAATTTTGAGCAGATTTGGTCTGGGCAACGCTTCCAATGTCGTCCAAACCCGACTGCCCCAAATTGGTAGTTTCCACATGCCAACACCTCCCGGATCATTTTTTTCCAGGTTCAATACCTTGACCATTTGGTCTGGGCGACACTAGGAGTGTCGCCCAAGTCTTGGACCACCAAAACGGCAGTCCGGGCCAGGAAATCTTTTGGTTATGGTATGTTATCTATTCCAGACGATTTTCAGCTTATAAAATGGTCATTTCAGGATCATTTTATATTAGAGACTCGTTAGACCTGATTAGTTATTATGCCTAGAAAAGCTTAGAGATTATGTAACCTGAGAAAAACCTAGACCTAGAAAAACCCTAGTTTTATGCTACTTGCAGCCCTTAGATCAAGAAATCTATCCAACCAAACCAAGGCCTGGTCAAAACCTAAAGAGAGACAAAGAGGACGCATGGCATAAACTCAGCCGGTCCTAATACGGGCGAGGCCTCGAAGCCTCGAGACTCCCGGGCCAACTGGCCTGATCTGGTAGATTTTTACTCTTTCTTGTATTTATTTTTATTTTTGTTTATTTTATTAGAATTAAATTAGTTTTATTGCTTTTTACATAGTATTTCATATATTAGATCAATGTTGGCTCTGTTACTTATCTAAAAGAAGATCTCTCTTCTAAGTAGATCTGACTTTAGATCAAAACTCGAGTGTCCCACTCTCTATCACACTTTTGAAAATCAATTTGTGGTACGGATCTGAGGGATTTTCTTGTATAGATCTCTCCTATTTGCATCGTAAACAAGACACCACGCACCAGTGCACGACTAATCGGGCGAGTCTGAGCTAGCTCTTCACTCTTGCGAGCCCGAGTATTCTCGAGTTGGGTGTCCAACTTAGAGATCTTAAAAAGAAAATAAAAAAATTTATAAAATAAATCTAAATTTTAAAAAATAAATCTATTTGAAAAATATTTTTTTCCTGCGTTCTATCGTTTTGGAAAAGATTGGAAAGTATTTTGGTCGTGAATACTTCTTATTAAATGTTTTCCATCATTTTTAGATTATTTCAAAAATTACCCCGATCACAAATTGATTTTTTAAAATCTATTTTTTTTGCTAATTTGTTAATCTCATTTAGGTGTGTTTTGTTGAATCTTACTTTAAACTCGCATTTTCTAATTTTTTTGGATTTTTATTTTCTTAACACTTTTTTTTTGCCTAGCCAGTACGTGCCTGACTTGAACTGGTTATCCAAACCAGTTTCAAGTTACCTGAACTCAACCCATGGGCTGGGTTCTGCTAGTTCGTCAATAGAACATTGACATGGACATGGACATGTAAGCATATTTATCAAAACTAGACCAAACTTGGTTAAACTACCGACCAGTGCCTTGGCCAATCTGGTCCAGAGTAAAAAAAGAGGTTGGTATCTGGTCAAAACTAGTGTTTGACTTATTTTGGGCGAGCCGGTTGGCTGGATCAACTAGTTCGACTATTTTAAATAAAGTGGGCAACTTTTTTTTAATATATATTTTTCAACGATTATTTATATTTTTTAATACTTTTAAAGTATAGTCTAAAGAGTTCGATCTGTAGCGGAACCGATTTTGACTGGAATAGACCCCTCATAGGTTCAGTGGCCGATCCAATCCTAATAATACTACTTTAGAAAGCCCATGAGTTGTAGCCATGATATGTTGCTTTTTTATTCGAATTGATTTAATTTAAATCAAGACTTTATGTTTGTTTTCTCAACTCTTTTTTTTATTTGGATTGTATATTACGAGGCCGTTCATTTTTTGTACAAGAAGTCACAACTTTTCTTAACTATTGGATGTGAAATCTAACTTATTAAAATGTATCACAACATTCGAAAAATTTTGTTTTGGATTCTATTGACCATTGGATGTGAAATTGGGTGGTTGCATTTATTTCATTGATCAAGCCCAAAGTTCAAAAAAAAAATTCTCGAACTTTGTGATACACCCAACCTATTAGATTTCACATCAGATGGTTGTAAGTAATTGTGACCTCCCTGTACCAAAAGTAAATGATCTTATTTTATTTGCTCTGTACTTAGTAATCATATATTTTTTTACTGCATTTATGAGATTCTATATAGCAATGGGTCGGGTGGCCTTGTCAGGTATGGTAAACTAGGCCCTAATCTAGGGTCGAGCCATAAAATGTGGCCTAAGGGGAGGCCAGGGCCAAGCAACCACATCTTATGAGTGGGGCTGAGTTAGGTCTGAGACATGTCTAGCCTAGCTCAATCCTTTTTCTCTTTGTATCTTTATTTTTTATTATTTTATTTTTTTTGGCCATGCCAAGCCTAGATAGGGTTAGGTCTTTTAATTTCTTTTATTTTATTTAACCATACCTAGCCTTGATAGGGTTAGGGTCTGGCATAGGCCAAGGCCCCTTTGGCCCAACCACCCTAGGCTTGGGCTGGGCCTATGGGGATTAGGGCCATGACTGGCCCGGTCCAGGCCAGATCATTGCCAACCCCATTAGTACATTGTTATCTTTTACCCATGATGTTTAAATTATGGTTGCGGTTTGTATAAAGATGAGGCTCAAAACAATAAAATTAAAACCCCACTTTTAAATAGTGTAAAGAAATATGGTTTCAATACTAGAAATCTTGGTGATAGCCTTAAAATATATTTTCATCTTTAATTATAAAATTTGAAAGCTTAAAGAATAATGTAACCCAAACAGATCTATGAAAACTTAAAAGTCTTGAAAATTGACAATCCAAAACTGTGTTACAAGATGCACTATTTTCAAAACTTGAAATCCTCTTTTTACTAATGTCCATCCATCTTGATGTCGAGATAATCAATTTGAGGATATTTGAGCATCAAAATAATCTTTTTTAGTGAAATTTTTGAGGTGGGCTCTAATTTGGTTGTTTAGAGACTCGGCTCTATTAATTACACTCCTTTTTAAAGGGTGTTTCAAATCTAAATCGGTCCAAATTAGAAATCAATAACACAATAAAGAATTTCAAAACTAGTTCGGTCTATGCCTATTCCAGAATCCGATTGGTTTAAGTTTGAACCATTGTTTTGTTTTAAACCTTCCTTGGTCCCTTGTACAAGAGGTAACAATCAACCAATCAAGTGAAATAGGGCCTGACAAATAAAAAAAAATTTGAACTTTTTCCACAGAAGCCATAAACTAACATATCAATCTCTGTCTTTAAAAACTAAACCTCCGCAAGCAAACGGATAAGCTCACGAGTCATAATATAAAAAAATGAATCTCTCTCTACCTCTCACTCTACAGCAGATCACCACATACGGATAAACATAAGAATCCCTCACTTTCTCTCTCCTCATTCTTTATTAGACAAATCCCTCTTTCTCTCTCCTCACGCTTGGAAGACAGGACAAGGCCACTGAATACAGACGAATCCGGTATTCCCAAATGTATGCAGAAAATGGACGAGGAGCCATGGCCCATCTCCTCCTCCTCGCTGTCTTCCTTCCCCTCTGCACCCAATCACAGCCCGTCATGTCATTCCCTCCCCTCCAGCTCCGCCGATCTATTCCCTATCATCTCACCTGCAACGTCCTCGACTACGGGGCGATCGGTGATGGCCTCCATCTCGAGACGACGGCGATCCAGGCAGCGATCGATGGCTGTGCTTCAATCGGGGATGGCCGCCTTATCTTCCCCGCCGGCCAATATCTAACCGGAACCGTTTTCTTAAAATCTGGCGTTACTTTGGTTGTGGAGAAAGGGGCCGTTATCCTGGGGAGTCGACTCCAGAAGGATTATCCTGCGGAATCGAAACAGTGGTACGTTATTTTGGCGGAAGGGGCGGAAAGGGTGGGAATAACGGGCGGCGGCGTTATTGATGGTCAGGCGTTAAAGTTCGTAGAGAGATTTGAAGAGAGGAAAAACGTGATGGTTAGTTGGAATATAACGGGCGATTGTTTGGGGGATGAGTGCAGGCCAAGATTGGTCGGGTTCATTGGGTGCAGAGATGTGCACGTGTGGGATGTCAAGTTCAGCGAGCCCGCCTATTGGTGGTAAGTCAATCTCCCTACTTTCTCTCTCTACAATTTTGAACGAAGATTGCTCTCTCTCTCTCTCTCTCTCAATTGTTCTCTCTCCACACTCTCTCTCCTCTCTGCCTCTGCCCCTGTATGCAATGATGAATAATGCCTATGGCTATAGAGAACATATACTTAGAAGTGTTCTCGCCGTTTGATGAATGGATGGGCGGTGATGGTCTCTCTCCTCTCTGCCTCTGCCCCTGTATGCAATGATGAATAATGCCTATGGCTATAGAGAACATATACTTAGAAGTGTTCTCGCCGTTTGATGAATGGATGGGCGGTGATGGTCAGAGAATGGGGCCATTTGGAATACGAATGTACAATGAATATAGGAAAATTTGCATAAGGGGGCCATAAAATAAATGTAAAATTAGGACATGGTTAATATTTTTTACCGATTTTGCTGTGTTGAAGTCTTACTATTTTATTTTATTTTTTTATTTTACTTTTTGCAGTTTTGCCTCAGGTTCATATTAGCAATGTTAAAACTATTTTTTAACATATTTATTTTTATTTTTTTATGATAAATGGGGTAGCACAATAACCAAAATTGAAGAGTCCCATATCGAGGCCAATTTGACATTAGTAATGTTAAATGGGCCCTATATATTAATTTGGCCGAAGTATGCGGCAATTTGATGTTAATGATATTGAAGTGCCTTATATTTTTTTAAGAAAAATTAACACACAAAGTGATTCAACGTCAAGCAACATCAAACTGTCCCACACCGGGCCTTAGGGGCTTTCCGATTTTTGGGGTATCCTACAGCCCTAACGGTAACAAGAGTATATAAAAAAAACAAAATATAGATGGTTAAATGTTGCTAAGGGCCAAACTAGAATACGAAAACCAACAATAAATAAATAAATATATATATATATATATATATATATATATATATATATATATATATATATATATATATATATATATATATATATATATATATAAATAAAAAACTACATAATTGAAAAAAGAAAAAAATTTATATAAGATTGCAACCTTATAATGTATTATAACTACAGATGCACGTCCAAAATCCATCGGAAAAAGTAGTTTTAATGTTGAAAGACCCTTTGATTAATCATCTCATACATTGAGATGTATGACCATGAAAAATAAAAAGATTTTAAGTGTTACAAATAGTGCATTTTGCAACTTATTATCTACACCATTCATTTTCAATATTTTCATATGTTTATAGATCTACTTGATTTTAACTATTTTTTAAATTTAAAATTTTCTAATTAGATATAAAAATAGATTTTGAGATAATAATAAAAACATTTTACATAAATTATATACCATCATAAAATTTGAAGGTACATCTTACCCCTCTACATCTACGGATGCATCCGTATGCCAACTGCACCCTTCAAAAAAAATACAAATTGGTTTGTTTTTGGATACAAATTGGTTTGTTTTTGGATCCGTACATGTCGGTTTCCTGTATTTATTTGAAGTAAATTTTCCCTCAACATATCCGTCCATCCATTAATTGGATGGTGAGTAAACATCACCATAAATTTGTTGAGTTCATAGTAATTGATCACACTTCATTTCCCCGTAAATGGTTAGGAAAACCGTTTGCGGTTGCCATGCACCTTTCTAGACCGCTGCTTAAATCTTTTTGGAATATGTTGTCTCATATCACCTAAAAATTATGTGGATACAAAATTATGAATGTTAAATAAATGAATTTTAAGCCCAAAAAATACTATATCTTGTAGCACTTGTCAATTTACATTGTGAGTTTCACAAATTTATCATCCATTTTTGCAACTTTAAAAGGTGGAACACCATTTTCTTGAGCATTTTTAATTTTTAGGGTGATGTTTGCATAAGGTTGCAATATTAAACAAATCAAAGTAAGGTGCACATCATCAAACTTTGTCATAAGATGTAATTTTAGTATCGAAAATATTTCAGATAATACTAAACATCTAATTTCAAACTTTGTCATAAGATGCAATTTTGGTGTCAAAAATATTTCGGATAGTGCCGAGCATCTAATTTCATCTCTAATTATAAATTTTAAAACCCAAAAATGGTTCAAATTAAGAAGATATATAAATACATGAAACATTGACAATGGTCGTCCAGATAATGTATTGCAAGATGTACTATTTTTTAGACTTGAAATGTTATCCATATATCTCGATGTCAAGTTCATCAATCCGATGGTTTTCTGATGCCAAAATCAGTGCTTGAAAACATGAACCGAGACAAGTCAGGTAACCAGCCCTGAGGACTAAGAAGGGTTAAAAATTAAATAATAATAATAATAATCTGAAAATAAAAAAATGAAAGGTAATGTTAATGCATATTAAACAAATTGCATCCAAATGAGATTATATATATATATATATATATATATATATATATATATATATATATATATATATATATATATATATATATATATATATATATATATATAACTATTTATGCTACCAAAATACTTCCCAATCTTTTCCAAAGCAATAGAAAATATTAAAAAACATATTAAAATTTTTATTTATTTATTATTTTTCTTTTTTGTATTCTAAACCGCCAACGGATGGTTTTAGGTAACCTAGCCAAGTTCGGGTCGACCTGACCGGTTTTACAAATATTGATCAAAATAACCTTTTTTGTCAAAGGGTGCAAATTTAGGGAAAGTATACAAAGAGACTATTTACTTTTAATATAAAGAGATCATAAACAGTTTTGTCCATCAGATTTTAAATCCGATGGTTGTTATTGTATCAATTAGATTCCAAGTTCAAAAAAGAATTTATCGAACTTTATCACACACCCCAAGCCATACAATTTCACTTTTAATGATAAATACCAATTGTGACCACCTTGTATAAAAAATAAATGGTTTGATGAACTTAATTATACAATTAAATCTTATATAAACTCTTTCTATGGCAAAGTCTCAGCCCTACACGATACCATTCTTATCCCATTCTTATCCTCGTCCTGACGCTAGCATTGCTTCTTCTTGTTGTAGTCAGATGAAAACTTTAGATTAGGGTTGATTTTTATTGTGATCCCTCGGCCTTACGGTACCATTGCGTATCCTAGTTAGATGTCGAAAACACTTTGGATTAGGTTTGACGTTGCCGTTTAATTTGACTAACTGTTACCCATGATATATATATGCGGCATTCAGAGGCCGGTTACTCGGCCCAATGCGAGTTAGTCCAGCGGATTTGCCCGAGTCTTACACAGCACCTAAACTCTTGAAAAATAAAAAAAAATTAGAAAATATATTAAAATAAAGTAAAAACGATAAAGGTCAAGTAAAATTAAAAATAACATATAGTCCAAATTAATTTAAAAAATTATATAAAATATGGATTTTAAAAAATTAATATATAGTTGGGAACATTTTAAAAAAAACTCAAAAAATAAATAAATATAAGGCATATGAACAAAAAGTTCACCAATATTTGCCAGCAATATCCTATTATATAAAATTTTGCTAATAATATCCTATGATATATAAAACTTTATACATCAATCCCCTATTTTTATATATTTTTAGGATTTTTTTATTTTCATTTTTCTTTTTTGGCGTTAGTGAGAATGGTGGCCGAGACTTTTAACCGGTACTTAGGAGGTATTACCACCGTAACCTAGCCCATTCTCAAGTTTTTGCTCCCACCCCTCTCAATATGTGTTTCGAAACTCGACTTGAACATGGTACTCGGCCTTTGGCCAAGCCAATTAACTCGGGCGAGTAAGAGTGAACTTGTCAAAGTCCTGTGTGCATGGCAAAAAGAGCCCTAGAAAAAAGGTATTAAAAAGTATTAAAAATGAAATAAGGTACCAAATGTAAAATAAACCTAGAAGCAACCTTAAAATTTTCAAATAATTTTAAAAACGTAAAGAAAAATCGATCTTAAAAAACTGATTTATAGACTATGAGATATTTAAAATGTTAAAAAAGGAATATAAAAATAAGAATTACAGTATAAAAAAAAAACAATCATTTCCAAAAAATCCAAATCATATAAAAATATTTATAGACCATTCCATATTTTATATAATTTTTTTAGATTAAAAAAAAATTATATACCTAAGTTGTACATGTAACTCGAGACTACCCGAGTCAAGGAATATATATATATATATATATATATATATATATATATCTCGCAAGTAGCTGAATTTAGCCCACTTACTGATAGCTACATTAAATGCCCCACAGGCAATCTAATGGCCATGAATGTATTTTGCATTTGAATCCTAATTTTTTCTAAAATTCAAATCATTTAAAATATACAACGTCAACTATTGAAAAATGGACAAATATAATAAACATATTAAAAAATAATTCACAAAAAATAACTTGACCAAAATACCTCTAAAATTTTTTAGATGTATTTTGGTTAATTTATTTTTTATAAATTATTTTTAAAATATTTTTATTAAGTGCGTCTCAATGAGAATAGTGAAAACTCCAAATTTCATGTGATTTAGATTTATAGAAAAAGGCTTTAAATTTAAAAATGAATTGCAGTCGTGAATGTCAATTTATTTTTTATAAATTATTTTTTAAATATTTTTATTAGGTATATCTTAATGAGAATAGTAGAAACTCCAAATTTCATGTAATTTGGATTTGTAGTAAAAATATTTAAATTTAAAAATGAAATACATATGTGAATGTCAAATCGGCCCAAATTCATTTTGGGTTGTTAGGCTTACAAAATTCCATCATATATATATATAGTGTAAGCCCAACGACAAGATTGAATTTGGGCCGATCTGATGGTTACGATTTTATTTCGTATTTGAATTTTAATCTTTTTTATATAAATCTAAATCACTTAAAATTCAGAGCGTCAACTCTTCTCATCAAGGCCTACCTAATAATAATATTAAAAAATTATTTATAAGACATAAATTAACCAAAATACCTCTATATAACTTTTAGGGATATTTTGATTAATTTATTTTTTATAAATTATTTTTTAATATTTTATCAGGTTAACCTATTTTTCAAAAGTGGACACTCAAATTTCAAGCAAAAGTCAATAATGACTATTTGATTCGCCTAGATTCAATATGAGCAGTTGGGCATTTACTGTAGCTGTCAGCTAGTTGATGATCTCATACAAATATATATAAAGTGTGTTTTGTATAAGGTTGCAACTTTAAACGAATCAAATTAAGGTGCGCCTTCAATGTTTGTTATGAGATGCAATTTTATTATCGAAAATTCTTAGAATAGTGTTAAAATCGATTTTACCTCTAATTATAAAATTTTAAAATCCAAACAAAAATTGTTTAAAATCAAGCAGATCTATAAACTCATTAAAATGTTGAAAATGGATAGTCCAGATAATATGTTGCAAGATATACTATTTTTGGGACTTGAAATCTCTTTTTTTCTCCATATCTATATATCTTGATATCAAGATGAATAATTAAATGTTTTTCCAACATCAAAACAATCTTTTCCGAAGAATTTTAGAGGTGCACCTCAATTAATTTTGAGGTGTCAACCTTATATAAACTTTTCCACATATATATAATTGCATTTTAGAGTTTCTGGATACGAGTTAATAAATCTTGTAGTGATGTCCTAAGTTGGTAATTGCATTTGGAGTTATTGCAGACAAATTAAGGAATCTTGTTGGACAAATTACTGAACAGTTGGTAATTGTATTTGGAGTTAGTTTGGGAGACATGTTGGGAATCGTATTGGACAAAATAATGAAAGGTAAGATTGATTACTACAAAGGTCAGACAAATTGATTACTACCCTCTTCATTGCAGAGAGAGATACAAAGGTCAGACAAGTTGATTACTACACTCTTGATTGCACAGAAAAAGAGTGTGTGTGTTTCAGCGAAAGATAGAGAGAGTGTGTGTGTTTCAGCGAAAGATAAAGAGAGAAAAAGAATACATTTTTTTTAAACAAGGTTCAAAAAGAAGGCTCAGACCAAGAACTCGGTTGGGTCCTGAGTCCGAGTCGACCCTACAGGCTCTGCCTACTCTGTTAGAGACTCAGCCGAGTTTTTCAAAGTTCTAGTACTAGAACATAGAAATCAGCCGAGTTTGGCCTTTTCCTGCTTGGATTCAGCACCTTGCCAAGTCTGAGTGGAATCACCTATGTTTTGGGACACTCTTAAGGTACATAGATTTGCAACCAGCTCCAATACCTATCGTAATTGTTCAAGTTACCCAATGCTCACTATGTGGTTGATTACCATAATTACTTCACCCTACATTACAAAAGATTGTGGTCCGGTATATTTTGAAGAGGTGATGGATGAAGTTTTCAAAACTATTGCAAGAAATAGAACAATACCAAGATTAATGGCAAAAGGATATAAGCCACAGCTTGGTTTGTGTTTCTCCCATTGCTCTGATACAAAATGCTTGAGTGGTTATTGTTGTAGTTGCTCAAACAGATGAATACTTTACCAATGGATGTGAAATTGGTGTTCCTTGCATCTTAATGGTTCTACTGTAAAGGTAATTTGCATGGAGCAATTTACATCTAGATGAACCATGTATTTATGAGCAAGCCTTGAATGGATTGAAACCGGTAAGAGCATAGAATTTGTTCTAGTCCCTACTCACGATGAGCATGTTGGATGTCTAGTTTAGCATGCCCCTTATTCAAAATCTAATGCGCAGGGTGATTTTTTAATAGTTAACATGTAGAAAATATAATATTTACAAGGGAATTCCTTGATACATTTGATGAATCTGAGAAAACAGTAATCCATCATTTCAACCAGTTTAATGTTTTATTTTCTTGTTCAATGATGTGGGACAAAGCCAAAGAGGGAAAATATATCATTGTAAGAGAATTTATCCTCGAAATCTAATACAAATTTTTAAATTTGACAGTAGAGATTCATAAGCATGTGCTCCTATAAAGAATGCTGGCAGTGAATAGGCCTAACTATTTGAGATTGAAGAATGGGGAAGGTGGTAGTACAGATTTGTTTCAGGATTCCATTTAGATTAATAGAACTGCAATAGAAGTAATCAAGAAGAGCTCACAGTTAAAAGAATTAACCTTTTTAAAGTTTTCTCAAGATTTGGCCATTTCTATTGAAAACCAGGCCATGAGGTTGCGTTCATTACCCTTATTTGAGGTCATGAGATTGGATCATCCAAATCTAGGATATGCAATATTGGCATCATTATAAGCCTTGGAGATGCTCGAGATAGTATGATTTGTTAACTGTAAGTTGGATTTGTCGGTTATCTGAACATGGTTGTTGCATCGAGGGTAACTAGGAGAGGGCAAACTTTGAGAACTCCAGTATTTCTGACAAAATTGAAAAGATGTTGAGTGGACTGGGGGTTTCTGCTATCTGAGATGACTTTTTTTTAATGAAAGAGCAATAAATAGAGTTGCTTTTGTATGGATTCCACCAAGATGATGGATCAACCCATTTGCGAAATTACTCTGTATTTGCATGTATAAGAATGGTTATAGGTCACAATTGTGTGATATTTGCAAATCCTATCTGACCCCTGCATGACCTATCCAACCCCTATGCAACAGTCAACAAAGCGTCCAAAGGTAACAGGTAGACAGGAATAAAAAAACGAGAAGACATGCATAAAAGAATTTTCATTGAAGGCTCAAGTATTGGGATACGATTGTGGTGTTATTTTCTTGAGACTGATGAAACCCTTCACTCTATTATCCAATGAACAGCAAGATCATCTTATGCTTAACATTTTCCAATGAACAGCAAGACCATCTTATGTTAACAATGTTAAGCAGAACCTTCTGAAGATTATTTGGGGCCAATCCAACTTGAGTTCAGTAATGAAAGGTCACTTCAAATGCTACATATCCTGTTACATTTTCCCCCAAGCTTCTAGAAGATTCTATATCTGCTCAAGGGAATGCACAATGGAACTAATAAACCTTTATGCAATCCAATGTCACAATTCATGTCTGATCATATTAATTCCTTTTATTTTTATTTTTATTTTTTATTTTTGTCATTCATGAGGTAAGTTCTTAAAGTAGTCTGATTATCTTACCAACAGATCCAAAAAAACATTCTTTTGTAAGCAACACTTGAGCATTTCATTGCACTATCCATTTTTGTTCCCTAATTACTTATGGAACGTTTGTATTTCCAGTAAAGCATATGGATATTTTACCATTTGAAAATGGTTTACATTAGCATTCGTATAAATCAAGTCTTCATGCATTTTAAAGTTTCGATATTTGCAGTTTGCACATTGTCCGATGCTGTGACACATCAATCCATGATATATCGATACATGGGGACTTTAACATCCCAAATAATGATGGCATAGATATTGAGGATTCCAATAATACCTTGATCACAAGATGCCATATTGATACAGGTGATGATGCAATCTGTCCAAAGACATATTATGGTCCTCTATATAATCTGACAGCCTCAGATTGTTGGATACGAACAAAATCTTCAGCAGTGAAGTTAGGGAGTGCTAGTTGGTTAGAGTTTAGGAATCTTACATTTGACAATTTAACCATCGTTGACTCGCACAGAGGACTTGGACTACAAATCCGTGATGGTGGTACGTACATCTTTCTTTCTTTAATGGTAACTGAACTTTCCTGCCTTTCTCAAATCTAAGTGCCTCTGTATTTATTTGGTTAGGTCTCTCCTTGCTGCTTGCTATAACTAGTCCATGATGCAAACATAATAGACTGACTTTTGAAGTCTCCTGATTAATGTCAATTTGTAAATTCAAAGCTGGTATGACAGTATGATTAAAAGTTTAAAACACAAAAACAGTATTAGAGGACAATTAGACCTTGAGTAGCTCACTTCCTACAATTGCCCCTGCAGTTTTATTGTTCATGTTGCTTTTACTGAAATAATAGGAATTTTTTAACAGGAAAGGTGAGTGATGTTACCTTCTCTAACATCAAGATAAGCACTCGGTATTACGACCCCTCATGGTGGGGGAGAGCAGAACCAATTTATGTGACCACCTGCCCTAGAGACTCAAAATCAAAGGCTGGACTTATATCAAATTTGCAATTCATTAATATCACAGCAATCTCAGAGAATGGGATCTTCTTATCAGGCTCAACTGATAGCTTATTAAGTAACATTCGATTCACAAATGTGAACTTAACTTACCGAAGATGGACCAAGTACAGAGATGGGTTAGTTGATTATAGGCCAGGGTGCAGAGGACTTGTCAATAGATCAATGGCAGGCATTATTATGGAGCACATCTCTGACCTGGACATGGTTAATATAAATATGAGATGGCATGGGAATGGCTTAAAAGGGTGGGATAAGCCCATGGATTTTACACCTTCAACCATAAATAGCATACACTTTGCTGGTTTTCAGTCCGAAATGTGTCATTAGAGTGAAGAATCAGTTATGGAGACTGTTGGTTTCTCCTTTTTTGGTGATTCTTTGTGGATTGGGAAGCTTGAAGAATGCGATCGGTTTCTCGAGGACCGACTGGTTTCAAGAATTTGAATAACTAGCAATCCATTTGGAACAATCATTATTTCAGTGGACTTCCATTGCTCTTGCATGGCTGGCAACTCTCTCTCTCTCTCTCTCTCTCTCTCTCTCTCTCTCATGCATGTGCGTATATGCAGCAGCGATGAGAGGAAGGAGTAACTTATTTTTTGTTTCAAAAGGCTGGTAATTGTGTTTGATCATCAGCAGTTTCCTTGTTTTTTTTTTTTTTTTAGTCCAGTTAATTATTGTATAGCTTGCTTGGAAATTGGTGGCATTTCGTCTGTCTTCCGTGCTGATTTTTTTACTCTGTGAATGGGGGATTTGCCACTTTTTCTGTCAATTATGTCTGGACCTGTTTTGTTTCTCATTGTTACATGGGAGAAAAAAGAACTATTTTGCATTTTATAGAGGCTCATTAGTGCCTTCATCATCTTTTTTCTCTTAGCCACCAAGTTGTTGCCTCCATTTGAATGGCGCTTTTTCAGTTATAAGATCACAAGCTTTCAGATTACCAGGATCAATTATTCTAATACCATAAAGCCTCTCTCAATCACACCTTGTTTTCACCCTGTGTGTGAATGAGAGAGAGAATCCTAAAAGTATTATCCCATGAAAATAGAGATGCAGGGACCTTGAAATCCCCATCTGCTGTCACATTTAACACTCAGGAAACAAGATTTAAGGAGAGAAAAAGAGGGCAAAAAGTTTTATGAATAGGCGGGTATTTTGAGCCGATTGCCAGGGGTCCAACGCTAGATGCCGGGTCTCCTATCCAACTTGGGTGATTCCTAAAGTAGGTCATATCAATATATCTCCTATCCCCTATCCGAATTGGGTGATTCTTAAATCCCCTATCCGAATTGGGTGATTCCTAAAAAGTAGGTCATATCAATATACATGTACAAAAGAAAACCTAAATCACCTACCTACGGTCCTGACCTGATTCCACTTTCAACAATTTTTAATGTAATACGCATAAACAAGTATGCAAATGAAACATACATGCAACATTTCCCTTCTTAAGAGATGTTGTTTATATAAGGTGACAACTTAAGAGATGCGGTTTATATTAGGTAAGAGATGTTGTTTATATAAGGTGACAACTTAAGAGATGCGGTTTATATTAGGTTACAACTTTATTAGTACAAGGTAGTCTGATGTATGCTAGAATGTTGGGCGGTCAATATATCAATAGGAAGAGTGTAGCTAAGATGAAGATGATAAGATGGGTGAGTGGCAAAATAAGAAAAGGATAGAATTAAAAATGAATAACTTGAACATTGTTCGCAAAATCGCCTGATCTAACCGTTAATCGCCTGGTTAGATCGAAACCGATCACTGGCTGGTTCCGGTTTTGGGCGGTTAGGGTGATCAACCTGTATTTAAAAAAAATTTCAAAAATATATATATAAATTCTTAAAAATAAGGAATTTGATTTGTAGTACATTTTTAAATATTCATTATATTATGGTAAAGATTAAAAATTGTTTTGGTCATTAATACTCACTCTTATATTTTCCCATCTTTTTTAAAAAAAATTAAAAATAGCCTTTGAAAAATATAAAATGGTTTAAAATTTATTTTTTTCATTAATTTTCAATTTCATTTGAATGTGTTTTGTTTTAATCATTTTTTATATGTTTTTCATATTTTAGTAGATTTTTTTTGTATTTTTTTCAATACTTTTTTTTACTGCCCGGAACTTGTCTGGTTAAAGCGGTTGAATCGGCCAATTTACCGATTAGGCCGGTTAAACCGCTTTCAAGTCTATGTCCAGTTAACCGTTCCTGTTTGATTTTGCTAACACTGAACTTGAGATAACTTAGATATGGCCTCAATAGACAATAAGATAAGAGAAAACAAACGTAAGTGGGTTGGGGATATACAACACGGACCCAATATAACACCTATAAGGAGACGTGAGTTGGTTCAAATAGAAGGCTAAAAAAAAGCACGAGTAGACCCTAAAAACATGGTTGAAAATAATGAAAAAAAAAAACTACAAAGATTTATAGATTCACTAAAGGTATCACCTCCCTTGATAGAGCATAAAGATATATCAATATTCTTGTAGTCAGCCCCAAATAAATGAAAAAAAACTGTTATGTTGATGATAATCATTATGATAACGAAGACATTGATGTTTTACACTGGGGATTTTAATTTGAGGCTATAAACATCTATTAAAATAGTATTAAAAAAGTAGCATGTATTTTGAAATGATATCAAATCTCAAAGTAAGGTTCTTTACAGGGAGAGGGTTTTGAAATGATATCAAATCTCAAAGTAAGGTTCTTTATAGCGAGAGGGGCGCATTCAACCCTGATTTTCACAGGAGAGGTACAGGCCAGTTTTCCGATAATATATAAAGGGATATTATTTTCTTGAATGGGGAAACTGTAAAAACCATTCAATTTATTACTCCATACACTCAACCAGAAAACCTCTTGATCCACAGAGAGAGATGTTTGATTAAGAGAGCAACCTTCAATAATCCGAGAGGTAGAAGGGGGCTTACATTCACAGAGAGAGAGAGAGAGACAGAAATCCTGAAAACCTCAAAAGCCCACCCTTTACCCATAGCCAGTCTTCATGAGATCCCTACCCATTTTTCTTTTTAAACGCAACCAAGCCATTGAAAAAAGCCCATCTTTTCTCTCTCTAGGCCGCGAAAGAACCCACCATCTCCTCCAAGTCAAGCTGCCCTGCTATCTCCTGCAACTGCTTCTTCACACTCATATCAATCAACTTTGAACCAGAGCTCCCATACCTAATGGTGAACCCAGCCAAAAGCTCAGGCTCTATCACCGTCTTTATCCTGACATTCTTTGCGCCAGTGAGCCTCTGGACCTGGCTCGCTATCTGAGCAAGCTGTTGGCCTTCGAGCTTCACGACCGATCCAACAATGGCCAGCTCTGTATCAGTAAGCTTGTTATACACCACTTCAAACTCCTTCACTATGTCTCTGATGAGCTCTGATCTCTTTGCATCGACAAGAATGTTGAGAAGATTTGCTGTTGACCTCTGCAACTTCGCCGATTCAGTGATCTGGTCGAGAACCTCTCGTTTGTTTTCAATGGAGACGACAGGGTTCGTGAAAAATTCAAAGATTTGATCGTCCTTGAAGATGGATTCGATCTTCTCCAAGTCTGAGCTCGTCGTTTCTAGGGTTCCACTGTGTTTCGCGACGTCTGCTAAAGCAGTGGCATAGCTTGCGGCCGCACTATCCATCATCACAGCGCCAGAAACCCTGCGATTTCTGGCAACTTTTCCGGCAAGTTTTGGTCGTAATTTTATTGAAACTCCGGTGAAAGACGAGCGGAGGTTCTGAATTAAGTTTGGCTTTGGAGACTGAGACAGAGGAGAAGATATGATCTGAAGGCGAAGAGCCATGGGAGATCGGTTAAGAGCTTGCATTTTGAAATGGATATGGAAATTAAGCTATTTTTCCTTTTTCTTTATTTTTCTGGGATGGGTTTTTGGGGTTTGGACAGAGGGAAACTTGCAGAGAAAAGAGTACAGAGTTTGTGCCCGTTTTGTACGTATTGGACGGCGGGATGTGGCGAGGAGTAAGGATCGGACGGTGGTGGATTCGCACTTTATCTTAATGCACTCCTCGACCTAGAGAAAGGGGCCTTTGATGTGTTGGCCAACCATACGAATACACGTGTCTTTTAAAGTGATAGGCTTCTTTGATTATGGATGCACTTGGCTCTCAGCCGTAAGATTGGAGGGTTCCGATTTCTCTACAGGAAAATTTGATTGGACTTGCGCCGTCCATCAGCAAGATTAAAGCTGTGGACCGATGCCTGTGTTTTTTCTTTGGAATCTTGGGGTTTTGCTCTTTTTGATGGAAAGTATTAGAATGGTTAGTATTTGCCTCAGTGTTCTTGTAATAATTTTAAAATTTTTTTTTTAAAATAAAAAATAAAAAAAAACTTTTAATAAGTGATGGTTTATATAAGCATATGATGGTCTTTAGGGACCATCACTATTTTCAAAATCTGTTGGTTAAATTTCTTTTGTTTGGTCGTGCTTGCCGCGTCAAGTGGGACGTGGGCTTTAAGCATACAAGGGGTATTGTAAGGGTTACACCTCGTTTATGATGTATCACTTAATAAAATATTATAATAAGGTGTCATAAGAGGTTAAATACGATAGGCAAGGACTTCCACTTTAGAAAAATGTTAAATTTTTTTTTTTTCTAGTCGAAACATAGTGAGTTTCTCTCCCTAATCGAATTTTTATTGGAAGCTTCCTCTCTAATATTTTAGGTAAGTGACATCATCTTTTTGAAAAATAGTCTGTTTTTAATAAATAGTGATATTTTCGTCCAGAATTTTTATTTTATAAGTTTTGTGTGTAAGGGACTTCATTGTCTTAAAAAATAATCCATTCTTTTTAAAAATGAAATGAAATAATTATTTCTACTTACTATCATGAATTTTAGGCACGATAAATTTTATGCGCAAGTGATCTCATTATTTTGAAAAATAATCTTTTTAATAAAATTATTAGAAATAAATATGATATTTTTGCTGTTAATAAAATTGTAAGATTTCTTTCTACTGTTTTTGAATATTTAGACATTGTAAATTTCATGTGCAAATGATTGCCTTATTAATTAAAAATTGGTATTTTTGCAATTGATTATAGCATTGTTGTGAAATGCTTATTTGTGAATTGATATCCCATAAATTGTGATAATTCCGTATTCTTGAATTTCTATAAGAGTTTTTCTATACATATTAAATTGGCAATTATGCTAGAATGTCTTTACGAACTGCTACCTTTCTAAATTTGAGCCCAAAATATTTGATTGGTTATTTTAGAAATGTTATTGAAAGTGACTGTTATTAATGGTTTCAGTGAAATTCATATTAATGATTTCAGTGATATGTTGAGTACATGATATTGTTGCTTTCGGATGTTTAAAGAGATTTAGAAATATTTTAAGTGTGTCAGTGGACTCATCCGGTTCGCCGGTGAGGTATAAGTGGACCTATCCGGGACGCTGGTAGGGATTAAGTGGACTCATCAGGTAAGCCGGTGAGGTATAAGTGGACCTGCAGGGATTAAGTGGACCTATCTGGGACGTCGATAGGGATTAAGTGGACCCATCAGGACGCTGATGGGTTATATAGGTGACCTACTTGGGATGCCAGTAGGGTATTTTGTGAAATCCTTTGAATTATGCATTGCCGTTAAAGTGTTATGTGTATTTCAATTATTTGGATTATACTTAATTATGCATTTATTGAAAGTGAAACTGTTGATACATTTCTGTTAATAGATCTCCTTTTTGGAAATATTGATATCTTTCAACCATGATTATTTTTAGGATTATGATGATCACTTATTGAGTAGCCAAACTCATCAAACTATGGTAAACATTTTTCAGGATAATTGCGGTTTCATTTTGAGTACTCGTCAAGGCCAACTTTGAAAGATGTTGTAGTTGTGTTTAAGCTTTCTTTTGCTACTTTGTAAGAATTCGTCAGTGTAAATTTGTCATATCAAGAGATGTATATATGTTTTGACTGTCACATCTCAAGAATATCAGTATTGTAAATTCTTGAGGTGTGACAGTTCTGGCGCGGTATTTGATTCCATTCTCATCAAAAGACACGGGCTCAAATCTTTAATAAGTTACCATTTTAATATTGATAATGAAGTTGGGGTTGTAGAGTTTGGAGGCCATTTAAGTCTTCATTCTCACCTAATGCATTAAAAAACCATTAACGATTTAAAAAAATAGGTAGGTTATTGAAAAGATTAACTAAAAGAGTCTTAAAGCTTAAAAAATATTTTTTGACTTTTGGGACACACCGCAATCCATCAAATTTGACTCTAAGAATAATTGTGACCACCTTAGAATAAAATAAATTGTCACATAATATACGATTTTTTAAAAAAGTACCGATCAAACTTGGAATGGGGGGATTGGGATATCGGGTGAAAAAAAAAAAAAATCACTTGAATCTCCCAGATTTCTAGTTTTTTTTTTTATTGGGAAATCTATATAGACGTATGATATGAATACTTGGGAAAATCTATCAAGATACAATTTACCAACGCTATCAATGTTTAACATTTTCATCATGTATGTTTCTCTTTTTGAAATGTGAAAAGATTTCATGCTCCCTTAAGAGCATAATGTCCATTTCCTCCTTTGGTAAAACTCAAGTTGGCGATATTTTTTGGATCCCAAATTTTGGAGATGTAATCTCTAAAACCCAGTGACCAACTTCAAAAAATAAAAAAATAATGTGTAATCTCTATGTACCTTAAAATAAATAACATCTCAAGATTTAACAAGAACTATCTAATTTTTAGAGGAAAAGATCTTGATATTCAAGAAAACGAATCCAAATTCTTAGTGATACTTAGATGAATCCCAAAATTTTAGATCTAAAAATTCCTCCCGATTAACTATTTTGCAGGGAGTTGTACAGTTTGCTCCCATGGAAGCACACTAATAAAAAGAAATAGTAAGATGTTAAATAATTCATCCTTCGGTATTTTTTAATACATTTTTTAAAGAAAAAAATACAAATAGGCCATTTACTTTTAGTATAATAAGGTTGTACGTGTATAATTGACTAGACTCAAAGTTTAGAAACAAGTTTCTCAAAACTTTATGACATGTTCTAGGCCATCAAATTTGACATCTAATGACTAAGAGTGTGACATCTTATAAAAATGATAAATGACCTCATAGTCTACAATACCTTCTTTTAATTATCCGTCCATTGTAGTGGGCCTTACACGAAAGCCATACGTACACAGGGGAATCGGAATAAGGCCCCTGCCAAAGAGCCACATACGTTAATTATGATATTTCATGTGTTGAATGAAAGACGCACTTATTTAACTGCACACAAGAAATAGACATCAAGTAGAACCAGTGAATTGACCCTTAACATGCATTCATAATCATTGCATTAATGGGTGTAGGTTATAGTCAGAGATGATTTACTCAGGATACAAGTGGTTGGGCAAATGGAAATTTGAACTCACTGGGTAGTTCACAAATGTCAACTAATGTATGCATATGATTCATGGAATCGCTAGTAAGGTTGTACTTAGAAAATATTGGTCTCTCAGTAATCAAAAGCCTAGGTATGGCCTAACCAAATTAATGAAAACTGAATCTAAAGTTTTTGCCAACCCTAATTAGTTGGAAAAAAGTTTTGACGATGATGATAAAACCAAAATTTACGAGCGTCAATCATTTTAGCTGACCCCAATTCGCGACTGCCTATTTGCTATAGAAAAGTACCCTCTGCCTATTCTTTGGGTTTCCTACAGTTGGTTAGCACACCTCCCCATCCATACCAAAAACTGAGGGTTGGGCTGTCTCACTCCTCGGTTCAAAGTCTATCGAAACTTCTGACCAACCGGGTTGCATAAATCCCATTTGTTATTGATTCGGAATATACAAATATCAGGTTCTTCAATTAGAAATTTATTTTGAAAACCTCCATAGAACTGCCATCTTGGAAATGAGAGATTTCAAAAAATTAGTATGAAATGATCCGAGTGTTAATCCAATGAAAATAATAATAAATAAATAAAATTAAAAACGATAAATAACTTACTCGGATCTGTCTTTAAATCACACGAGGGACCTAAGGCTCCATACCAAATCCTATGAACCAATCATACGAGGGATCTAAAGTTCTATACCAAATCCTATAGACCAAGCCATAAGGTGACAGACTACCTTGAGAGTCTTCTTGGTGAATCTTTTCCACCTCTTTTCTATCCTTCTTTATCTTTCTACTTGAGGGGTTAACCTGTATTTATAGAGAACCATCTTTTTGCAACTCTCACATTCATGGTCTATAGGAGTTGTCAATTAGGATTAACAAGTTATCACCAAACACCACTGAGTTTTCCCTCCAGTGATACTAGGTTTTTTCCTCCAGTGATACATCCTATTAAAGCTAAAAAGTAAATCCATGTATATGGCATTATCTCATGTTAACCACATGAGATTTCATATATACTTCAATATGATTTTTGTACCATTATTGAAAAAAATGAAATTTCTGAGATAAAACAAGCTACATTTCCAACACCGAGTCCATAACGCAGCGTACGCAAAAGAGCATAAAGAAATGCAGAGAGTGAGAATGAGAGAACTGGTTTGCAGCCCCTTCCTTTGGTTTTTACTTTTGATCTTCACTTGATCCACTTATTTTGGTAGAGGAACAAACTCCCCTAAACTCCCAATTAAAAAGGGTAACAACAAGGACAAGAATAAGATCAAGTATTTTAGAAAACTAAAGGGATGAGTAAGATATATAAGTACCATCAGGCGAAATATGAACATAAATATCTTTATACCATCTCCTCATTCCATTTGAATGTGATGCCGAGAAAAACACACAATAATACTAATACTAATAATAATAATAATAATAATAATAATAATAATAATAATTTATTATTATTATTAGGATTATTGAGTTTTTTTTTAAAATTTGGAGGTGCGCAGGGATAGGTGGGCACTGAGTTTGTGTGTGAGTTAATTTATAGATTGGGTTAGTTAGTTTAAGAATGTAATTAAGATAAGGTTAAATTTGGTTAGTTTAGGAGTATAAATAGGTTAAATTTATGGATTGGGTTAGTTAGTTTAGGAATATAATTAGGATAAGGTTAAATTTGGTTAGTGTAGGAGTATAAATAGGATAAGATTAAAACATGAGGGTCTATCTTTTCAACAATGGGTAAAACGTGGGTGGCACGTGAATTTAAGCAAGAGAAATAGGGATGAGAGAAAATAGGTTAAGGGAGATAAAATAAAAAGGTTAGTCAGGACGTTTCCCTTCATTGTAAAGTTTGTGTATGCGTTAATTTATGGATTGGGTTAGTTTAGGAATTAGGATAAGGTTTAAATAGGATAAGATTAAAACGTGGGATTTATCTTTTCAACCATGGGTAAAATGTGAGGGGGGTGTAAATTTAAGCGAGAGAAGATAGGGATGAGAGAAAATAGGTTAATGGAGATAAAATAGAAAAGTCAATCGTTTATCTTTTTTTTAGTCTATTTAAAGGGATCTATTTATTAGTATATTTAAAGGGATATTTCCCTTCATTGTGAAGGTAGTGAATGAGTTAATAAAATTTTGTCCCGTATGATCGTTGGGGTAAAATTTTGAGCTAATCCTACTTCGGCTAAGGATGATCAAGCTAATCCTACTTCGGCTATGGATGATCATTGGGGTGAAACGTTGGAGTGAAATTTTAACTAGAGTTTACAATGCCATCAAAAGTGAATCAAGCTAATCCTAAGCAAATCAAGCTAATCCTACTCCGGTTATGGATGATCGTTCGGAGTGAAATTTTAACTAAAGCGCTAGATGATTTTCGAACTGAAGTACCTGAGATGAATCTCCTCGAACTGAACTGAGATGAATCAGGTGATGAATCAGAAGATCCAACGGAGGCTGCAACGGTTGGAGAATAACCTTCCTCGTGATTCATCGAATTAAGTACCATAGAGAACTGAAGTACCTGAGATGAATCAGGAGATTAATCAGAAGATACAACGGAGGCTACCGCGGTTGGAGAATAACCTTCCTCGTGATTCATCAAACTAAGTACCTGAGATGAATCAGAAGATCCAACAGAGGCTGCAGTGGTTGGAGAATAATCTTCCTCGCGAAGAAGGTGCTTATAGCCACATCCTTCTTGCACTAGTAATTCCACAATAAACCGAGAATGTTGATTTAAAAAATGTTCATCAATTGAATATGGTGCTTCTTTGGAGTTGGATCCATTCCTAGTTAAGAATAATCAACCTAAGCTAGTAGTCGATAATTACTCTTGGAACACATTTGCAGGCAAAAAGTCTTACATCAGTCTTAAAGAAATTGAAAGAAAAATACCGAGGCTCATGGTGGACTTCGATAAGCTCGAGGCCGAGCTTCTCCCAACCCCATGGTGGGACTTCGATAAGCTCGAGGCCGAGCTTCTCCCAACCCCATGGTGGGACTTCGATAAGCTCGAGGCCGAGCTTCTCCCAACCCCAGGAGAATGATGCAACGAAAAAAAAAAAGAATATTAATTTTTATTATTATTAGGATTCTTGAGTTTATCTTTTAAATTAGGAGGAGGAGGTTGAGTTTCTCCCAACCCCAGGAGAATGATGCAGTGAAAATAAATAAATAAATAATAATTTTTATTATTATTAGGAATATTGAGTTTATCTTTTAAATTAGGAGGTAAGAAGGGATAGGTGGGCATTGAGTTTGCGCTTGAGTTAATTTATGGATTGGGTTAATTAGTTTAGGAATGTAATTAGGAGAAGGGGCATTGAGTTTGCACTTGAGTTAATTTATGGATTGGGTTAATTAGTTTAGGAATACAACTAGGATAAGGTTCAATCTGGTTAGTTTAGGAGTTTGCACTTGAGTTAATTTATGGATTGGGTTAATTAGTTTAGGAATATAATTAGGATAAGGTTAAATTTGGTTAGTTTAGGAGTATAAATATGGTAAGGTTAAAACATGGGGGTTTATCTTTCAACAAGGAGTAAAACAACGTGGGTGGTACGTGAATTTAAGCTAGAGAAGATAGGGATGAGAGTGAATTTAAGTGATAAAATAGGTTAAGGGAGATAAAATAGGATAGGGATGAGAGTGAGTTTAAGCGATAAAATAGGTTAAGGGTGATAAAATAGGAAATTCAGTTAAATAGGAAATTCATTTCTTAAAATAGGTTAAGGGTGATAAAATAGAAAATTTAGTTAAATAGGAAATTCAGTTGTTTATCTTCTTTTGTTAGTGTGTTAAATAGGAAATTCAGTTGTTTATCTTTTTTCTTTTTTTTAAGGGAGATAAAATAGGAAATTCAGTTGTTTATCTTCTTTTCTTTTTTTAAGGGAGATAAAATAGGAAATTCAGTTAATTAGGAAATTCAGTTGTTTATCTTCTTTTGTTAGTCTCTTAAATAGGAAGTTTAGTTGTTGATCTTCTTTTCTTTTTTTAGTCTATTTAAAGGGATGGATGTTTCCTTTCATGTGAATGAGTTAATAAAATTTGATCTATATGAAAAGATTATTTTGAGATAGAGATTATTTTGAGATAGATTCTCTAGCAGACCTTGGTGTTTACTTTTCTCCCCGCATCATAATGTTATAAGATGGACATAGAAACATCGAACCACATGCTCAAATGCATGACTAGAGAACCTCTAAAGACTTTTCCAGGGCTAATTCTCCGTACCTGAATCAAAACCAATATTCCAAAATCCATCATAAGCTGGAGGAGCATAGGAATACCGATACCTCAACCCCACATCTCTGTGCTCACATCGTTCATTATCACCATAACCATTTAGAAGAGCATCAAAGAACTTCTTACACTGGTTGTGAATTTCTGAGTCTCATCCTAATCTGAAATGTCAAAATCAATGTCACTCAGTTGCAACTGCAATCTATTCAATCATATGAACCATTACTGATGTCAAGAAAATCATCATGTGGATCACCTTCTTCCTTTAATTCTTGGCAGGCCCAAGAATCTCTCCAAGGGTTGTTTGCGCACTTCACACTGGAATGGGTTCAATCTTTGAAGTGGAGGGGTGCTTTTGAGCTTTGAAGTCAGAGTTTTCTGAGAAAAAACACTGATATCCAGGCACGGTGTTTGCGCACTACACACCAGAATGGGTCCGACCTTGAAATTAAGGGGGGCTTTGGAGTCTTGAAATCTGAGTTTTCTGAGGCAACAACTGATATCTTCTAAAATCCAGGCACCAATCATGTATTCATTAAATGAGACTTTCAACAAAAGACAATCTGTGAATATTTTACTTTGTTCTGAATTAACAAAACAGTTTGGCCATTTACAAAAATTTTCAATTCTTTTTCAGTAAATGTGCGGATCATTGGTAAAAGAAGAGGTTTGAATCAACAGATGTTATAGTTTCGCCTCCTCCCCACCCGCTTTCCTACTCCCTTGCTCTTGGTTGCGTGACTGACTAACTCTTACTTAATGGATACTGGGAGTTGACTCCTATTGAAACGGTCGCCCCTGATCTCTTGCCCTCCCCTTGATCTCTTTCTCCCCTCAACCTCAACTCAACTCGACAATAGCATAAGCTTCACTCCTTGTTCAGCTTGACTCTCCCTTGCCCCTTGCTTGAATCTCGAATTGCCCCCTCACTTATGACACTCGTTGGCATAGAGGTAAGCAAATCCATATCAAAGAGAACCAGCAAATTAAATTGCAGTTTATATCTATAGCACGTGATGAACCAACTGTTCATCAAGAACGTTCAAATGCATCTCTCTCTCTCTCTCTCTCTGATGTTTCATATGAAAAGAAACTAACAGAAACTGAATCAGATTAATATTTTTGATAAGTAACCAAATTAGCTTTTAAGTTTTCATGTTTCTGAGGATGTATAGATGATTCATCTCTTCCTCCATTTTGTTCGAGGGCCTGGCCTCTTGTCCAATGAAAAGACTGAGTTTGCAACGAAAAAACGGTTAAGTTGATATAGCCTGAGTTTCTGAAGTACACATTCCTTCTCTCCTCTCATTTATCAGCTTGCTATCATCCAATAGCTCTTTAGTCTTTGCTGCAACCATCTAGATACAAATCAATGATCATTCGGTCATAATCTTTTGATCTGATGTCCTTTGTTAACTTTCGGTGCATTTCTTTTAATTGTTTGACTTCCACTTCTTTCAATTTAAGCTTTTCTCGAACCTCTCCACCATTTTCTTGCTTTTCCACTTCTTTCAATTTAGGCTTTTCTCGTACCTCTCCACCATTTTCTTGCTTTTCCAACCTAAATATGAGTGATTTCTCAGTTTTTATCCATTTCTTCCTCTCCATATGACAAAGTTTCACCCAACAGCTCCTCTCTTGCTTAATTTGTTCTTGGGCCTCCTTATCTCTTTACCAAGCCCCTCTTTATGTTCAAGGTCAGCCATGCCTTGTGCTTAATCAGGTGACTCAATCAGGTGACTTCCTCTGTTTTTAGTTGCTGTTTCTGAAGCTCTTCAACCTCTCCACTGTCTCTAGCTTCTCCAATCTTGCCAAAAGTCCACTTTCCTCCTATTCATGAGCCTTTAGCAATTCTTCTTTTTCAGCATCAAGTTTCACTAACAGCTTTGCTTTCTCCTAATGAATTAATTTTGGGCATGTTGTTTTTCATTGCAAAAATCTTCAATTGATATTCACCCAAAAATAAAAAGATATTCAATTGACGGCAGTAAATAGAGTTCTTTATCTCTTCACTCATCTTATGGTAGTAAAGAGCGTTCTTTATCTCTTCACTCATCTTATGAATGTCTGGTGTTTCTAATGTAAATCCATGAAGGCAGTCAAGCATTGATCTCCTTCTAAGAGAAAACTAGGGCAATTTCACATTATGCAAATCTTACTTCATTCAATCTATTATTGGGAGGACCAACTGAGGATATTTTCGTGATTTCGTTAGGGGTTCCAATTTACGAAATGCCCCTCATTATTCCTCCTCAATCTTGTATAAGGTTAATAAATTCTTTATATTTTTTAAAGATGAAAACCCTCACTTGGGTAAAAACCCTATCAAGGTGTAATTTTAGGATGCCATACTTCTGAGAGATAATCCCCTCAATTTAATAACCAACCTCAAATAAAGAAATAAAAATTAAAATCATTTGCCCCAAAAAAAGATATTCTCATATGGAACAAAGAATTTTCTATTCTTGATGGTTGAATCTAAATGTTTAAAATCTCAAAACCTAATGTTTCTTTTGGAAAATATTCATCGAAGATGCAATTTTAGATGGAAAAAATGCACCATGAAAGTACTCTAGAAGGTTGGTTAAACGAGAGTGTAAGTGCACATTGTAATCCCGAGGGAGTACGATATACTCGTTTTATCATATATCTTCGGCCTGTTAAGTAAGTTAAACAGCCAACACTGAGGCTCCATGGCCAAAGGTGGGCACAATGGTTATCCACATAAGAAGGGGTGTCTTAGGAATATTACATAATACAAGGGCATTGAGGTATACACTCAATTTGACCACCACCTCCTTCAAACCCAACTTCCCTCCAAATTCAAATTCAAATACGGTGAACGGTAACTTGGATGAAGCATTGCTTGAGATGAGCATTGGAGGATTCACTGTAAAATTCCATTTCTACGACTCGGTTTTAACAGAGTGCGTGAATAACAAAGCTCTTAATCATGGCAAAAGAGTCCATACCCATATGATAAAAACCTGTTATAGACCCTCTGTTTATCTTGGAACCAGGCTTCTCATCTTTTACACCAAGTGTGATTGTTTGGGAGACGCTCGGTTACTATTTGAACGAATGCCTGAGAGAAATGTGGTTTCTTGGACTGCAATGATTTCCGCTTATTCTCGGAGAGGCCATAGCTCTGAAGCTTTATCTCTCTTTGTAAAGATGTTGGGTGCTGATTTTCAACCAAATGAATTCACTTTTGCCACTGTTCTTACTTGTTGTAATGGCAATTTTGGTTTTGATCATGGAAAGCAAATTCATTCCTTGTTGGTTAAAACCCATTTCAAATCCCATATATTTGTTAGCAGCTCGCTTCTGGATATGTATGCAAAAGCTGGTAAAATCCACGATGCACGTCAAGTTTTTGATGGAATGAAAGATAGGGACATTGTTTCTTGCACAGCAATTATTGCAGGGTATGCTCAGTTGGGGCTCGATGAAGAAGCTTTGAAGCTGTTTCGGCAGTTACAAAAAGAAGGGATGAGACCGAATTATGTAACTTTTACCACTGTTTTAATGGCACTCTCTGGGCTTGCTGCCTTGGAGTATGGCGAGCAGGTTCATGGACAGGTAATTAGAACTGAGCTAGGTTTTTATCTGGTGATGCATAATTCTCTTATTGATATGTACTCAAAATGTGGAAGCCTCGAATATGCACGTCGGGTTTTCGATAGAATGCCTGAAAAATCTGTAATTAGCTGGAATGCCATGCTTGTGGGGTATGGCAAGCATGGGTTGGGAAAGGAAGTAGTTAAGCTTTTTGAAAAGATGAGACAGGGGGAAATTATGCCTGATAGTGTCACCTATTTGGCTGTTTTATCTGGTTGTAGCCATGGAGGAATGGTTTCAGAAGGTTTGGATTACTTTGACTCAATGGTTAAGAGTAGAGAGATTGAACCAGACATCGAGCACTACGGATGTGTAGTTGATCTTTTGGGTCGTGGAGGAAGCCCAGAAAAAGCTTTTGATTTCATTCAGCAAATGCCTTTCAAACCCACTTCAGCTTTGTGGGGTTCACTTCTTGGGGCTTGTCGGGTCCATTCCAATGTGGAAATAGGGGAAATTGCAGCTCGAAAACTATTTGAGATTGAGCCTCAAAATGCCGGAAATTATGTTATTCTCTCAAACATTTATGCAGCTTCAGGTAGATGGGAAGACATGATAACAGTGAGGAAATCCATGAAGGAAAATACTGTTAAAAAGGAGCCCGGAAAAAGCTTTATAAAGATTAACAGGACTCTTCATACATTTTATGCATGGGATAAGTGCCATCCAAATAAAGATGAAATATATGAGATGTTGGGAAAGCTATATGTGAAGATTAAAGAAGTTGGGTATGTGCCTGATTTAAGCTGTGTGCTTCATGATGTTGATGATGAACAAAAGGAGCGTTTGCTTATGGGCCATAGTGAGAAATTGGCCATTACCTTTGGCTTGATCAGAACTCCTCACGGAATGCCTATTCAGATAGTAAAGAATCTTCGTATTTGTGCTGATTGCCACAATACCATGAAGTATATAACTAAGGTTTATGGTCGAGAAATTTCTCTCAGAGATAGTAATCGGTTCCATCGGGTTGTGGATGGAGTTTGCTCTTGTGGGGATTATTGGTAAGCCCATTATATATTGTGGATGGCATCTGCTTTACTGGAGTCTTACTTGAATGGGAAAGTTTTCCATTATACAATGGACTTTGGATAACCATAGTTCATTAGAGGCATAAACTTCCATATGAAGTGAAGGATGATAATGGAGAAAGAGTGTGCTCCACTATTGGTCATGTCTGCTCTAGTGCACTCTCCTTTATCTCCATCACCATCCATCATTTTATTGGACAGTGATCATTACCGAGGACTATTTTCCATGGTTTTCCATAGTGCTCTAAATTATAGTATCTTTCCCATAAGAGTTTCTCAAAAGAACTGTGCATGCTTCATGGATCAGTGACTGGATAGTTATATTTATATCGACCCAGCTTGGGGGCATCAAAATGGAGTCTTGCGGGAACAACAGAAATTTCATATGAGAGTCCATAATTTCTTGTGATTTGAAGGAGATGGGTATCTGTTGTTACCATACAATACACAGGAAATTTTATCATTTTATGTCAAGTGCAACATAAAGACACCAAACATAGACATCTATAAAAAACTGCAAAACAGATCATTCCACTGCTTCTACGTACCCTCGCTTAAAATATGGGACTAAGCAGGTGCCAAAATGGAATGACATGAAGGATGTCGTCTGTTTGTTTTGATTCTATTATTTGAGGCAATGGAAGAACAGAACAGTTGAGATATTTCGCTGAGAACTTCAGAGATCAAGAGATGGTAATGAAGAGGAATTGGGAAGATATTTGGATGCAAGGAAACTATTTTACACGAATTTCAGGAAATGTGAGGATTATGCATAGGCATAAAACATTGCTATGTCATGGATGATTTGTCTATGGCAGGGACACATTATGGATATCTTCTCATAGGGGCATTTGAATTGTCTATTTTTTGTTTACATTTTAACTCTGTTTTGTGAATATTTATTCTCTCAAAAGAAAAGCTTTCCTGTAGGTTCAAAATTCAGCCATGAACTGCTCACAAGGGAAGCCTTTTTTAGTTTTAAAGGAAGTTTTAGTGTGATATCTGTATTTTAGATGAGGGCGAATTTTAGTGAAGTATGTTTTATTGTAACTTTTCATGGATGAAATGAAAACCAGGATTAATATTAAAATATATGGAGCTCTTGTTGTTACAGAAAAATTAATTTGCATCTTAGAAGTTATTGAAATCGAATTCAGATGTAGAGGAAAAAGGTATTCTTGTCTAGAGAAGTAGTTGGTTACTCATACATTCACCTAGTATTTTTTATTGAGGTTGCCTTGGCCGTCTGTGCTCGGAGTGTATGATATATCTCTGATACCTAGTAGGGAGGTAAATATCTACAAAGCAGACAATACTGTGTTGAAAGAATAGTGTGAGGATTATTGTCCTAGAACAGGCTGCTTCCTCTCTAGGAAAGTATTTTAGGGATCCAAAATTTTGTATCTCAGTTACTTTCTGTAAGCATCTTTATTTTGGCAGTCACTGGGGTATCACATCGACTTATCAGTAAGATAAGTAATACAGCGACTACCATCTTTGTTGGGCTATAGCATAGGTAGTACTTTAATAGGCGTTTGAAAAGCCCAGCCTGTGATATAAATTAAATAGGCCGACATTCTCAGCCATGTTTTTGATATTCCCAACAAAATAAGAGTGGAAATATCAATAATGCGACAGGTGAGAATTGCCACTCAACCTTTGGGGTGGGAATTTAGAAAACTGAGGGTTAGATATCGTGGTTCCTGACTCAACAGTACTTTCAAAACCATCTTGTGATGTTTGCCTCAATCCATATGCTCTCATCCTATTTTGATGTTGCAATACTCATGCAGCCCCCATTCATTGTTATGCTCATCATTGTTTACAGGCTTAAAAACAAATGCATTAGAACAAAAGAATTTTATTTGAAATGAGTATGTGAGCACAGTCTAGATTCATGGATATTAGGATTTTAGTAGATAGTAAGTTATTGCTAGCTGAATTGCGCTAGTGATTAATCACATAGTTCTTTGAGCAGCTTTGCAGCCCAGAATTCATGTGGAACCTGGGATGATAACATTTGACACTTGGCTCATCGACTTTATTTTGTTGCGAGATATTTGGACAAGATTTTTGTTCACTATTTTTCTGCAAAAATATACTTTTGATAATCATTAGACAAGTATTCTCTCCCCAAATAAAGATAAAATAGTTTTATTTTCTTATAAAAGGTTTTTTTTCTTTTCTTCTGTCCTTATCAAAAAGATTTTTTATTGCATAATAGAATGTCTCACGAGAATTTAACTAGAAAATTCTCTGGTGTTTGAGGTCAACCTAGAAAGGAAACACCAAAAACTTTATCGATAATATATCTGATAGAAATATGGTTTGGATTTTGGAAGAGAATAGATTGTTTGACAGGTTAACCGTGAATGACTTAGCAAGATAAAGCTAATGGAGCTAACTTGAGACCATTATTCCTGACTTAGTGAAACAATGGTAATGCAGCTATCTTGAGACTAGGGTAGATCCATCAATTGTGTCAATAGATCTAATTTCATGGATTGCTTTGTGAATAATATGAGAAGATATCACTCTGATTCATATGGGTCAGTGGCCCTAATGCCAACAACTATGCGAACGTCTTATAGGAAGAGCTATAAGACCATTCCCTTTTGGAAAGAAGGTCACAAACACCTAAGCCATTAGATGTAAAATCAGGCAACTGAGGTGTGTCATTTTTTGCGCGCACATATACACACGCACACAAAGAAGGACAAATTCTCAAACTTCAAGCGATGGTACAACCCCAACTGTCTAATTTCACGTTGAAGATTAGCGGTGATTGTAACCTTTCATTGTACAAGATTAACCTTTCACTATACACGATAAACAATCTTATCATATACCTTTCCACTAGGTGAAAACTTTCTAAAAGGGCCAGTTAGCATGTATAAATTGGAATATTACTAAATGAACAAATCAAACATGATCCTCATGTTGATACTTACTACTTGGCCCAAAATCAATATATTAAAATCAATGGATGTCAAATCTACCCATTTTATTTCTTATAGGTGAGAAAAAGTGCTTTTAGTCCAGCCAAGCGTTTACTATATTTTTTTGAAGGCGTTAGGTGGTGTAAGTGGGAATGGAAACCTAAATGTGGTAACTAGGGTGTGTGGGTGCTACCACTAAGACTTCAACCCTTTCCCAAAAGGGTTTATATATTACATGTTTAGATTGTGATTATCATTTAACACTTTAGTCAACATTTGATGAGTCCAAGTTAGGCATTGAAAAAAAATTAATCCCAAATAAGTGTTGTTCTTGTTTTATCTTAACGGCCTCATATTCCAATCTATAAAACATAGATGCAAATGTTCAAAGTATCTATCGATGAACCAGGAATTGGTCCAATTTAAGGACTCACTTGGTTTTGTTAGAGAACAGCGCTGTCGGGAAATCTTACAATTTAGATTGGGCTAACCCCCTTGTTCCAACCTAATATACTTTTCAATATTTTTATTTTCAATTTACTTTAGAATATAAATAATATTTTAATATTCTCCAGATGGATGGGAAAGTCACCAATCTGGATTGACCCAATAACCGACCTGTTCATCCAGCCAATCTGGGTTTTCAAAATAGAACCATGACCAAATGTTAGCAAAAAGGATTGTTCCATTGTAAAAAAAACCTCTAAAATTGGATCTTGACAACTATTGGAAAGAAAAATTCCTGATATTTCATACCATAAAATCAATTTTTTATAATACATTATTCGGGCTATTCGTCTTCAAGTATTCATGGTCATATTGATATAGATCATTATGGATGTATATGTATATATCTCTTGATAAGATTAGGTGTCTAGAAGATAGAGACCAAGTTACTTGGTCATCAAGTTATCATACCATAATTATCTCTTCTAATTGTGTGATTGTCCTCTATATATAGAGATACTTCTTGATGTAAAGATTCTTGATGTAAAGATTCATCCAATATAATATATAGATACTTCTTGATGTAAAGATTCTTGATGTAAAGATTCATCCAATATAATGAAGATATAACCGGTTGGGGTTTTAAATCTATGGACATAAGGGTTCGGCCTGAACCATGTAAATATTCGCTTCCCCTTCTATGTTCCCACAAATTCTGACAAAAATATCATTGGAAAACAAGTCACCAAGTTTTTTTTCTCTTTGATTATAAAATGAAGCTCCAAACATAATATAGATACGGTGGATTTGTGAACTTTTCTTTGCATAGTAGTTAGACTGAGCAAGAATCTGGAGAGCGGTTACATTAGAGATGTTGACTTCATCTCTACTCATCTCATCTCCATCTCTCCTATACTCTCCCCCTTAAGTTGGGTGTGGTTGCGAAGAAACACCCAACTTGCAAAATACAATTTTTTTCTTTTTGCTCTTTTGAGTACAATCTTCTAAAAAATAATGTGAATGAAATTGGGCTTCTAGACAATAGCCCACATCTTAAAAAAAAATACCACCCTCTTTTTTTCTTTTTTTTTTGTGGCCAAGCCCAAAACGAATAGGCTGAACATTCTGAGCTGAAAAGCCCGGTCTCCTTGAAGATTGGAGGGATTTGATGGCGGTGGTGCTGAAAAGTCCTCTCTCTCTACAACTTGCATTTCCTTGGAGAAGAAACTCTTTCTTCATCAGAAACACTTGGAGATAAGAGTCGCTTTATTATCAATCCCTTGAAAGCCTTAATTGATAAAAATCTCTCTCTCTCTTGACCAATCCCAAATTGCGAAAGTCGTTCTGCGTTTTTCACACAGCCTTATCAAGCCACTTTCTCTCTCTATAACTCTCTCGTTTATCTCAAAAATACATAATTGAAGGCACTAAGGTTTCGTTGAAGAGGCTGGATATGGAGTATGTTGATGTTCAAACCCCTATTGAAGAGACAATTAGGGCTATGAATTATGTGATTAACAATTAGAGCTATGAATTATGTGATTGACAATTAGGGCTAAGAATTATGGAACGAGTGAGTGGAAGCTCGAGGATAGCTACACCTTGGCCTATCCAAAAGGAGTCGACGCTGCACCTTGTCCTCTGATTGAGGGGAGGCATGCATCCAAAAGGTGTCGACACTTCACCTTGTCCTCTGATTAAGAAGAGGCATACAAATTGAAAAGCAGACTGGTTGCCTTGACTCGTAGCTAGATGAGATTGAGCAAGGGGTTTTTGGAGGGCCGACCGGTGCTTTCGCGGGGCACAAGGTCAACAAGAAGAACTCTCGCGGGGCACGAGGTCAACAAGAAGAATGTTATGATATCATGTTAGAATTTGTGGGAACATAGAAGGGAGAGAGAATATTTACGTGTTCAAGCCGAACCCTTACGTCCACGGATCCAAAGCCCCAGCCAGCTATATCTTCATTATATTGGATGAATCGTTACATCAAGAAGTACCTCTATATATAGAGGACAATCACACAATTAGAAGAGATAATTATGGTATGATAACTGGATGACCAAGTAACTTGGTCTCTATCTTCTAGATACCTAACCTTATCAAGACATATATACATATACATCCATAATGATGTATATCAATATGAACCCAAGATATTCATATTCCAACAATTTTGTGTTTAAATTCATTCTCCAATGGAGTTTTTAAGGAGTGTCGTTTGTATAAGGTGGCAACCTAATTGTAAAAGTAAGATTGTTGTATAAGGTGGCAACCTTAATTGTGGAAGTAAGGTATTTTTGTTGAATCGTAAAAGTTTAGAACATCTTTTAAGATGGTGTTAAATCTAAAATGTCCGAGTAGATTATTGCAACTCTACTTATGGTACCTTATACATAATTTTTTTTGGTTTTAAGATTGGGCGTTAGTTTGTATTGCAAGGCCATAACTGCACCCACCTTTAAAAACTAGGGGTGGCAATGCGGGTCCAGACCCGAACATATTTGGGTCTAGGTTTTGGACTCGGATCTGACCGGTCAGGTCCAAAAGTTGGACGCATACCCATACCTGTTAGTCGGGTCTCGAGTTTGGTAAGGGGTCCATTGCCACCCATCATAGACCCAAATTATTGGCAAAAGGTCATAATCACCAGCAATTAGATTTCAAGCCATCTTATTTATCGTTTAATAGTTAAAGATGATTATGAGTTTTTATTGTATATAATCCTTAATATACCCTAATTGAAATATTTTATTTCCAACAGTTTATGGGTACGGGTTGGGTCCAACTGGACCCAGAACCATACGCAAATAGTGTTCGGGTTCAGGTTTTGGACCCGAATCCACTCCATCGGATCTAAATGTTGGACCCATATCCTAGACGATTACCCGATGGGTCTTGGGTGGGGTCCCGGTCCATTGCCACCCCTATCAAACACACTACTCGTAAAAGACTAAGGGCATGTATATTGTGCTCCCATCGGAGCATAATTTATTCTACTCCCTCAGCTAGAAGACTTGCTTGGGTAAAGAGGGAGGATTGTTAAGTGGCGGCCACCGTAAAACTTTGCCACAACTTTCTATGAAACTTGAATCTACAATGAAACGTCGGGCTGTCAAGAAACAACATACCCATATGATGAGTTAGCTGAGATGTGAATGTTGAGATAGATGAGCAGCACGTCAATAAAGATAGAATTCGGATTGGATATATTCGAGGGAACTTAAGGGTGGCTCCAATAGGTGGGTTAGCCATGTACAACGCAGACCCAAGACAACAAACGTCAGGAGGTGTGACTTGGTTCAAGTAGAAGGCTCTAAAGCGGCAAGTAGAAGGCCCAAAAAGACTCGAGTAGAAATAGTGAGAAAATGTATGAGGAGTTATTGTCTCATTGAGGATGTGATCCTTGATAAAGTAGAATGGCGGAACATGATTCGTGTAGTCAACCCAAAATAATTGAGAGGAGGTTCTCATGATGATAATAGTTAGAATACCTACTTGGGAGGATTTTTTTAATATGAGATTTTAGGAACTACTTAAAAATTACTAGATGATAATTTTAAAAAAAATTAAAAATTAAAAATTCTAACACTTACTATCTAAAAATTGGATGGTTGCTATTCAATTTTGAGATATTATTTTTTCCAAGTGTATAGAGGGTACCGTTAGACTTTCATTTATTTATTGAGACTAATCCATAGGTTGAGGATGTTGCATCCCTAAATTTTACATTCCTAAAAACTAATTTTTGGTGAGGTTTACCCGGGGGAGTAAATGCGCATTCTACCCCCGAGGGAGTAGACTATCTTTTGGCAAAGACTGAAGGCCATCCCCAAATGGCTGACCCTCGAACTCTCAACAAGGAGAAAGAGGCTCAGAAGAAAGAGTTTTATCAGAACCATCGGAAAAGGAAGGATTTTTAGAGAGAGAAAATGTCATCTCTCAAGGGCTTATTGAGCTCAGGCATGCTTAGAAAGAGGCTGAATCTCTACAATCGCATCAGAGGAGGAGACCATGGCCATGGCCATGGCCATGGAGAGAGTAGATGGAGCAGTCAAGGAACGCAGGAGAGGCGTAATGGCTACTTATTCAACAGGACTCCTCCACCTCCTGGTCAATCAAGGGAATGGGAGGATTGGGAGCTCCCCTACTATGTTACTGCGTTTCTCACTGTTGTGATTCTCGGAATCGGGCTCAATGCTAAGCCTGATCTCACTCTTGAGACATGGGCTCACAAAAAAGCCGTAGAACGCCTTGAGGCTCAGGGAATTTCTGTTCCCGAGGACGCAAAATGAAGCCCCTAATGGTACTCCTCCATCTCTCTAGCTCTTTCTGTCTCTGTAGACCTCCCTCTCTCTCTCTCTCTATATATATCTCTCGCTCTCTGTTTTGTTTTGTGCTGATTTTTGGCGTTGCGAGAGAACAATTCATGTAATTGTCTTAATTTAGGGTTTGTGAGCCTGTTAGAGCTTGGTGTGATGAGTCCCCAAAGCCCAGAAGAACACTGAGGCCCTTGGCATCTCTGATCGTCACCTAATACATACTCTTTGTTTCTCGCTCTCCCTTTTCTTTTTTGATGCAAGATCGATGTGATTCTGGTGATTCAGAATTTTCAAGGTGGTTAGGAATTGGCATGGTGTCTGTAATGTTAATAAAGTTAAACTGTGAATCAACCGTGAATCTGACTTGTCTTAGTGATGTTGCATGCTTCTCGGATGCATCCTTTGTTGGCATAACGCAATGATTTTTTACTTATGCATACGGCTTGAAGACCTTTTTAATCTCTTGTGTTTTCCTTTGATTTGATTTTTTTTCTTTTCTTTTGTTTCTCTCAATGGAGGGGATCGGTCATTTCCCATTAATTATGGTGTTGAATATGAAAATCGGTTCTCTAGTTAACTCCTGACGATGTAGTGAGAAATTTCTAATATTTCGATATTATGGTACTTTATGATTGGGGGGTTGTAAAAATTCCTTTTTTTTTTATTTGCAGTTTGAAATTGAATAGAGCAACTGCACCTCCCTTCAGTTTTGTTGAACTTTGCCTGCCATAACGTACAAATTCCTCATTCTGTTATCAATAATGCAAAGGGAAAATGACTTTGCCGTTCAAGCATAAGCAACTAGTGGGCATTTATGCGCAAAAAATCTCAGGAAGTGCATCTAGAAATTATATTTAAAAATGACTTAATGTAGGAGTGAAATTTGTTCACATGATCGATTGACCAATAAATTTCTGGTAGTAGAAAATTGACCAATTGAACAAGGTGCAAAAGTGAACCAACTTCCACAAGATTAAAGTTGCAATAACTTATCTTCCTTCTTCTTAAATGAACCAAGGTCACCTTCATTGGTGTTGGTTCCCAGGAGGCACTTTTGTCTTGGTTAAAGTTTGATTGACACGTATTTTTAATATTTTTTCTTAGCCAAACAGCTATTGAGGTAATATTTTAAGATCCTACCCATTCTTCCTCTTGTTAGTGATGTAGTTTTACCAAAACTTTGATCAATTGGTATACTAGAACCCCCAATTATAGAATATCTATCAAAGATCCTCACTGAGATGTGAGTAGAAAGAAAAGAAATTAGTGGGTTTCCAAATCACATAATTGATGTGGAAGCTCCTTTTTTTTGGGATATGAAAAATTGTTGTTCTTAGCTTTATTTGCATGACAATCTAGAGAGTAGTTCAGTATGGGCATATATATAGTTTTTGGATATTTTCATGCTCATCTCTCACAGAGAGTTATGCTTTTGAATTTAAGCATGATAATGCTGAAGCAATGAGACAGTTCCCACACAAGTGGGCATTGGGGTTTGTGGGTTAGGGCTAGTGAAACTTGCGTTTGGATTTATAGGTTTATGAATGGGTTTAAGATTAGGTTTTCATAAGTTGCATACACCGCATGAATCCTGATTGATGAAGTTAACTAGTATCTTGTAGGGTCATTCTGAACTTAAGTTTACTTACATGTCGTAATGCACCAACAATTACTCTGAGTTCAACTTCCATTATGATGACTAACCTTCACCTTTTTTCTCTCTATATATTAAGTCTCCTCCAGCATTGTTAAGATTATATGATCTGACCCTTTAAGTGGTCAGTGATGCCTTTATAAGTGTAACAAAGCAAGAAAGCTCTTTGTATAGTGGTGGCAGTTATATTTGTTGGAGACTTAAAGAACTAGAATTGACCATTGTACTGCAAATATGTTCTCAAATGTGTTTCTATGGCCTTGCTTCCAAATGTAAACTTATTACGTGGAGGTCACTGTTGGCTACCAGCTTTAAACAAATAAATGCACAGATTTTTTTGCATGAGTAGTTTGGCAGCAAATTTGTGAGATATATCCATTAGGTGAAAACCGTGAAATTAGCATAGTTTTGTTTTTGTATCTTTCTGCATCAAGAGTCTGACCAAGTACAAGCGTAATAATGTCCTCTTGAAGTGGATTTCGAATATTTGCTTCTTGCCGTGACATACCAAGCTAAAAACGAAATATATACATTTCTTTTGGGACTTGTAGGTTTTGCAACTCATTCATAGTAAAGGGACAGTGATTATTTTGAATTGGGGGAACAAGATGGTAGGTTGTGTGCTGTAGTGCTGTGTCCTTGTTTGTGGGGGACCATAGGAATGAGGATACATCAAATTTTTGTAGTTGTTGAGTAGGCTGGATGAGATGTCTATCCCGGGAGATGGAATCAATAGGATGTGGGAACGTGTAGGATTGTTCTTGTTCAAATTTGTGAGATATATCCATTAGGTGAAAACTGTGAAATTAGCATAGTTTTGTTTTTGTATCTTTCTGCGTCAAGAGTCTGACCAAGTGCAGGCGTAACATTGTCTTCTTGAAGTGGATTTCGAATATTTGTTTCTTGCCGTGACATTCAAAGCTAAAAAAACAATCTATACATTTCTTTTGGGACTTGTAGGTTTTGCAACTCATTCATAGGAAAGGGACAGTGATTATTTTGAATTGGGGGAACAAGATGGTGGGTTGTGTGCTGTTGTGCTGTGTCCTTGTTTGTGGGGGACTATAGGAATGAGGATACATCAAATTTTTTTAGTTGTTGGGAGATGGAATCATTAGGATGTGGGAACGTGTAGGATTGTTCTTGTTCAAGTCGTTCTACAATTTGCAAGGTTGGCGAGCCAAATTTTCTCTTGGTTGTTGGCAGCCTCCATATGGGGGTGGTTGCCCTTTCATTAAATTATTGACAAGATTTTGACAGGAAATGATCATTTCCTTTCATGAGTTGGGAACTCGGGATACAAACAGAATTACTTATTGCAGCTAGCTTGTGGTGTATGCAAAGGGCTTGAGCTCTTACCTCTACACACCTTTTTTCTTTTGATAAGTAACTGAGAAGGAAAGAACCAAAATACGTATATGGGGTTATGAAATTTAGATGCACAAACGGCTATCGTATGAACATGCCTCTACAAAATTGTGACTCAGAGGGTAAAGGGGAAGGGTGGAGACTGAGGTTGGGTGTTAAGGAGTGTGGAACGATTCACCCCATCTTTGGCTTGGTGATCAGCCATTGAGTTGGCTTCTCACCATTTTTGCTTGAGTGAGATTGAGAGGCCTTGGGATAATTGAGAAATTTCTCAAAGAGGTTCTTGGGCCTCCTTCAGCAGGGTTCTATTTCCTGGCCCTGGAGATAATATTTTGGAATCACCCATGAGCCAAGCCCCATATTGTGTTGAAACAGCTGCATGCCAACTAGTAGGGCCTTGGGCCTGGCAAATGAGACTTGTAAGGGTCCTGAAAACTCCCACAAGGAAGATATTGGGGTCAACTGTGGTAAGCTCTGAATGATTTGGTTCCGATGAGTAATGAAGTTTGTTGTCAAAAGGTATTTTTATTCCTTTCATGGACTTGTCCAAAAATAACCGTTGATTGGTATGATTGACGAGGGTGGAGATTTGGGTTTGTGAGGTCTTGATGATATAGTGATTTCTCTCGAGCCAGATGGACCAAATGGTCTCTTAAATGGTCAGATGTCAAACTATAATACCTGCCTGCGGTGGGTAGGGGAAGGGAGAAGTGGAGTTTGAAAAGATTTGGAGCAGTTTGAGGGATGACCGACATGTAAAAACGTTGTTGGAAGAAAGGCCAAAAACAGATGGGAGATGGATTCCTCTTCCGAGCTGCACATGATGCATCTATTGGCCGATTGGAACACTGTTTTTTTGAGGTGATCGATGGTTAAGGTCTTTTCTGAAATTGCGATCCAACCAAAGGCTTGGACATTGAGGGGGGCATAAGGGAGCCAGTCTTCAATGGCTGTGTTTTGAGCAAGAACCATATGGGAGATGACCTTGTAGAAAGAGGAGACTGATGACATACCTTTCGGGTAGGGGTCCAGATAATCCTGTCATGTCCTTGCCTCAAAATGAAAAAATAATGTAGCAACTTGATCAGGGAGGAGTGTTGAAAACCTCATTTTTGTTGAGGTTGTGATGAAGTTAGAAATCCATTAGAAGTCTTGCTCTCTGAGAGTTCGATGTAAGTGGTGACCTGCCTATCAAGAGCCTAGTTGAAGAGGGTTGGAAACGATGCATTTTTTTTTTTGAATTAGTTGATTATTGTATTAGTAAGTATAAAGAGATACAAACAGTAGTGGACACAAAAAATAGGCTAACCCAGTAAATGGGTGCCCTGTACAAAAAGCCATAGGGAAAAATGCTCTACACCAAAAGCCAGGAAGAAATGTGGGATGCAGCCTTAAAATACGCCTTAGGAATGTGGGTAGGAAATGATGCATTTGAAGAAAACCAAATCCGAAGAGAACAAAGTCTCATGGACCAATATGCTACTATCGAGGATAGTTTAGAGATATCATACATATGATCAGTGACATCAGGATTAGCTGAATTATTGTGTTATGTGTATTATGGAGAGTGGAGGAAAATCATTGATCTTCCTGTGCATGGAGATTCAATGAGGGTAACCTAGAGATTTTTTTTTAGATACTTTTGCCGTTTCTGGTTGATTTCAACAATGGTTACCTTCTGAATGCACCTGGGATGGACTCTCTATCATTGTTTATCTCCCAATGAAATAATCTTTAGAGGTAATTTTCAGAGGTATCTATCACTTTGTATGGACTCCCAATCATACCATTTATCTCCCAATGTGATTGGGAGTTCATACCAAGTCAGAGTTTTTGGAGTCTATAACAATGGTTACCTCCGGCATGCGCTTGGTATGTGTTCCCAATCAACAATGGTTACCTCGAATCCACAGACTCTGTTGGACAATTCTTAGGATCCTACTCATTTGCTCTCCAAAACCAGTTTCAGACCATAGACAGTCCTGGATTCTGCCTCTGGTCAACTGCCAAGTACGTTTAGATTTGTGCTCTCATGGCTAGAGGAACCTAACTTTCTTGACCTTGTCAGACAATGGTGGAATTCGTTTTCAGCCCTGGGTGTGCTGGATTCTGCCTCCAGAAAAAAAAATTCAGCGGTTAAAGCACTCTCTCAAACAATGGAGCAGGCAGCTCCCTGGCTCTTTAGGGTTGTCAAAAGAAGCAATCTTGAATTGAAATCAAGGACATTGACTCCATTTAGGAATCCAGGGACCTATTTTAGGAATGAAAAAAAAAAAGCAACCGAAGAACTAGAGCCAAAATCGATAACCAATACCTTCTTGAGAAAGAGGAGATCGGTTGGTATTAGCTTTCCAGGGTGAAATTGCTTAAGTTAAGAATTTGAAATACTGGTTTCTTTGACGAAATTGCTAATCGTAGGAGTGGGTGCAACATGATCTCCCACATCAAAGTAGTACATTGGCTGTATGACCAGCCCCATAAGGTTGAACAAGCAATTATTAAAAAAATTTCAGAAAACTCTTCTCGGTTCTGAGAGGACCTAGACAGATTCGGAACTCTCCTTCCTTATCCTTCCGACTGAGTTAGCTTCCTGGCTAGAGTGCTCCCTCTTTGAGGAGGAAATCCTCAAAGCAATCAAGCATATTGGGCAAGATAAGGCTTGTGGTCTGGATGGTTACCCAATACCTCTTTTTAGCAATTTTTGGGGTACTTTGAGCCCAGACATGATTGCCTTCTTTAATAAGTTCCATCTTAGATATAGAATCCAATGAGCCATGAACGTCATGTTTGTGGCCCAACATCTATGGGCCCAAAGTCCTTGAAGATTTTGAGCCACCCAATAGCTTCTATAAGTTACTCCCTAAGGTTTTTGTTTCCCTCCTAAGAGAGGTCTTGTAGTGGATCATCTCCCCTTTCTCAAGGGGCCTTCGTTAAAGATGAGCAAATATCAGATGGGCCTTTGTGGCCCATGAATGTATCTATTCCAGATATCTATAAACATCCCAGGACTGGTCCTTTAAGCTTGACTGGGAGAAAGCCTATGACCATGTCGACTGGGACCTGCTAGATGGAATTTTAAGGAAAATGGGTTTTGGAGAAAAGTGGAGATCATGGACGCGTGGGTGTATCTCGTCAACCTTATTTTTCTATCGCTGTCAATGGAGTCCCTAGGGTTACTTTCCCCTCATCGACAGGTTTGAGACATGGGACCTCCTATCCCCATTTTTATCCGATCAATTGAAAGGTTATACCAATAAGGGCTATTAGATGGCTTCAAACCAGAAATCAGGTTTCTGTGATATTCCACCTTTAATATGCCATTGATAGCCTCAGCTTTTGCAATTCATCCAGGCTAAAGGTTGACACTCTGTGGCATCTAATAGCATTGTCACTGACAACCAAGCAATCCAGATTCTTAGCAAAACATTTGGGCTGTGGTGTCGAGTCTTTCCCAACCAAATACCCCAATTCACCAGTGTGCATAGGCAAACCTTGAAAACAGCTACGGGATCTCTGGTAGGAAGATTTGTCCTAAAGTCAGCGACTTGGCGACGTAGGTTCCCTAGCTGGGCGAGTGTGTCACGCTTATCGAAGCCATCCTCCCTAATCTGCCCATTTATCAGATGATTCTATTTCAAATGCCAGCCTAATGCAACCAAGTTAGAGCACCTAATGATAAAGTTCCTATGTTTTGGGGCAGTAGATTCTCACAAATTCCACCTTGTCTCTTGGGAAGTACCCGAAATCTCAAATGCAGCAAATAAAGCTTTTCTGGGAAAATGGTGGTGGCACTTCGTAACCTAAGAAAACTACCTATGGCAAAATGCAGTCCCTCATAAATACCATACTGAGGCTTTCATTTGGTTCCCTAGGGCAACAACAAACTTAGATCCTCTGCACTGTGTTGCTCTATTGTGGATAGTTTTAGCCAGTTCCTGGCAATGTTTGCTTCAGGCCCAAAAGAGGTTACCGAGTCAGATTTTGGGTGGACTCATGCTTTGATAATGTCACTTTTCAATATCATTATGTAGATTTCTTTCTCGTTGCTACAGACCAGAATGTCATAGTAGCACTTCTTTTGAAATCCTTGGGAACTTATGGGTGTGGAGTCCAAACTTTAGAAGAGCTCTAGCCTCGAGGAGACCATGAAATAATAGTGTATGGAGTTTGAGGCATTATCAGATCTCCGCAAAACAAAATTTCCACCAGGGGACAGACCCGACAAGTTCTTACGGTCCCCCTCCTCTTTTAGGTAAGTTCATGGTTGCCTCCTTTCTATCATGCCCTGCAGCAACAGCCATATCCTCTCCCCTCTATAGCCATATAGAGCCTTGCTGAAGCCATCCCGCCCAAAACTCAGGCTTTCTAATGGATAGCCTTATAAGAGTTCTTACCATGGATCAACCCAAAGGAGGCATTCACATTCCCAATAGGTGTGCAAATTAGCTGAACAAACCAATGAGCACCATTCCTCCGTTGCATTGAGATCAGCAAAATATGGTCACACCTTCAGATCTTCCAATGGATCTGGAAGATGCCACTGTCCCATTTCTCAACTCTTTCAGGCTTCCATAAACATCCTAAAGTCTGCAGACCTATTCTTGTAGCATGCAGCTGTGTCTTCTACAAGTTGGGTGGTTTGGATGGAATGAAACAATGGGTTTGGAGGGCATCATCACCACACGCACTAAAGGGCCACAATAAAGCCTTGTTCATCTTTCGGGCCAAAAACACAAAGAATACAGAAACTGTGCTACTGGAGACTTTATTCAAGGCAGGATCACCCAATATCTCTCTCCCCTTATGGAGGCCATCGGAAGAAGGGTCCATCAAACTTAACTTTGATTGCTGCTCCCTTGAAATCCAAGTCCAGCTGGTTACGGTAGCCTTTATAGAGATTACCAAGGGAACCATTAGATGCACAGACTCTACAATGGTCGTGACTATGAGTCTATGACCCTATGGAGGGTATCAAAATATACAACCTAGAATGGGGCTCTCCTCCAATAGTGGAACGGGGTTCCAATTCCAAGAATGTCATCCCATGGGCATCAAGATCCTTCCCTTGCCCTTGGCTACTAGATGATCTTTCTGACCAAGTGTTTGAACTGAACAAACCTATATGTATTTCCTTTCAATGTACTTGGCAAGAGGCCAATGCTGAAGCCGATTCACTCGTTAAAGACAATGTTGTAGCAGGGAACATTATTAAGACTATCTTGAATTTTTTTAATCAATGGGTCTACTTTTGTTTTCTTTTTGTTTTCTTTTCGACACGGTTCCCCATTAGATGTACAACTTCCCTACGAGGTATAGCGCACAATTATAGGGCCTCCTTTCTTGTTGTATAGAAAGCCCTACTTATGGAGCGCCTTTTCCCCAACTATTTGGGGTTGGCTACACGAATCTTAGTCCACCATTCTGCTCTATCAAGGGCCATACCTTCAATGAGGCCATAGGTCCCCAAATATTTTTAATTACTTCCAACTATGCCCTTTTGAGGCTACTACCCCTTGCCTGCTTTTAGACTTCCACTTGAACTAACTTGCACGTCCTAACAGGTGTTGTACTAGGTCTGTGCTACGTATAGTCAGCCTACATAAATCTACTTTCTCTCATATTATCGCCTATTGGAGCCATACTTAAGTTCTCTCGACTATTTTTTTTTTTGAATTCTATCCCCTCTTGTCTTGACACTCATCCATCTCAACATCTTCATCTCAGCTACATTCATCCATCTCAACATCCTCATCTCAGCTAAACTCAACCTATGGGTATGTTGTTTCTTGACCGCCCAAGATTCCACCCCATTAAGCAAAGCTGGTCTCACAGCTGTCCTATAGAACTTGCCCTTCAACTTCATTGGTGTGTGGTGATCACATAGTACTCTAGTTGCACATCTCCGCTTCGCCCACCCAGCTTTAATTCTATGTGCAATATCTTCTCAATCTCTCTATTTTCTTGGTTATTGACCCAAGATATCGAAAGTGTGCTCTTTTTGAAAATTTCTTGGTCGGCAGCCTTAACTACTTCCTCGTCTCTACTCCTATTATTACTAAATTTGCATTCCATATACTTTGTCTTAGTCCAGTTAATAAACATTTAGATTCTAGGTTAACATTATCAAAAAAAAAAAAAAACTTTAGATTCTAGAGCATCCCTCCAAAGTTCTAACTTTATGTTGACGCTGCTTCAAGTCTGATTAATCAAAATTATGTCATTTGCAAACAACATACACCACGGTACCTCATCTTGTAGGTGCCTAGTTAAGTCGTCCATAACTAAGACAAAGAGATATGGGCTCAACGCTGACCTCTGATGTCGACCTATTGTCATTGAAACTCACGCGGTTGTACGCACACTAGTTAACGCTCCCTCATACATATCTCTTACTAAGTCAATGTAGTATCTGGAGACTCCTTTCTTTTTCAACGCCCTTCAAATTAAATCTCATGGTACTCTATCATAAGCTTTCTCTAGATCAATAAAAATCATGTGGAGGTCGTTTCCTTCTGTCCTATAACTTCTCAATCAGTTGCCTAAGTAGGAAAATAGTCTCAATTGCATAAGGTTGAAACCTTGAACAATCCAAATAAGGCACACCTCCATATTTGATTATAACAAAGAAATTTGATGTAAAAAATTCTTAGGATGGCTTGAGAATTTATTTTCATCGCTAATTATAAAATCTTAAGCTCAAAAAATAGTTCAAATCAAGTAAAGCTATAAACACATGAAAATCTTGAAAATGAACGGTCCCGATAATGTGTTGCAAGATATACTATTTTTAGGACTCGAAAAATCTCTCTCTTTTCATATCCATACATCTTGATGTCCCGATGATCAATTAGAGAGTTTTCCAACATCAAAACAATTTTTTTCGATAGATTTGTTAGGTACAGATTAAGGACGCAACCTTATATAAACTATATATATATATATAAAGAAAGAGAGCACTAACAGTGAGGTGTTCAAGGAAATTATCAAGGCTTTGACATTAAACGGGATCTTAGTCAAGAAGGAACTGCGTGGTATGAGAAGTGATTATTTAGTTCTGGCATAAGAAGTTAAAATTGGATGCTTGTAGTTCTCTTTTAAGAATGATGGTTTTTGCATCCTCGCTAGAAGCTAGGATTATTTTTGTTTTGTTTCATTTACTTTCTTGGGGGAAGGTGCTTTTCCTGTAGTGTGGTTTCCTTGTGTCTACGGTAAGGACGAGGAGATTTTAGAGCTGTGCAGGTTGTTGGTAGGCTTGAAGATGTCTTCATTTTAAGTGATCAAATCTCTATAAGAAATATGGAAGTGGGAACTCATAGGATTTATTACATGTCAAGTCTCTTCTACATTTTGAGGGGTTCGTGTGTCAAAATGTCTCCTAGGTGTCTGAACTTGGACATCTCAGCTGGCTGCTTGCCTTTGGTGGAATGGGGACTATTCTTGACTAGGAGTTACCTTTTCTTTTGATGATTTATTTATCAGTAGAAGAAATACACCAAAAAAATGACAACAAAAAAATATGTGATGTAAAACCCAAGAAGTGAAATGTCTCATGCAGTGTTCGCAAAATCGAACCGGAACGGTTATTCGGACATGGGCCTGGAAGCGGTTTAACTGGCCTAACAGGTAAACCGGCTGATGCAACTGCTCTAACCAGGCAAGTCCTGGGCGGTCAAAAAAGTGTTGAAAAAAAATAAAAAAATGCAAAAGAAAATCTACTAAAATATGAAAATCATATAAAGAATGATTAAAACAAAACACATTCAAATGAAGTTGAAAATTAATGAAAAAAATGGATTTTAACCCATTTTATATTTTCCAATGGCTATTTTTAAAATTTTCTAAAAAAGATGGGAAAATATAAAAGTGAGTATTAATGACCAAAACAATTTTTAATATTTACCATGATGTAAATAATATTTAAAAATGCAGTACAAATCAAATTCCTTATTTTTGAGAATTTATATACATTTTTTTGAATTTTTTTTTTTAATACCGGTTGATCACCCTAACCACCCAAAACCGGAACCGGCAACCGGGTGGTTAGCAGTTAGATTGGGCAATTTTGTGAACAATGGTCTCATGTGAGGGGAAAGGAACTACCTATAATACTATATGTCAACTTCAAATTAGCTTCCTATAATGTATGGTGCAAAGAGATCAGCCACCCACCACGAATGACCAAATTTTATGCTTATGAGAAATCTGACCTGCATGTCATGATATTGAGAAGACCAAGATTGGCTGAGAGAAGGAGCATTTGAGCTTCTGCCCTGATCTTGCTTTTGAGATAGTAGCCCAAATAGGACCTCTTCTACCCTTGATATGTGCCATATTTGATTACAGGACTCATTCTACCCTTGGAATGCGCCCATATTTGAATACAGGACACATTCTACCCTTAAGATGCACCAACATTTGACCTTAAGATGCACCAACATTTGAAGGGCATGTATTCCCATTGTCCCAAGGAACTCCCAACAACGTTAAAGTTTTCATCTGCCTTCAAGTGGGGTGTACTATTGATTTGTGTTTGGCGGCACTCTTCCTGTTTGGCAAAGATCTTAAGCTTTGATGGTTATATTTTTTTGGAGAACTAAGTTCAAGAGATCAAAGTCTCTTGCAATCTTTCTCCCAGAGTTCTATGAGCATGGATACCTCTAGACATGGATACCTCTAGAGATTATCTTGTCACAGGGATCATCTTCATGTAGGGGCTGAAAGCTAGTGTTATTTGTATAGGCATATAGGAAACATTGATCGTCTTATGTGCAGTAAGTTGGGATAACAACCTCAAGCTTCTTTGTAGGTATATTGGTGTGGTTTGGCTGATTTGGCGATGGTTACAACTCTATCTAGATAGTTGCTTGCCTGGCTGTTGTCTAAAATAAGGTTGCAATCTCAGAAAAATGTGCCAAAATGTGCCATATATAGAGATTATGGAAAGAGAAATATTAAAATCTTTAGAGGTGTAAGTATTTCTGTACTGATACTGATTGGGCCCTCATCATCAAATAGGCACTGGCGAAAGGCATGTGATAATATCATATGATGTTGCTGGTTTATGAAGTCATGAGTTTCAAGTCCGTAAGGTTCAAAGAGGTCAGCTGCCAACACATTGATGGTTTCTCTCATAGTTACCAGGATCTCCAACTTTGGTAGGCAATCCCTTCTCGGATCTCGATTTTGTCGCTCTCAGAGAGGATTTCTCAAGGATCTTGATTTTTAAATTTTGGGATCTCGAACCCCACTGATATGGATCTTGATTTCTGCTGTTAAGGATCTCGATCTCAACCTTAAATACCAAGACAACAACCAAACTGATGATTTTCTTTGTTTATAGCCAACTAGCAACACAACTATTGCCTGCTTGCTATTAATAATGAGATCCCTACTTTAAAAAGTATACATAATCCTAGATTATTATACACTTTAAGGTTGGTAACTAAATCCCCAAAAAGTTGGGATCAAGATCCGAAAAGGCCAGGATCAAGTTCCCCAAAAGGTTGGAATCTCGATTCCTAATATTTGGGGATCTTGATTCCTAACATGTGCATTGTACGAACGACATTCCCAACCATAGGGATCTTCTAGCATTGCACAATCCCTCGCTCCCTATCCCGATCCCGATCCCGATCTCGATCCCGGTACTGTTCCCGCTCCTAATCTGAGCAACTATGATTTCTTTCTTGGGGCTTTGGACCATTGTGGAAAGGAAGGTTTGCTTCTTGAGGAGCAGAAGGTTCAATGGTGAAGGTTTTAGCAGCATGCTAGGATTTTGTGACTATTGAGGTGTAACAAGACACCTTTGACTAGTCTTTGAGTATTCTCTTAGCATTTAGGCCCCCAATTATTGACCCTGAGTTACTGATGTGATTAGTCGGGCTAGAGGAGAGTTGGTGGTTCATTTAGGATGACAAAGGTCTTGGTGGTTAGGGCTGGCAATGGACTTGGACCCGACTCGGGACCCAGTGGGTATACCCGAAATGGGTCCAGATTTGGGTCCACGTTTTGGACCCAAGGGCGGATCCAACTTAGCTTACCCGGATAGTCCCGAGTCCGGGTATGGGTTCTGCGCTACCCGACCTGTAGGTTTTAACAATTTAACATTACTGGCCTTTTGACCAGGAGCCAAGGATATTTTGTGTGCAGTTTTTCGGCCATGTTTCGGTGAACGTGTCGACAACTTGTGGTGGTACTCACTGAAGTGGCTTCTCCATCATGTAAATTTTTAGGTTTAGTGGCCCATGATATGGCTTCTTCTCCATCATGTAAATTATTAGGTTTGTCGCCCATGGTATGAAATTCGACTGCTGTCTAGCAAAAGGTTGCTGAAATTTCAGTGAAGTTCATCGATCCCAATTGCAGAATAAGAGCGACTGGAAGCTAGTGAAGAAGAAGAGCGATTTGTCGATGGAACTCCTATGAGCGTGGATTGGAGCTGAAAACGCTTTTGATTTCATTGCAGATTTGATGGAATAAACGGTTGCTTTGGCAAAGAATTTGTGGCGAGAAGCCATTGATACGAGAAAATTAGATAAATTAGGGTTTGGGGTTTTACTGAGGAACTAGGAAACTGAGGATTTACGGTTTTGCAGTGCAAACACTGCAAAAACCCTGTGAACACTTTAGAAGAGAGAGAGAGAGTGAGAGAGGGAGAAAGGGGGAGATCTCTCTGCAATACCGTAAATCCTAACCCTTACTTGAACTCCAGGTCTCTAACCCTTTGTAAACACTCCAAAACCGTAAATCCTAACCCCTTGCTCCCTCTCCCTCTCTCTTCTCTCCCTCTCTCTCTCTCCCCTCCCTCTCTCTCCTCTCCCTCTCCCTCTCGCTCTCTTTCTGCATATTTAGGAAAGCACAGAGTCAAACAAAAATGAAACAGAGCTAATTGGGAGTGGTTGGAGTCCCGGTACCGGTCGGGTCCCTGGTCCAGAGCATTATTATGGGTACGGGTACGGTATAGGGTTCTCTGGACCTGTTGGGTCCAGGTCCACCTTTGCCTATTCGGGTCCAAGCCCGGGTCAAGCAGGAACCCGACACCCCTATTGGTGATCTTCAAGAGCGGAAAGTATGCCATGTGCCAGTGGAATATGTATACATGATACTATATAGGGATATCTACCATCCATTCTAAATATCGGGTAATTCAGTGTAGTTTCACATGACAGATATCTCGTGGATAAGTTTAGTGTCCACCCTATCATCAGGAATGGATGGTGGATGCCCTTCTGGTGTGCCACAAACCAACCAACACTGGGGAATGGTATGCTGTTTGTTCGCCAAATACTTGATCTTCATGTGCCTTTGCTCTTAGTATTGGTTTCGCATTTCTGTTATTTAGCACGCTGTATATCTTCCAATTGGGACCATATTAGAATGTGATAGCAGGGATGATAAGTGACCATGTACAATTTAGGCCTGGCTTTGTCATTATCTGCTCTCTGCTTTGAAGCCAATGGGAACATGAGTGACTGTTGACTTGATTTTACTTTGTTATAGTTCAAGAATAATTTACTACAAAGGGTGTGAGCTGGACTATTGCATATAATCTAAATAACCGGTGTATTCAATTGTCATGCTTATTTTTATAATGGTCTTCTGTTCTGCTTGCACTATGCTAGTAATCCGTCTAGTGGCAGCACTACAGCAGTAAAGATGCAGCAAATATGAGTTTTTGCTGGATAAACTAAGTTGGAAAGTCTCATTTGCTTTTTAGATTCCAGCACAATATTACTTTTAGAAAGTTCAACATCAAGCCCATGATCTTTCAGAGGATTTTTCTGTATTTCGTGTATTGGGTTCCGTCCTTGTTGATCTTGTGCCTGTGAATTGGCAAAGGCAACCATACAAACTGTTCGTTGGTGATGGATGTAGATCCTCTTTGATGCAAACTTCTACTTTCTTATCCCTCTCCCATTGATCAACTCATATTCTTCAGTGTCTTTCTTTTTGGGGCTTTGTAGGACAAGGAATGGAGGAACTGGTTGAGTCATCAATTTGCTATGAAGATGCTATGAGCATATAAATTTTACTTTTCTGATCCTTCCATTTCGATTACTTCAAATGTCCTATTCATCTTAATGCGCAGCTGCTTCCTCATTGCTTTCTGATTTCAGTAGGGATGTCATTGTATGAGGTCGTGTATGGTGAATGTTCTTGCTTCAGATGTTTGCTGTGCAGGTAACCTTGTTCATACAGCCCTTGTCGTCGTTTGGTGAGAGTTTGTTCGATGAGTCCCACATAAGAATTTGTGATGCTTGACCCTCCTTGTGACTGCATTATTAAATGCAACCATGTTCTCTTGGAGGAGAAACCAATTTAAAAGGAGCTTAGGTTATGGTGTAGCCTTGCTTACACTGTAGAACCATGCAACCGTGCCTCTTTGTCCATTCTTTTGTATATAAGAGTATTTAGACAAGCTCCAAAGTTTCTGTAAATTATTTCCCAACGCAAGTATTGATCTTGAGCTCCTAAAAAGCTCCAAAAGCCCAATGGATCTATTGTCCATCGAAATGGATGGTTTTGATTATGACAAATGGAGATAGAGCATTATTAGTGCCCCAAGTCCTTTTTTTCCCTTCTTTGCTGGAGATTGGTTTTATTGGGTTTATAGAAGAAGTAGACTTTGCTTTCAGGTCTTCAGATGTTGAGAAAATTAGTGAAATGAGGTGCAGCTATGCAGTTTTGGGTGTAGCCGCAGCCTCATAAGAACAATTTCCTTAACAATATTCCAGGAAATGTCAATTCCAATAAATCTCAATTCCAAGATTGACTTTTTTTAGGATCGAAACTTCCAGGGATCCAAACGTTCCTAAGAATTCGGCTGCAAAAATGTCGGTAAGAAATCGTTTTTGTTCCTAAAAGTTGGAGGCAAAAAATCAGGCTAAACTAAAGATAAAGGGATAAGTTTATATAGAGCCAAGGCTCTAAACAATCATATTAGAGCCTACCTTGATACTTTCACTAGCTGTGGTTGTTTATATGTTCAAATATCATCAAATTGATCATCTCGACATCAAGATGCATGGACAGGAGAAAACAATGGATTTCAAGTTTTGGAAATAGTGCATCTTGTAACGCATTTTTGGACCGTTAATGTTCAAGTTTTCATAGATCTACTTGATCTATACTATTTTTGAAGCTTTAAATTTTATAACTAAAGATGAAAATATAATTTAAGGCTATCACAAAACTTTTCAGTATTGGAAACCATATTTCTCGACACCACTTAAAGGTAAGCTCTAATTTGATTGTTTAGAGCTTCGGCTCTATACAAACCGCACCTTGTAAAAAATTATGTGAGTTAAAGAATTGTGAATATTTTGGAATTGGCTCGAAAAGGTTGAATAAAAAAATGTATATATATAGTTCACACACAAGATAAGATATGATTTACCGTTATTGCATTGATACATGAAAGTCATTGGACAATAATATTTCGTTCTTGACTAGTATTATTAGGGTATAATTGACAAATCTTTGTTTAGATTTTTTTTTAATGCATTAATAATGCTTATTTTACTGTTACGATACAAAACTTTGAAACAACTGCAATACTAAACAAAACATTAGCAGATAATCAAAATTGTAATTTAGTCTCACTTTTAATGTCTAGACCAAATTTCAAAGGTGTATCGAATCAATAAATAGAATGGAAGTTTTAATAAAATTATGGTGAAGAAGATTTTTTTAAAAAGATAAAAGACTCAAATTTGGAAGAATTTTTGAAAAACTCAAAATTTTTAATGGATTTCAAAAACTTAAAGAGCTTTTCAAAAAAAATCTTGTCTTAATCGGAGACTTGCTAATTATGATCTCTCTCAATTGATGGGAATCGGACCCACACCTTGCTTTTTTTTATTAATTTATTGTTTGAAAGAATTACATGGCTTCATTAAATCTAACTAGTTACAAGATCAATTAAAAAATATCAAAAAGTAAACGTCAGTTGTGACGGAGAGACTCCCATTTTTCAGAGGTTAGCAGCTTCTAGTTGGCTTCTCTAGCCACATGAGTAGAAGTGACTATCATCGTCTCACGCATTGTTCTTTTTGGCATCGTCTAATGGCATTTAGAGAATCCCCGCCTCCCCTCCCCTCCCTTCAATAATTGCCTGCTTGTAAGTATAATACACAATTCAGCATAATTAGCAGTCACAATACCATAAGGTCCCGAAAATGTAGTAATGACGTTATCACTGGTTTTGGTTTTCCCATAGGACTGCCATTAAAATTAAGTTTAAAACTACCTGTGGTGGTACACAACTTCCTCCCACTTTTCTTTTGACTACACCTTCAATTCCCTCCTATTCACTTCTGCATCCAAAAACTGATATGATCACCATAACCTACCAACCATCGAATATTTCTCTGTTTAGTAGAGGCTTACCATTAGAAATTCCGAAGTAGTTTTCCTGCCTCTTCTCCCTCATCCTATTAAAGATTGATTTCTATCTACCCTATATTTGGCAACAAGGACCTCACTCTATGGTTGTTCATTCCCTTGTTTCTTATGCAAACATCACCATTTAACTAGAAGCTCTTGATTCATAAGCTTTAACCGTCGAATTCCCATACTCCTTTCTTTACTAGATGATACTTTCTTCCTTCTTCAAGAGATCCCCATAAAAAATTCATCATCAATCTCTCTAGCCTACTTGTAATACCTGTAGGTAAGTATAGTAAGACATCATATAGATAGGTAAATTTGGGATACTAGATTTAATGAGAGTAATACAAGCCGAAAAATATTTTGCTTTCTATAGATTTACTTTATAATGAAAATGTTGAATGATGGGGTCATACAATAATCTAGAATCCAAAATATACATATACCCAGATACCTCATAGGACCCAAACATTTTCGCCAACCTCTACTAAACCTCTCCAGGCACTCAAATAGTAACTTCTTCAAAATTGGTTGAGTCCCAAACCTCACAACACTACAAACACATACTGGAATGGAAACTTTGATTCAACTCAGTATCAAAAAAAAAGATTCAATGTGTCATCGGCATGTTGGAAGTGAGAGATTCTTGAAGCATCTTGAGAGACTTGAAAACCTCTAAAGAATCATCTCTCCTCAATTCTCTCCACCATTATACTTAAACCCTCGACCATTAGTGTGAAAAGAAATGAGGACAAGGGGTCCCTTTGTCTTACTTCTTTGGATGCATTAAAAAATGCTTTATAACTGCCCCGAATTAGCACTAAGAAATGGGTTCCAGATAAACATCCTTTTACCCACAACCTCCATTTTTTTCCAAATCCTATCACTTATAATTTCATGTAACATATACTAGTTTACTCTATCATTAGCTTTTTCTATATCTAAATCAAAGAGTATTCCTGGTTTATTTTCCAACTTTGGATAATGAATGCTTTCCTGTGCTATAAGAATATTGTCTATAATTAATCTCCCTTGTATATAAGTTAATTGTGGCCCTGAAATAATTAATGGTAAGACTCTCCGTAGTCTAGTCGCTAATATAGCTTGTGAATAGACTAAGTGGCCAAATATGATGAAGAATTGAAACGTGTAAATTTTTTTAAAAATAAGAGAAACATGTGGCATGTAACCTCTTGTTGATAATTTCTCTTAAAAAGTTCCTCCACCATCAACAAAATATCAATTTGACAAACTCTCAAAAAAAATTAATGAAAACCCATGAGGCGCCGGCATCTTATCTCGAAAACTGCCTTCTTAATTTCCTCCTTCGATGCATCCTCCTCTAGCTGAACAACGACATGTTGGGCCAAAGTTTTAAATGGCACATTTGACTATCACTTTCAACTTTTCTCAACCTGTGAAAGCTGCCTTGAAATAATTCATAATAGTATTACAGCAATTTCCCATCCGTCTTGATCTCCTCTTCAATATTTGGGAGGTATAATCCCGTTATATTATTATTTCTCCTTCTAGCATTGGCCATTGAGTTAAGGCATTTTGTGTTCCTTTGCGCATTTTACTGTAGTCCATTACCTCCAATCAACTTCTTCCATTCTTATGCACTTGTGCCAGGTGCTTTGCTACTCCAACCTCTCCACATTTTGTTCACTCGTAAAGCCCAATTGATCCTGCTATATGCTATAAAACTTTGACGGTCTTGAAGTATACTATATTGCGGCCTATAATCGAATCAATTGGAGCTTCAAACAACTTAATTTTTTAGATAACATGTACCCGAAATGGCAATATAGCCATACTTGTTTAGTGATCTCCGCAGCCACTTTTTTCTTCTGACCACGCCATCTTAAATCGAAAAGGATTTGGCCACGACACCTACCAATCTCTCTCCCCTTCTCTCTCTCTCTTTCCCTCTCTCAATGTACATTGGATTTCTCTCTGTGTACATTCTGCAAAACACAGCTCTCTTTTTCCCGCGGCAGTACCAAACAAGTTTCTTGTTAAAGAAAAAAATATATAATACAATGACTATTTATTTTTAGTATAAAGAGGTCACAAGTATTCTTGCCCATCAGATTTTAAATCAAGTGGTTCTAAGTATTCATTGACTAGACTCAGTTTAAAAAAAGAAAAAACTTCAAACTTGCTCACTTGGCCTTTTTTCGGGATAAGTTTATGGACTAGGTCCCCCCTCGAGTTTAGGGTTCGGTCCCAGGTATCTTAGCTGAAACAGTTGATTGGCTTGGCACCTTTGCCTCCCGGGCAAAGCAAAGAAAGATAGAAGTCAAGTGTCCGTTACTTGGCAAAGTGCCAACAAGGCCAAGGGATAACATACACCTCAAGCCATCCAATTTGACATATGATAAATGATTTGACATACGGTAAATGATCTCCTAATATACAATCTACTTGTTAAATGCACATTTATATCCCGACAACCTTTTGCTCTGTTCTTTTAGCCAAATAAATACGACATATTCGCCATCTTCTAGCTAACATACCTTTTTTTCTTTTCTTTTTTTTTTTAACTTTAATTATGAGATTTTATGCATACATAAATAACACAAAAAGGTATTACCAAAAAGGAGGGCTAAGGTCAGTGATCACCAATTGTTGGTGGGCACCCCCTTTTAGCAAGAGAATCTGAGCTCACCTACTTTGCAATCATGTTTTTGCCCCAAATTTTGCCTCTGATTTTTTCGACCAAAACCAATATATCACCAACTTTATAGCCAATATATTATTATTCCCCAATTTGCTATGGTAACCCCTGCTTCCTACACGAGAGATTCCCGAATTGTTTGGTCTCTTCGTCTTCAAATGGCAAGGAGTAATGCCCTTGACAAGGAATTGAACTTTCATCTTATATGCTTATATCCCAAAAAGAAGTGAACAAAACCCAAAACTACCGCTTCCATTTTCCAAAAAGGCAGCCTTGAATCTCTTGACTATTACAAAGCACCAGCAATTTCCTTATTTTCTTCTTCTATACACAAGAATATATAATCAAAAGCATGAATCAACTCTCATCAAAACTCACCTTCATACACCAGCTGACCACACTTCACGCAAGAGCTCGTATCTAACGTTTGAGCCACCACCGTGATCCCCTACATTGAGTATGGTAGGAGAAACCAGGGCTTTTTCGATGACCGAGACTAGAGGAAAGTCCAGCTCCTCCAATTCTTCATCACTTGTGTGGCCTTTCCTTAAAACCATTGATGTAGTCCTGTTTAGCCCAGCTCTTTGAAAATGTGAGTCACCGACCTTCTCGGCTACATTAGCAGCTGAAGGTGGGCTGTATACAATTGAAGAGGCGGTGCATGGAATGCTGTTTATCAGTTCTTTGTTCTCAGCTGACGGCCTTCGCTCTGAAATGACTCGCTCTGAAATGATCTGTACATGTTTGCATTCACAAATGGTTAGAACCTACCTCTCTCTCTCTCTTCCTCATGTTTGTGCATTTGCATGTCAGCATTTGTACAGATGGACTTCAAATTTGAACTGAGAGTGTAGGGACAAGAATCCCCGTTGTGTTGGAAAGCCCAACCACTTTTTTTTACAATATTATATAAATGTAGGAGAAAATATTTCCTTGCAACATGTTATTGTAGGGATATTTTTAAATTAAAAGCACATAGCGCAGTATCTCACATCAAGCTTACTGTTTTCCCAAGCTAAGTTCACAATCAAATATCACCAGAATGCTATTTTCCAGCTATAATTTTGGACTAAAATATTAGCGGAACTTAGCAGTACAAAAATGTAATACTTGTACTATTGCAAAGAGAAGAAGAAGAGCATGTTTGCCAAAGAGAGGGAGTTGGTACCTCAGAATTAAGCGCCTCCAAAACAGCTCCAGGGACAGCATCGGGGCAAAACTCATCGGGTGTAAAGTTGCAGAGTATGCGCATTATCAAAGGTAGGCCAAATGCAGGACACACCTTTATAAATTTGAAAGCAAGAGATTAGATGAGACAATTTTCATTCAAATCAAGGATAAAGAAGGTTAAATTTTCGGGGAGAAGAATATCTCATAGTCCAAAAGACTATTACACCACTAGCCATTCACCCATAGTCAATGGGCCATCGAATGAAATGATTCAGAGCGATAGAAAGAGAGTGAGATCCACTATTGGGGCTTATGTCCTGTTCTAGTGGATCCCCCTGCCAACACCACCACTGATCACTTCATTGGACAATGATCACTCAATGCAGTATGTAATTTTCATAGTCCATTGGAATGTAGTGTACTTAATCTTAATGGAGATTTACCTCTTTCCTGATCATTTTATCTGTGAGCATGTCCTTTGGGAGCATCAGTAGATCGCTAAGAATGGAGATAAGGTGGAATGATTTGGATGCCATGTCATTGCCTTGTCTCTCATCATTCTCATTGTCGGTTTTGGCATCTGATGGGGAATCATCAGCTTCGATCCCAAAAAGGTCATTTAAGCATCTAGACCAGTTTCCCACCTGTATGCGAATTGAAGAACAATTTGGCTTTTAGGAAATAGGTATCCTTAGTATCACACAATATAAGAAAATAGCACACAATATAATATTAGAAAATAGCACAATGCTTCTCAAGTCTCAATAATGCCAGATTCACAGAGGATAGAGAGTGATTGCAAAGGCACCAGAAAGAACACGACAATCAGTATCCATGATTACTGCATCTCTCTCTCTCTCTCTCTCTCTCTCTCTCTCTCTCTCTCTCTCTCTCTCTCTCTCATGTGAGTGAGGGTTAAGGGTTGCATGTGATCAAAATCCAGAATACAAATATTAGAAGAACTTGCTCGCAACCAAGGTTTCAACAACTAATTTAAAAACGAACTTTAAATTAACACAATCAGATCATGCATGTCAAAATATAACATGCAGTTTTTGATGTATTATATATATACAGACGAAATAAGCTCCCAAATTCAACAATTGTACAGTTGGGCTTTTTTTAAATTTAAACCATCGTACATCTTCTTTTAGTAATCAATAGAAGTTTATAGTAAAGATAAATATATCAATAATAATTCACAGAATTTCCATTTCGATTTTTCTAGAATATTATAATATAGACATTGCAGAAATGTCCTTTAGGCTTAGGCTAAGAGGTAGAGATATCGGGTTGGGTGAGAGGGAAGTCAAGAATTCAATCCCTTCAAATATGTCCTGGAAAGACCAAACAAGGGTGACCTAGCCTTTTTCTTAAGAAGTTGCGGAATCTTGTGACAGAGCCCAGAGTCTATGCATGTTGAATAATAACCTCAGCATGGTGGTTCCCATACCAATTGTTTCCACTTATACAAGGGAACATAGATGGCAGTATGGACTACTATTCCTCATAATAATTTGCCCAATCCAATGTGTTAAGCATCCAGAAAGAACTTGCAGGGATCGCTATCGAACATTACCATCACAACAATGCATCTTTAGAGGAGTTCGTGGAAAGGCACTATTCAAGAAGAAGCATGCAAACTAACCATCATAAGCCATGAGATTAAGTAAGAGGAAACATACAGCATTTTTTAGCTGAGCACCAGCACCAAAGCTCAAATCTCCAGCAGGAATTGGGAGAACTTTGGGATCACAAATTGGATCAGATACAGGATCAGTTGGCATTTCATTCACTGATTCCCGTAAAATTGCATTGAACATGGCTATGTCTAGCCTTGAGACACACTGTTCCATAACCTGCTCACAATGTCAAAATAACAGGAAAACCATGTCAAAAAAAGAAGCAAAAAAAAAAAAAAAAGAAGAAGAGAGAAAACCAATTATCAAAACGGAGAAAATAAAACCAATTTTCTAAAGGAACAAAGAGGCCAATTATCACAAAAATAAACATAGAAAGAAAGAAAACCAGCAACATGTTTTAGGTAGGCCCTCAGCATTTAATAGGAGAGAAATGGAATGGATGCAAACAATCAGTCAAATAACAGAATACCAATAGTAGAAGAATAAAAAGGAGAGCTATTATAAAAGGGAAAAGTTAATATAGAGCCGAGGCTCTAAACAATCAAATTAGACCCTACCTCAACAATTTCACTAGAAGAGGTTGTTTTGATGCCCAAATATCCTCAAATTGATCATCTCAACATCAAGATGCATGGACATGAGAAAAAATGGATTTTAAGTTTTGAAAGTAGTGCATTTTGTAACGTATTTTTGGGCCGTCAATTTTCAAGATTTTCAAGTTTTCATAGATTTGTCGATCTACACTACTTTTGAAGCTTTAAACTTTATAAATAGAGATGAAAATATATTTTAAGGCTATCACAAAGATTTCCAGTATTGAAACCACATTTCTCAACACTATTTGAAGGTAGGCTCTAATTGATAGTTTAGAGCCTAAGCACTATACAAACCGCACCCATTATAAAAAGAACAACTGTATGGAGAAAATTTAACAAGAAAACCAACTGCCTCTAAGATAAGAAAAAGCAAAACAGAGAAGAAGTAATATAATTCTCATACCATTCTTGCCAACACTGGTAAGCAGCCACATTCATGACCCCCGGCACGAACAGGACATAACCTTTGCTGAGCTTCTAGGAAAGCACCTTTCCAAAGATCTATAGAAAAGCTACCCTGTTTCTGGTCACCTAGAGCTGGTCCAAGCACCCGAACATGTCTCTTTTCTGTGAACAAGTCCTCTTCTGGAGATTGCATGTGTGGAGCTAATGCCTACAAACACATGAAAATGTAAAAACATGTCCAGTAATCATCAAAATGCTTAGCAAAAACACAATTCTAAAAGAAACCATTTTGTCTTAAAAGCAACATCAATGGATCAAGTTAAGGTAAAGAATCCAAGAGAAGGAAAACAGAAATAGAATCACAGTTGCATTTCGATACAGTGTAATTGTTCTTTTCAACTGTTTCTGAACAATTTTTGTCCCATTTAAGCTTTGATAATTCTGTCTTGAATAGAAGTATTCGCATTGATAATTATTAGGTAGTACGGTCCCATTTACTAATGCTTCAAAGGCAGTACATCATTGATAATTACTAAATAAAACTTCTACCTGCCACCACACAGATTCAGTGATACGGGAAAAGATCCAGGATTCAATCTTCTCCAATGCACCCGTAAAAGTACTTGTCTCTTGCCAGTCATCAACAAACTGCATAAAACCAGTGGTTTTTCCTTGCTTATTGCCTGAGTTCCCCTTCCATGTCAGTGCGGAAGATTTTCTCCTCCCACCCCCATTTGATTCAACAATTCGTGTAGCCAGATTTGAATTATGGGAATTGTTGAAAGCTTGAGAAATTATCTCCCTCAAGACAACCGTGTTTGACAACCAAAAGGTCAACCTTAAATAAGAAGCAAAAAAAGGATAAGAAAATGAAAGGTAAGTAGTAATTATCTCCCATAAGTAGTAACTATTGAAATCCAAATCCAGAAGGTAAAAATAGAATAACTAGAAACCCAACCTAGAGGTGTAGTTTCCCAATATCTGTGCTCTACTAGTATTGAAGTTCAAGTTCAAGTAAAGCCATTTGATTTCGTATCTTGAGTAAGAAGATCGAATAAGAAACCAAAACCAGGAGTTAATGTCATTACATACCTCGGAACATCATTACCACAAGCCTTTGAGACCAATACAAGCCCTAATACTGCACTTCTAGCGACACTTGCTCTCCTATCCTGACCCCAATATTTGCAAGCATGAATGTATAACCTGGAAAGGCGTCTGGCTGGTGCATGGACCTTGTGCGCAGAGCTTCCATGCTCTGCAACCACTGAATAGAGTGCAATCTCAAGGGCAGCAGTTTCTCTGAGTTCCCCTTCAAGTTTTTCAACCCTTTTCTCCATGTCTTCAATTTTATCGGCAACAGCAATGGGGTCTTCATCCAAAGGAATATCTTCCATATCAGCTTTTTCCTCATCAGTTGCAATGCTTCCAGCACCAGTTGGCGCCTCTTCCAATACATCAATTTCCTTCACTTCTTCAATGGATTTCTCATCTGATCCTGTCGAACAGTCAGATGAAGGTTTTGCAGGCACTTTTGGGTTCTTGGGTTTGTTATCAGTGGTTTTGGACTTTGTTTTTGGATCTTTCCTACGGGCTTTTGAAGCCTTCTTTTGAGCATCGCGGGAATTTGGCTTCTGTGCTTCACGCCTATCTGTAGCTGCTCTTGAAGCACGAGGGCAAGACTCTTGTGAGCGACCATTTGTCTGCTTTTTAGTAACCCCTGAGGACCTTTCATTCTTACACTCTTCAGATGCCTGCGATCCTGTATCCCCATCAGATTCTTCCTCCTTAGTTGATGGTTTCTCTGCTTTTGTGGAATTCCCATTGGTTTCCTGCTTTCCCAATTCGTTAGCATGGTTGTCTCTATCATTGAAATTTGCCTCCATTACTGTCCCCTCAGACCTGTTTGCATCATCCATGTAGTGTATATCTACTTCTTCGTAAACTTCAGTAGAATCAATACCCGTGCTTGCAACACACTGATAAGAACCTACTTCAGCTTTTGGATCTTTGTTATCAGATCTACCCTCTACATTCTTCGAGCCTTTACGTTCCTGTTCCAAGTTGGGCTTCCCTTTTTTTATTTCATCACCATTGGAGCGCTTCTTCCCGTTAAGATCGGGCATTGAAACTTTTCTTTCCAGACCTACCATAAGCCCATAAGAATGACAAAACAAGTCAACACATGGATTCTTTAAGCAATGAGACTTCTTTTCCAAGCATTTCAGTGACTAGCCCTGGCACGGTCTATGAGCAATTCAAGCGTTCTGTACATGGAAACAACAAAGTATGTCAGAAGCCAATAGGAAAGAAATTCTTATACTGTACAGATGATTCGTACATTGGAAAGAAAGAGCCACCATTTCCAAATAGCTCGGTTTCCAATGGAAAAGAAGGTAGACAATAAGAAATCAGCATGCCAGAGATCATCCCTTTGCATACTATGACATATAACATGCTAGAGTCTGTTGTTCAGAGTTTGTATTTTTCATGTCAATAAACCATTTATTTTTCATGATGTCAGCTTCTGGTCCTGGCATCTTCGGCTCATCCACTAAATTCACAACACTAAAGTACCCCAGAAATTCTACAGCAGGTCTCTATTGGAAAAATGCAACATTCTACATATCAGCTAAGACCCAGAGCCATGGCTAAGAGAAAATGAACTCAGAGAATCAAAAGATACCTAGGTATGATTGCCAGTCATTGTAAACAATAATTCCCAGATATATAATTACCATGAGCTATGACTATAAATACAACACAATGAATGCAGCCTGATGAGAATTGTTTAAGCAAACATGATTACCATAGCTGATCAAATATAGAAGGCAACTAGGCATTGTTGCTAATAACTCGCATTCATAAGACATGCACAATGAAATTCAATAAGGAAATTACAGCAAAAAGCGAAAGAATAAAACTAGCTTTTGAATGTTTGTGTAATAAGAAACCCAAAGCATCAACGTGCAGGACAATGTAACATAGAACATATGAGTGATTAGAAACAAGAGTTGTTGCTCAGGGTTGCCCATGAGCAAGGATATAAAATAATTTACTGCAGAATGACAACATGTGCCATGTGAATTAAGACTAGGATAAGGGAAGAGAACCACTTCCATACAATCTGTAAGCATGGAAGCTCACTCAACAAGCAATTGTGCAGACAGGAAAACAATACCACAAATTTCAATTAAGCTATTGCAGAAAGCATGGCATTATAATTGGGAAATGAACAAGAAATGTATAAGTGAAGCACATTTCACTGGCATGAATACGCAGATTCTGCATATTTAAAAGAAAATTTTGCATATTTAAAAGAAAATTCTGCATATTTAAAAGAAAATTCTGCATACTTAAAAGAAAATTCTGCATATTTAAAAGTGATTTTGCATATTTAAAAGAAAATTTTCACCTCAAATCTACAGAGCACATTCTACCACATATAACTTCCATTGACTTTTTAATGCAGAAATGCTAAACAGCGTGGATGTAGTTTTAATCTAAATGATGGACACCATAGCCACCAACCTACGTTTCAAATTTTCAGTTACCAGACAAAAAGGGCATCCATTGATATAATATTTAGTGGTTGATAATACGATGCTCCTTCAATCAGAGAACCATAAAGGCTCAATTGTTTAAAGAAAATGCTGAAAAATGGCGATAGTCCTCAGTTCAAATTTTAACATACCAAAACTGGGTCACTATAAGAGTTACCACAGAAATTCTTAAGATTGCAGATTTGAACTTTTCTGTTGATTGCTTTCCACTCACATAAGACATATAAGACTGCAGATTTGAACTTTTCTGTTGATTGCTTGCCACTCACATAAGACATAGATCTTCGTATACTGAACAAGAAGTACTGCATGAAAATATAACATAATATAAATTTAGTTCTCTTCTAACATTGGCCATGTTTGACGTTAAAAATCTACAAACCAAGCATAAGAGACATAAAGATTTACTACTACAGCTAAAAATATCTGAACCTCCATAAGAGAACCAAACTACAGGTGAAAAGGAAAGAAAAGGAAAAGGCAAGACAACATGTGCATAAGAAGGAGCCATCATTTTCAATATTACTAGAAAGAACTGTATAGACTAGATCAAGAAGAATTTTGCCTTAAACTCTGTTTTCTTTCTTATTAAGAAAGTGAAAAAGGCTAAAAGTACAGAAGAGACTGTTATGCATATAAGATCTAAATGACATGAAATATATCTACATATATATTGAGAAAACAGAAAAAAAAAAATCTGAGAGAGAGAGAGAGAGAGAGAGAGATTTCAGAAGAAGAAGAAGAAGAAGAAGAAACAAAAAAAAGAAGACAGAAAGGAGAATCGAAGTGTGGATTGAAGAAGAAAAAATCAAGGCCAATTGCAATAAGCCTATAAGATCCACAAGAAATTAAGAGAACATAGACACAAAACATAGCACAAACACCATAATGTGCACTAAAAATCCACGAATGGAGAAAAATAACCTTGTTATGTTCTCCAAGCTCAAGATACAGTAGCAAATGCATGGAAAAAGCAAGATCTTGCAGATAAATTGAGGTAAAATAAAGATCCAACCAAGTAAAGAGAAGAAGTTTAAAAATCAGTGAGGAAAGACCAAAACCACATCAAAGAATACAGCAATAAAGTGACTGTGTACAAATATAGCAAAGGAAAATAAAGATCCAGTAAAAATAAAGATATGAACATAATTACATAAAATTACTCAAAAACCACAAAATGTCGTGAAAGAGGTAAATTCAGTACACCAAAGTTAAATTTCAGATGAAACAGACTCATCTCAAAGAGTGATTCAGCCTAGAAATCATCGGTGAGGAAGAAAAGTAGTACAATTTTACAAGTAATGAAAAGCTGAAGTTCTACAGATTAGTGACCTGATACAGTGAAACTGCAACTAAATGTAGGATACGAATCGTAGATCAGAAAAGGTCATAGCTGGTCAAGTTTCTATGGATGGCCAACTAAGTGAATTTCCATAAAAATCTAGAAAATAACCTAAAATATTTTGAATTGACAAGACACAATGCGGCCAAAATGGAACTCCCTCCACTTAATTACAAATTTACAATAGACATCCGACGATCTGGAGGGATCACCTGCAAAACCTTTTGAGTTTCCTTTTGTAAGAACGAGCTCTTTTTTTCGATCTATGCTGCTCAATGTAGCAAAACGAGAAGCAATTTAGCAATAACAGTAATTCAAAGGTTCAAGGCAAACAATATGAAATATTCAAGCTGCGAATTGTAAAATAATCACCGATTTCAACCGTTCAAAAACAAGCAATTCGTTACTAATAGAAATAGGCCATCGACTCAGTCAATTGCTGATTCTCGTGACTCTCGAGCAAACAATAAAGATTCGTCAAAAACGAAGAAACAGGAACATCACTCACTGTGAAATATCAAAATGTAGATAGAAAACGCGTCGCATTAACTAGGTACAATCTCTTCTAATAATCCATGAACACGCTTTTAAAGCCCCAGATCAATATCTGTAAAGGCGAGAACAGAACAAAAAGAAGCTGACACAAACCTACTCTTTAAGAGAAAAGCTGAAACTTACACCAAGATCAGAACTCTCTCTGAGTCAAAGGAAGCTGCAGTCTATAGCCAGGAGCTCCAATCCCAGCTCAAAGTCCACCTAATGTATCGCCAATTAAGCCTGCCACTGAAGAGTAAAGAGCAGCTAGCTCAAACCTGCCTCATTTCTTGACAATCGAGCCTTTTTCAATGGAGAACGAAAAGCCTCATTATTTAAGCATTACAAGCGGCCTCCGCTTCTTCTGAAAAATCAGATTTGATTACTGCTTCTCATGCGTTGTGAGGTCACACTCACTCTATCTGTTCTGAATCCTCTTTAAAGAAGTTTACAGTGTCTCCGGCTTTGCATCTCTCTGTCGTCGAGTGATCGTCTTTTATGGGGGCTGGCTCGTGTACGGCTGGTTGATTTCGGTCGAAGTTACCGGGAAACTGGTGTACGGCCGGTCACCTTATGGCTCAGTAGCCGCAAAGGAAACTGTCGGTGCACTGAGGAAACTGGGAGAGCTGGTTTCCATTTTCTCCTGAATGGTTACTGAAGTGCCCTTTGATTTGCTTCAAATTAGCAGGAATAGCCCCCAAAATATGCCATTCGTGGCCAAATTAGCCCCTGTAATTTGTTGTAAGATCGAAATTAGATTTATCATGTAGCAAAAGACTATTTTGCCCACACTTCTGATAGCTAGCTCAGGAGTTTAAAGGATATTGGGTATTTTTGTCTTTGAGAAAGGTGTGGAAGCTATAAAGCTAAAGGTGATTTCTCTTTTCTTTCTAACCAATAAAAAAAATAGCTTTTATAAATAAAGTTTTTATTCATTAAGCTAATTTAAGGGGATTGTCTACAAGAGGTCACAATTATTTTTGTCATTTAAATTTTAAAATGGATGGTTGTTAGAGTGTCATTGAATAAACGCAAAGTTCCACAATAAAATTTTTAGGACTTCATAACTCGGTACAAGCCATCCAATTTGACATCTAATGAGTAGAAATGACTGTGACCTTCATGTACAAAATATAAATGGTTTGTAGAAAATCTCTATTTAACTAACAGTTATGTGCACCACATGTGTCTGGTCTATGGCTAACCAGAAAGGCATTTATCGCTATATCACCATGATGGACAATGGAGATTAAGAGTGCTTCCCCAACATAAGTCAATTTTGCGATAATCTCCACCGTCCGTACTTTGAACGGCGAATTGTCATGTGACGTACCATATATCATATGCCATTGACGTATTTTAACCCTTCAACCTAAATAGATAACTGAAAAATTGAAATGGAGCCCTAAATCACCGCAGGTTCGTTCTCGATTCACCTGATACAACTAGGTGATACTTGGTTGGGCTAAAATTAACATAGAAACTCAAAAAAATAATCCGAAGATACTTCTGATTATGGGGTTCCTCATACTCAAGTTGCCTATCTCTTCGATATTGAACGACTTGTGCGATTCTGAGTTGAATCAGTGATTTTTAGTTTACACACTGAATGACACAAGAGGACAAATGTGTGGGTGCACATACATCTTGGTCTATAATTGTGCATGTCATGCAATGATTTGGATACATATATATGTAACGTATGTAATACTTTGGAAAGCAAATGGTTCAAAGGCCATATCAAAATTATTTTTCTCAAAAATAAAAGCTAAAAGATTTCCTACTCCCAACTCTCTTGGGCAAAGAATAGGGATATTTTTTAGATCTCAAGTTTTGGGGATTAATCTCTATTATAGACTAATCTCAGCAAAAAAAAATATCTAAAATAAACTCTATATAATAAAAAAAAGTAATACTTACGATTGAAGGCAAACAATCCAATTTTTTAATGGTTAGATCTATAAATTTTAAGTGTTACAGACTCAAAATTTACATTTTTTCTTTTGAAAAATAATCATCTAGTAATTATTACATAGTCCCCATAATTTTAGACCAAAAAAATCATATTAAATAATTTTGAGTGAGGGAGTGGACACACAGTATATGCTCATGCAGGAGCTCATTATACATGGCCTTATTAGGGGTGGCAATGGGTCGGATACTGTTCAGGTCCAGCTGGACCCGGATCTAGACCCCGAATAATATTTGGATCCAGGTTTTTGGACCTAGACCCTACCAGTTGGGTCCAAAAGTTGGACCCATACCAGTACCCATCGGGTCCCGAGTTTGGTCGGGTCCATTTGTCACTCCCACTATGAGCATTTTCTCTTTTTTTCGCTTTTTTTGACCATCATATATTGGTAACAAGGTCACAATTACCCGTCATTAGATTTCAAGTCGTTTGATTTGTAATTTAATAGCTAAAGATGACTATGAGTTCTTAGTCTATACGATCTACACCCAAACGAATAGAACTTGAAGTATTTTATCTCCAAAAGTTTACGAGTACGGGTTAGATACACATCCGGTCCAACCGGACCCAGACCTAGACTTGAAGAGTGTTCGGGTCCAAATTTTGAACCCAGATCCTACCTGCCGATTCCAAATGTTGGACCTATACCCGGAACCGTCTCCGTTATATAAGGTGGGTCCCAGCTCGGGTCCAACTCCATTGCCACCCCTAGGTCATAGCCACATACATAGGCATGAATGGTTAGTAGCGTGAGAAAGCAAAGTGTGAAAATTTCGGGTGGAATTTCACGTCTTTAAACTACCTTAAACGTGAGTTCCAACTTCCAACTACCAGGAACTAAGAAGCATCATTGGTTTGGAAGGCAAAATAGAAAATATTGGTGTGTACTCAACTAACCAATCAGGAAAATGGAAAAAAATATTTCCCCGTTATTTCAGATAGAAGCAAGACAAGGGAAAATGATCGGCCATCACCAAACCCCTCTATAGTTTTCTTAAATAAGAAGTTGTAAACCACGTTGGTCATCTTTCATTTACAATAGGAAAAGAGTCTCCGCTTAATTGGTTAGCGCTTGACGATTTGCAACGTTACCTTATAGACTCAATTTCTCCACTTAATTGGTTAGCGCTTGACGATTTGCAACGTTACCTTATAGACTCAATTTCTCCGCTTAATTGGTTAGCGCTTGACGATTTGCAACGTTACCTTATAGACTCAATTTTATTGAAGGTAAAGACTCTCTCCCATTGACTCACCAAAAAAAAAATCTTTCACTTACAATGAAGTCACTATCAACATTCAAATTAAAAAATATTATCTTTAATAAGAAATCAGAAGCCCCTCACCACGTATGCAATGGAAGAACAAAAAATCAATGGAATATTTTTTTGAATGTTAAAATAATAATAATAATAATCATTTGGTCAATGAAATAAATACAGTCACCCAACTTCATATCTAATGGTCAATATTAATTGTGACCACCTTGGATATATATATATATATATATATATATATATATATATATATATATAGAGAGTTAACAATCCCTCAAAATACAAAGGTTAAAGTTAGAAGAGGTTGTTATGGGTGTATTTATCAAAACAATCATTATTTTTTATTAAAAAATTATTTAAATATGTAACTTTACCATTAAGCAAGAGCAAATTTGAAATTTTCACAAAAATACAATGGCATTTTAGACTTTAATGTCCTGAAAATTTATCTGTATAGTGCCATTGTCTTTTAGTTAAAATTTCAATTTTTCCCCTTATAGATATGACAAAAGTATCATTTGTCTTGTAGTAATATTTATAAAATTGCCCCACAAAAGGAATTTTTTTTAAGAAATAGACTATAAAATTAATAAATCCATCCTTCACAAGTCTCTCTATCTTGAACTTTTGTAATTTGAAAGGTTGTCAAGTTTAAAATTATATATATATATATATATATATATATATATATATATATATATATATAAGGATTTTCATGTGAAGTCATGAGATCTACTTTATAATCACCCAACAAAAAGATTTTATTTTACTCGAGGGTATATATCTTTGATAATCTCTCTCTATCTCTTTCACACTCACACACACTCTCTCTCTATGTCTCTCAATAAAGAAATCACATTTGAAGCTTTCAAAGGCGGGTCTAGCTACAAAGGTTCAAGATAGAGAGAGCTGTGAAGGGTGGATTTATTAATTTTGTCGTCTATTTTTTTGGGGTAATTTTGTAAATATTACTACAAGACAAAATGTACTTTTGTCATATTTATAAAGGGTAAAGTTGAAATTTTAACTAAAGAACAAAGGCACTCTCCAAATAAAGTTCAATGACATTAACTTTCAAAATACCATTGTACTTTTATGAAAATTTAAAATTTATTCTTGCTTGATGGTAAAGTTACATATTTAAATGATTTTTTAATAAAAAAATAATGATTGTTTTGATAAATACACCCATTGTATTTTGAGGGGTGTTAACTCTAGATAAACCTTAGATATATATATATATATATATATATATATATATATAGTAATGACACTATGAGACCCTCCCAAACCCATGTGAGTAGGACTCCAAAAGATCACTATTAAATTTTGAAACAAATCTCTTTAAAAGTTATCACATGAATGTGGGACTTGGGTGAATGGGTTTATTGATAACTTTGCTAGAGATATGTGTCAAAATTTAATGGTGATCCTTTGGGATCCTACTCACATGGGTGTGGTAGGGTCTCATAGTATCATCACGTTTATATATATATATATATATATATATATATATATATATATATATATAGTAATGATCATATAGGACCCTCCCCCACCCATGTATAGGACCCCAAAGGATCACCATTAAAGTTAGTACGAATATCTAAAAAAATTATCATATGAGTGTGAGACTTGACATTTCTATAGATCCGTAACAAATTTAATGGTGATCCTTTGGGGTCCTACACATATTGGTGGATGAGGGTCCTATAGGATCATTTCTCTACTTATGGGTACAATAATACATGCACAAAATAATACATGCACACAATCCATGCAACGTGTATGGCTCATTCCTAGCAATGAATACCTAGATCATCGGCCTTCAATCGACGATGGATGATGACATGATGTACCATACTGCCATAAGTTAATAAAATATATATAATTTCAACAAGTTTATATGAGGTTGAAACTTCTTATGGTGTACTTCAAAAATCTTCTAGAAAAGACTGTTTTGAAGTTGGAAAACATTCCAATTTATCATCTTGAGATATAATGATATAAAGAAAAAAGAACACTTTTGAATCCTAAAAATGGTGCATCTTGTAACAAGTTATACAGACCATCTATTTTCATGATTTCCAGGTGTTTATAGATTAGACATGGTTAGCATGCGGCCAAACCTGCACATGTAGAAATACAGGCTTGACAATAAATATATTTTTAAAATAATTTGATCATAATTTTTAGATAATATATAATCTTTAAAATGGAGATCATGAATATGAAAAAAATTGAAAATTAGAAAGAATAATTATATTAAAAAAACACTTGGATTGTTAGTTACAATTGTTTTTAGATGGACCACCTATTGCATCCATCTTTAAAATGGATGCTTTATACCTTTATACCTCTAGATCACATATTGTAGAAATGCGATCCAGCCTGCATGAATCAATTATTCTTATAGATCTGCTCTAATTGTATTTTTTTAAAATTTTAAATTTCATAATTAGGCTTGAATATAGATTTTCAAACTAGATTTTCAACATCAAAACTACATACTCTGACAAAATTTAGATATGTGTCTTACTTGTATAATATAAGGTGAGCACCTCATTCAAATCTTTCTTTTTCTTTTTCTTTTTTTTTGAGAAACAATAACCACTCATTTCATCAAAGTCTCATTACATCATCCGCAAAACCTACCAAAACAACACCTTATTCACTATACTTGTATAATATAAGGTGATCGCCTTATTCAAACCTCACCCATATTTTAAAAAAGAAAACCATATCCAGTAGTATTAGTGCACAATAAGAAGATGCGGCCCCATCACCAGTGATAAAGAAGTACATAACGGCCACAGCTCACATTATAATCTATCTACCCTAGGACATTGAATATCCACCGTCCATCAATAATGATTTTCCCAAGTCGGTCGCCAACAATTCCCTATCTAGACCGATGATTCTCAGTAAATGAATTATGAAATAATGATTTTCCCATAAAGAATTAGAAAATAAATGTTTCCCGAGCAAAAATCTTTTGCTATTATTTATTAGTTTTCTTCTCGTATTCTTTTCTCGATTGCTTACGTGCCTTATTTCTTCTTTTACTCTTTCCCTATGTTGATGATCCCTTCTTATCCTTTACATTTTATTTTCTTTCTTTCACATCGACCTTTTAGCCTTTTTCTTTTTGAAGCTTCTACTGGCTCCTGCGTTGATTCTGCTTCATGTATCTTCACTAAGGGTGCCAACGGGCGGGGCCGTAGCCCTATTAGAGCCAGGCCGGGCCAACCACAAATGAACAAAAAATAAAACTAAAAAACAAGAAAATAAAAGATCAGGTTTGGTTGAACTCGGTCGGCATTAGTCCTAGCCCAGCTCTCAGGCCACAAATTGTCACCAAGTCCCAGCCTTTTAGAGATGGGCCGGGTCCCATAGCCAGCCCTATCTTTTATGACTTCACCTGTCAATATTTCCATTCATTCATACCTTCCCTACTACTACTTTGTTTGCAATGCCCAACCTATCGAAACTCTCTAAACTATAACCTAAACCTAAAATTTAGAAAGAACAAAAAAAGCTCAAAATAAACCAAATGTCAAGTTCTTTTAAAGGACAATACTATTCCTGGTCAAAATCCCTTAAAATTTCTTTGACAGGGTCAGAAGAACCCAATTAACATCATACAATTTATTTTTTATTTTAATTTCCCTTAACACTTCTTCACAAAAAATTATTTTTCAAAATACTCAAATTGCCATTGTTGAGGTCAGGAACTTTAAATAGTTATAGGCGTATCAATGATTTGACCTTTGACCCTCTTTGAATAGAGGCACTCCGGCTTACTTTTAAGCGAAACGTTTCTATAGAGCCGAGGCTCTGAACAATCAAATTTGAGCCTACCTCAAAACTTTCAATAGAAGAGGTTATTTTGATGCCCAAATATCTTCAAATTAATAATCTCGACATCAAGATGTATGGATGTGAGAAAAAAATGGATTTCAAGTATTGAAAATAGTGTATTTTGTAACACATTTTTGGAACGTCAATTTTCAATATTTTTAAGTGTTCATAGATCTGTCTATCTATGTTATTTTTTAAACTTTATACTTTATGAATAAATATAATAATATATTTTAAAGCTATCATAAAGATTTATAGTATTAAAACCACATTTCTCGATACTATTTGAAAATAGGCTCTAATTTGATTGTTTAGAGCCTAGGCTCTATACAAACCGCACCCTACTTTTAATAGGTTAAAGTACTGAATATTTGTCTGATTAGGTTTCCCATCGTTTAATAGGGGACAATTTAGGTATTTTTTGAATACTTTTTTACTAGTTGCTTAGGTATGATGAAAAATAAAAAATAAATCTTACGAGAAAGAAAAAATTATCAATATCTATATCTTGGGTTGAGGACATAGAATTAGAGTTGAGTAGTCGAATGGAAATGTGCAACCAGAGTTTTTTGTGATCATCACATATCAATGAAGTTGAAGAAAAAATTTTGTTGGACAACTATAAGATCAGCTTTGTTTTATGGGGCAGAATGTTGGGTGATCAAGAAATAATATACCTATAGGATGAGTGTGGCTAAGATTGGATGTTAAGATAGATGAATGTCAATACAAGAAAGAATAGAATTTAAAATAATATATTTGGAAGAACTTAGGTGTAGCCTCAATAGGCGATATAATTAGAGAAAGTAAGCTTAGATGGGCTGGTCATGTGCAATGCAGACCCAATACAACACCTCTTATGATATATGAGTTTGTTTAACTAGAAAGCTCAAAAAAGATAAAAGAAGGTACAAAAATACATGATTGGAAGTAACGAGAAAAGATATACGAACATATGGCCTAATCGAGGATATAACGATTGATAGAGTAAAATGACATATTAGGATTTATTATGTAGCTAACCCCAAATAATTGGAAAAGGGCTGTGATATTGATGATGAGAAAAGAAAAAGTGTATATAAGGTTGCAAACTATATTATTCAAGTAAAGTATACCTCAAAAATCCTCTAAAAGAGAATGTTTCGACATTGGAAATCATCTCAACCTCGAGATATTTGAATATGCAGAAACAACGAATTTTTAAGAGCTTAAAAATAATGTATTTTGTACCAAGTTATCTAGATTATTTATTTTGAATATTTAAAAGCATTTAAAGATCTGCTTGATTCATAACATTTTTAAATTTTTAAATTTCATAACTATCGATACGTTACAAGTTTTTGGACACTGAAATTATATTTTCAAATAAATTTTCAAGATGCGGCTTACTTCTACATTATATTATATTGATGGCACCTTATACAAACCCAACCCTATAATATTTTTGACCCAATTGATGATTTTGTAAACAGTTTGGTTTCCAGAGAAGTAATCTTCCCATTTATACATCGATACGCTAAGGGTATTATTGTCATCTCCAAACAGTAGTAAGGGCAGCATAGGAATACAAAATGTTCAGCAGGTATGTCACTTTCCCCACGGGGTTCCCGCACCGACGTGTCCCCGTTACTGTTCTTGCCTTCGCTTTCCGTCTTTTTTATTATTAAAAAATTCATTTTCTATTTTCTGCCTTTTTATAAAATCAAATTATTTCTCCCCCGCTTTTAATCGCGCCTGTCCTTTTCCCCACCGTCGTACGGCCGCCCGGCATAAAATATGGTATTTAGGAGCTGCATTCGTGGGACCCACCATTACGTCAAGTTGACCGTTACAAGTGTTTTCAATAATACGAAATTTCGGGAAGTTTCGGCCCGAGAAGACAAAGCTCAGCGGCTAAATGATGGCGTCTGGCACATTCACTGCTTGCAAAAAGTTTGTATAGAGCCGAGGTCCTATACAAAAAATTTGCAGGAGGTCAAAACTTGAAAGGGTTCGGTTTGTATAGAGCCGAGGCTCTTAGCAATCAAAGTAAAGCACCCATCAAATAGTATTGAGAAATTTCAATAATAAAAATCAATGGTTTAAAAAGTGGATCGGTCACTCGGATTAGGCACTTTAAAAAATCGAACTGGATCGGTGAATCGGTGATCCGGATCGGGAATCGGCTGAATCAGTTAGATTAAAACTTTTGAAAAATCCAAAAAAATTATTAAAATTCATTATAAATATTGTTTTTTAGGAATTCAATAAGAAATGAGGGTACTCCATTAAGAATTTTCATTTCTTTGCATGAATATGTGAATATTGATATGTTCTTTCCCTGCCTGAATTACTATTTACCATTTAATTTACATCAGACAAAAAGATAAACATAGAATTATCATGGAATAGGTATATCAACATACATGGACTACAATAAAACGTACAATTAGTAACATACGATCTAAAAATAAAATGACAGACGACGTTCTTCTTCTTGGTCACGATGGTGCCATTGATTAAATTCGTTTGACAATTTATTGATTCGATCTAAAAACGAATCATTGATACTATACCCAAATCCCTCAGTGTTAGTGTTCTGTTGTGTTTCCAATCCAAAATCCTCGAAGCTTGTCCATCCTTCATGCTCACCTACACTGTCGTGCTCATCCATACCCTATTGTTGTTGGGACTCGATAAGTGAATAATATGATCTCTCTCATTTTTCCTTAGATTCCCTTCCCACTCTCCCTCATTATGTGTAATATCACTGACATCTCCGACGAATTGTGGATACGTTGGCTGGCTGCTTCCTCTTTCATGCTACTCATCACCTTCTTCAAGATCTTCCTCACCAATAGCCTCAATGAACGCTCTCTTGTGCAATACTGGCTCCTCCTCTTCTACTACCCATTGGTCTGCTGTGTCTGTGACAAATATTGTGTCTAAGTCTATCGGCCCATAGTCTTCAAGCTTCCTTCTTATTTGTCATTCTCGAAGGTTTAAGTTGTAATAAACGTAGACTAGTTTATGAAGCTTCTCCGAAGCGAGTCGATCCTCCTAGTAGTGTGCAATCATTGGAACGTACTCCAATTGCGCTCACATCCAGTAGCAGAACATGTATGGGAGAACACCTTGATTGCTACCCTCTTTAGGTGAGGTGCATCAATACCATATATCTCCCACCATTCAGCTAGATTAAAATGCAAAAAACATTGTAAGGGCAAGAACAATTCATAAGATTAAATATATGAATGAACAAAATATTAACTAGGGGATAACCTGGATCCATCTTAGTTCGAGAATTCCTGGCAAATCTAGTTTCAAAGAATCCTATTGCATCCCTATACAAAGCAAGCTAAAACAAATATATTTCATTTTAGTACATTATTCCTCACAAATATAACAACTCAATGAAGTTCTTACCCAAACATTAACTAATACCTCTTTGGTTTCAATGGCTTCTCTCCAACCTTACAATAATGTATCTGACCCATTCCATAATCTTGTAGGGATGTTCAGGTATCAAATAGAAAAATTTTGAGTTGAAGTAGTAACCTAGAAAATATATAGATAGAAAAATGTCATTTACAATTTCATAAAAAAAAAATTTAAAATGAAACATTCTGATGATATAAATATATATTTATCAACATAATGAATTGGACGACCAAATTTGGTGTTCCACCTCCTTTCTATAATCTCAATCATTTTGTTAGCAAAACTACACTTCTCCCCAATAGCTGATTTCACCCTCTCGAAACCTTCATAAAGGATGCCCATGGTACCTTTCTTATCAGCATCCACCATTCTTAACATCGTGAGCAAAAGGACAGTAGCATCTACGACACTAGAACATCGAGACCAGAACCTCCTATTTGAGACTATGCCGTCCACTTTTATACCGGTACTGGACTTCGAGAGGCGATCCTTTAACCACTCTTCACAGGTAAATAATCTCTTTAATGCACCTTCAGATTCCTGAATGGAGTCCACAGCTAAGTAATCGATCGAAAAGCGAGTTATGGCAGGCCTGATTATCTCTTTTTTCTTAGAGTGTTCTCTAAACATAAATAAAATTTTAGAGTGGTTGTCTATAAATCTCGACACCAACATTGCTTCCTCTAGAGTCTCCTTCACAATTTTGATCTCACCGATCTCCTCTAACATAAGATTGATGTTGTGTGCAGCACACAGGGTCCATACTAGATGATTCATCTTATCCATCAACTTACCGCTCGCAGAAACACATGTACGCGCATTATCCGTAATAAACTGGATTACATGTTTATCTCCCACCTCCTCCACTATCTGATCATATAGTCGTAAGTAGAAGTTTGTGTCCTTCTTTATCCCTAATACTTCTTTGCTAGACAAAAAGGCTGTACCTTTTGGGGAATAGGCCAAAAAGTTTAAAAAACTCCTTTTTGCTAACTTTATTCGACCAACCATCACTCATGAGAGTAATGTTTGTCTTTGGCAAACTCTGTTTATATTCTTCAATCCACTTTGTAACTTCCTCCACCTCTTCATCTAATATTGGCTCACTGAGCTCATATGTCGTCTGGGGTTTTACCCCGGGCCCGGCTCTCTGGATTGCACTAATTATAGGTGGAAAATATGGGTTATTGGCTGTATCAAAGGGAATCCCTTTATCGTATAACCATTTACCAACATATATCTCCAACATGTTTCTTGTACCTTTAACCATGCCTTTTAGGATCATCTGTTGTGACTTAGGCTTTGAGAGAAATAGGTCTATACGACCATGACCTGCAATACTGATACTCCTATATAAGCTAAGAACTATTTCTTCAACGTTTGATTCTTGTTGACACATACTGTCACCAACCCCTCCATACATATTTGAGCTGGGCCTGCCATACATGCTCGACCTAGGCCCGTCATGCATGTCTAAACTGGGCCCGCCATACATGTCTGAGCTAGATCCACCATGCATGTCTGAGCTAAACCCACCATGTATGTCTAAGCTAGACCCACTATGCATGCCTATGTCATAACCACCAGGCATTCTAAACCCACGTTCCTTCTGATATTGTTCGTGTAAACTCATTCTTGTGGCCATCTCCAGGTCATTATTATATTGCTCTTCTAGGTCATTATTATATTGTTTTTCTGGATCATTCATGCTTAATGGCGTATATAAACTAGCTATCTCCTCATTCATCTTATGTTTGGCAATTTTTTTACCTTTGTTAGCCTTAAGAAATACCACCATCTATTTTTTTACATTACTAGGGACACAACTACATGCAGAAACATCTCTCTTAACCCCTGCCAAGTGTTATTTGAACCTATGTACCCCACTACTTATCACTCATTGGCAGTAATTACAAGGATCAAGTCTGACCCCATGTTGCCATGCAGGGTCTTATGCAGATCTTGACATGATTCAACTGTTTTAATATGTAAAAAGTTAAAAATTAACCTAGCAGTTCAACAAGAAAAACAATTACCATGTGTAATGATAATATGTTGGGGTAGTTCATGTAGTTATATTTGTTATTGCAAAATACTTCTATTGACAATAATATTTTCATACATGTCAATTACAAATATACAGGATAATATAATATAAAATGCAAGCTCCAAACATAGCAACAACTCAATTATCAAGAACATACATTTTTTGCATTAAAAATTTAATAATAAAATTGAAAAAATGCAAGATAATATAATTGTCATACATGCCACGATTTTTTTACAATGATATTCACTTTAATTCCTCACGATAGTACAATTTAAAAACATGTATTTTTTGCGTTCAAAATTTTAAAAATTGAAAATACATTTTTAATGCAAAATTACATTAAAAATATAACACAGTTTTGCATTAGAAATATAATAACATGTATGTTTTTGCCTAAATATTCTATCAACATGCAATTTTTTCAACAAAAACTTTAACAATAAAAATTTAAAATATGGTTGAATACCTCATGATAATCAAAACCTTGTCACTATTTTCACATCTTTTCGGAAAATCACGATTTTTCAAAAAAAATTGATCATATACTAAAAAAAAAAACAAATAAAAACTATTCTTCACAGAGCCACCTAACATCAGTCATTCCAACTCAAAAATGCATTAACAACAAATTAAAAAAATATAGTTTTGCATTAAAAATATAATCACATGCATTTTTTTTAATAAATAATCTATCAACATACAATTTTTTCAACAAAACTTTAACAATAAAAATTAAAAATATGGTTTAATACCTCACGATAATCAAAACCTGGTCACGATTTTTACATCTTTTAGGAAAATCGTCATTTTTCAAAAAATTTGATCATGGATAAAAAAAAAAAAAAAAAAAAGTACAGCAAACTCAAACAATAAACATTCAAAATATGGTTTAATACCTCATGATAATCAAAACCTTGCCATGATTTTCACATCTTTTCTGAAAATCACAAATTTTTAAAAAATTCGATCATGATTACCCAAAAAATATATATATATATGTTCTTCACAAAGCCACCTTACATCAGTCATTTCAACTAAAAAATCCACCTCCAAACGAATAAATTACTTCCAATTGAGTACATATTTTTATAAACAACACTATAAGGAATCAAAACCCTAAATTATGAACACATTATCATCAATAAATCAAATCAAATCGATTAAATTGAGCAAAAAAAAAAAAAAATGTAGTTCTTCACAGGCAACAGTCATTGAATCTAAAAAATGACGCTCAAATTGAATAAATCAGATCAAATTAAATACATCTGATTATAAACAATACTATAACTATTCAAAACCTAGAAATCTAACACATTATTTGTAATATATCAGGAACAATAGATCAAAAGGCGGAAAAAAAAAAAAACAGCAAATTTTTTTTTTTCACAGATATCACTGTGTTCTTCTCAAAACTCAGGCTATAATTGAGTAAATTAAATAAAATTAAATATGGTAAATGATAAAAGACACGATAAAGATTTAAAACCCTACAAATTTAACTGATTATTTTCAAAATATGGACTGAAATTGATCAAATGGCGGAAAAAAAAAAAAATACGCAGAGTTCTTACCTGGTTTCGTGAACCCGTGGCTTCAATCTCCAAATTAATCTGTTTTTTCTCAAAGATAATCTCAAATTCGTAACAGAAATTTCTAATGAACACATTTACGATCAATATGCTTCAAACTTTTCACAGATTCATGCCCTATTTGGCATGAAACAAAACGAAAAGCGGAAACTCTAAAACCCGCAGCTTTCATGTTCCAAAAACTTGAAATTTTTCTACCATTTAATGCATGAAAAGGTTGAAAAAAGCTGCATAAAGCCTAAATATTCGATCGCATGGCAAAAAAAAGAAAAAAAATGATCAAAAAAAAAAATTGAATAAACGAAAAACACTGTACAGCCCGTGTTCTTCACGAGACTCGCCGATTCGATGCAGTGAATCGACGATTCGCTGTACAGAATCACCCGGTTCTCTCTGAAATCGGGCGATTCCGTGTAAAATACCATAACCGACACGGACTGTGCCGATACTCGAGTCGAATCGGGCGAGTCTGATTCGACTTGACGTTTTTTAAAACCCTGGTTTCAACCGTTCTCATCCGATTCGGGGATTCGGATCATAAACCACCTTATTTCAAAACCCTGCTCCATTATTTCGTATACTTCCAATTTATTCTTGCTTTCCTATGGCTTTTCCGTATCTTCTGTCCTAACAAACAATCAACGTTACGTAACGATATATCCACCATCTCCTTAACATCCGTGATTCCGATATTTGAACCTCCGTTCATAACACGAAAACCTTTGGGACATTTATTAGTGGCTACGTCGCTAAATCATGGTGATGGAAAGATTTAATAACACGAAATTTCGGAAAATTGCGGCCCACAAATAATAAGACGTAGCGTCAAAATAATGGCGTCCGTTCAACTTAGTGGCGGTGCACCATGGTCCACAGAATTGAGTGATAAGCTGTCCCTGACGTGGCAGATGACGTGGGATGGAGTTCACCACGTGGCAAAAGTGACTTACACCATCGTCTTTTGTTTCCTTTTGGCGTTCACAAGTCACAAGTGGGAATGTGTGGTGGCCCTGGTGTCCTGCGCACCTTGGTTTTCAATCATATGCGTTACAGTTCTCATTATCCAACTAAAATCAACATTTTAGCCGTGGAAAATGTTCATACAAGGCTGAGCCCTAAACAATCACAAATTAAAACCTCACCTCTAAAATTCACTCTAAGAAATTGTTTTCATGCCGTAAAACTCTCAAATCCGATCATCTCGCCCTCGAGATACATAGACGTAGAGAAAAGAGGTTTTAATTTTTAGCAAGGGATTGTATAGAATGAGATTTTTTACCTTTGAATTATGGAGGTCACAATTATTTACAACTGAAATTTGATAGCTTGAGTGTGTTACAAAGTTCGAGATTTTTTTTTTTTTTAACTTTAAACTTGGTCAATGAAATAAATGCAGATGGATAACCATCTTTCTTAGAGGTATTAAATACAACTCCAAGAATGAGCAAAATGAATATTACGTTAATAATAAAGATCTTCTCTTTGTTACCTCGCGAACGATTGTCTCTCTCTTTCAATCGTAGACTACTCTCCCGAGATTTTCATTCAAGGATCAGTTGATGTGCCGGGATTACAGAGAATTATTCGGTGCTACTCCAGGACGAACAGAAGAAAGTCTCCTGCCTCTCTCGCTGCTCCTTGCGGGACTTTGTATTGGCGGTTTCTCCCTTTGTGGTTCGTTCATTTTTTTTTTTTTTGTGTATTTGAAATTTTTAGAAAGGGATTGTATACAATGAGACCATTTACCTTTGAAATATGGAGGTCACAATTACTTACAACCATCCGATATTAAATTTGATAGCTTAAGTGCAACACAAAGTTTTTTTTTAACTTTAAGCTCGGTCGATGAAATAAATACAGTCACCCAATTTTACATCCAATGGTCAAGATTTATTGTGACCACTTTGTACCAAAGGTAGATGGTCTCATCATATACTTACCATTTTAGAAATAGGATTATATACAATCAGACCATTTACCTTTGATACAAGGTGGTCACAATTCCTTACAACCATTTGATGTGAAATTTAATATCTTGGATGTGTCACGAAGTTCGATAATTTTTTTTTTGAAGTTTGAGCTTGGTCAATGGAATAATTGCATCCACCCAATTTCACATCCAATGGTCAAGATTAATGTGACCACCTTGTATCAAAAGTAAATGGTCTCATTCTATACTTTCCCTTTAGAAATAGTGCATTTTGTAATGCATTATCAATTTTCAAGAATTCCAAGTATTCATAGATCTGCTTGATTTATACCATTTTTGAAACTTTAAATTTTATAATTAGGAATAAAAATAAATTTTTGAAGCCATCATAAAGATTTTTCAATACCAATTTTATAACTAGAGATAAAAATAAATTTTCAGGTCATCATAAAGATTTTTGGCATTGAAATGACATCCTGAGACATTATTTAAAAGTGTGCCTCACTTTGATTATTTAGGGCCTCACCTTTATACAAACCACACACCCTTTAGCCATTGCCGGTCCTAAGTTGGTCATGTCAGTTCCAAGCTCAAAGAAAGGAGAAGGGTTATGTTAAGTTAGCAACCAGCTTAAAATTCTACCATAACTTTTTATGAAAGCCGACTCCAAATAGTTGAGATAAGACTCGAATGATGATGATGATGACTAAAGTCATGATTTTAAGATCCAAAACACATTTTAAACTACTGTAGATCTATTTTCGTCACATATCAATGAATTTGGAGCTAATTATGAAATAATTGAAATGAGTTGTCCAAACAAAAAAAGACGGGAGGAAAAAAAAATTTTAGGCCTCATATTTTATTTTGTTCCAGGTTCATGAGATAGACGTGAATTTTAGATCCAAAATCCATGTTCAAGACAAACGCATTAAGTTATGGGACTTATAGGGATGCACCAAAATAGTACTATATTCATAAAAAGTTTTCATGATATGTTAGCATTCGACTTCTAACAATGTACTTGGAGGTCCTCATATGTCCCATTGCCAACAACATTAAAAAAAGAGAAGAACATTCTAATTGTCAACAATGAACTATTGAGAAATATCACCTGCTTGAAAAGAAAAACTCAACATCGTAATCATCATCAGTTTTTTTCCAACTATTTGATGTCAACAACAGCAATTGTAATAAGCCACTTTGCTCTATCAAGGGTCATGCCTTTTGTGAGGCCATAAATCCCCATATATTTCGTCACTACTTTTAACTATGTCTTTTTGGGCCTACTCTTTGCCCTTTTTGTATCGTCCTCTTGAACCAACTCCCACCTCCTAACATGTGTTCTACTAAATTACAGAAGGCCAATCTTCCTAAGTTTACTTTATGTCATCTTAGAGCTACACCTAAGTTCTCTTGAATATATTTATTTTGAATTTTATCCCTTCATGTTTTGTCATTCATCCATCTCAACACCTCAATCTCAGCTACACTCATCTTTTGAATATGTTGTTTCTTGACTGACCAACATTTCGCTCCATAAAGGAAAGCTGGTCTCACAACTGTCTTATAAAATTTCCTATTCAGTTTCATCAGTATGCGGTGATCACAAAAAAAAAGTCCAATTGCATATCTCCACTTCACCCACCCAGCTTTAATTCTATGCGCGACCTCTTCTTCAATCTCTCAATTTTCCTGGATTATCCACCCAAGATATAGAAAATGCACACTTTTCGTTATTTTTGGACAATAATATTAACTACTTCCTTGTTCCTACTCCTATTATTACTAAACTTGTATTTCATATACTTTGTCTTAGTCTGGCTAATTTTAAAACCTTTAGATTCTTGAGCATTCATCCAAATTTGAACTTTGTGTTGAGTTGCTTTAGGTACTCATTGATTAAAACCATGTCATCCGCAAACAACATACACCACAGTATCTCATCTTGTAGATGCCTAGTTAAATCGCTCATAACTAATACAAAGATATGGGTTCAACGCTAACCCTTAGTGTGGGTTTATTGTCACTTAGAGCTCACTCATCTCTATTAATTGTTCGCACACTAGTTAAGAGTAGCACTCCCTTGTACATATCTTTCACTAAGTCAATATAATATCTAGTGACTTATTTCTTTTCCAATACCCACCAAAAAGAAAAAATTGACAAATTAGTAGAAAAACAATACTTGCTAACATTGTTGACATCATACTAGTGAAATTCTCTAGCAGGCTGTTTATGCAGACCCCCAAACAAAATTATTGCATTTTCTTACAAATTTTTTTATTTTTTATTTTGAACAAGTGACGGTGTTTTCGTTACTCATTGTCTTACAATTTTACATCTAATATTTTTGTCAAATTCTAAATGGAGTTATGGAAGTAGCATATCTAATAGATGGAACGCTACAACTCCGGATAACATACGCGTCATAAATATTATCCTCAAATATCCAATGCACCAAGGTAATTACTTGACAGGTCTTTGGGAAGGAGCCCACCAACACCTAATTAAAAGGTAACAAATACTATAATCAAATTAAATGGCGTTATATAGTGGGTGGGCACAGTAGACTAAAATTTCGTGGGGTATCAGACATTTAAACTGTATCCTCTCAAGTATCAAAATGCGATTCTTTGCATATCCTCAGGGATCAAGATAGGTTCTCTCACGTGCTACTAATATAAATGTTCTCTCTAAAATCAAGGTACACAGATTTTTTATGTAGGTAATTTTTTATGCACATAAGGTGATACCCTTATCGCCGAAAATCCTCTCTTGAACCCCTACAATGATACTCGAAAAAAATATCACCCTCCCACCCCGGCAACCCACCAAAAACAAAAAGCAAAAAACAACAAAAAATTAAAGTCTCTTAAATTAGTTTTATTTGATACAAAAAAGATTATTATCGCCTTTAGCTGTCACAAACAAAATCTTTCAACTTAAGAGTGCAAATGCAAAACATCCTTTATTCTTTCTTATGTGATGGCTAAAGGCATTGTCTATATTACAAAGTTTAAAAAACTTTCTTTAACCTAAACACATCCAACCGCCCAAACAACCTAAACGCATCTCTAAGCCCCAGATGGCCAAAAGGTGATTGCGACCTTGTATCATATATGTTAATGATCTTATTTTATACTCGCCATCTTCATTGTATGCTTTTCCGATGATGAAATAACTCTCCAACCCAAAAAAGGCTCCCTCTCTCTCTCACATACACATCCCTTGGATTCTTGCACATGGCCAGCTCATAGTTTAAGCCCCATACCCCATAATCCAATAAACAAAATATCATGCATTCAATTCTACTACACACTGCCACAACCATATGTCCCAACTCAATCAATTCCCAACCCGATGTTTCCCAAATCCTGCTTCCAGTTGGCACGGGGGGTCCCAAATTGATCTCAGATTTTAAGGAGAACCCCAAAAACAGAAGCCGGGGCCACTTCTGTCCAAGATATTATATAATCATGCCTCAATTAGTAAGGGCTATTAGAAAACAAAAATGCATCGAAAGCACTCGTAGAAAATAAATGCTTTCTAAAACCATCAAATACTAGGTAAAACATGGTCAAAGGTGGGATCGGTTTCTAGACCATGAACCAAGACCACTGAAAATAACTGCAAACCAAACAACAAAACCAAAATTTCATAAAGAATATCTCAACCCAGAACTTCCATCCATATATAAATCACACAGAGACAGACTCTAGAACTGAAGAATAGCAAGAGCAAAAGAAACCAAACCATTTTGTCTTTATGCTAGGAGCAAAAAGAGAGTAGGATTTAAACTAGAGAGAGGGGACTTAATCTGCCTCATCGATGACCGTTGTGCCAAGACCTTTCAAGCCCTCGTGTGGGATCTCGGCAACAGTGACAAGAGAGAAGAGCTCCTCTTTTGCGTCCTCCTCATCGTTTCTCTTACGAGCAATACGAACCCGCACTCTTTTGGGCACACCACGAATTCCACGGCTCCAGATGTGCTTGTTGAGCTTAACGTCCACCCTAACATCTGTGGTCCCCATTGCCTTCTGAGCAAATTTCCTTATCTCTTTGATTGCCTTGGGAGCCATCTTCTTGAATGTGCTGTTCAAGCCACAAATATGTTTCAGACACGCGTGTGTCCACACACATATACACATAGAGACCACCCCAGGAAGGGGGGTGTTATTAATTCTCAACATGCATGCTTTTGATATTTAAGCTTCAATTGATGCACAAGGAATATTATAAGGACCTCGTCAATAAAGCATAAGATCCCGGAGTGGTTAATGAATATCCATGTATCCACTGCTTTATAATAGCATGCAGAGCTTCGGTATTATGGCAGGAGTTGATATTTAATAGAAAAAAAAAAAAGGAAGACGAAGTCTTCACACCTCAAACTAGATCAAAGGATTAAAGAACCATAGGCATTACACCAAAAAAAAAAAGAGACTAAAACATTGGGCACTTTAAGAAGCAGGAGCTTCAAAGCGTCACTAATAAAACGATACAGAAACTTATATAAAAATATATTTCAGATATCTACAAAACTAATCAAATTAAGTTGAGAAGGATAACTTTTTTTACATCATTTTTGTTTTGCATCTCCGATTCAGAAGATAATAGTTAAGAGTCCAAAAGATCACTCCATAAGATCCAGTGAGCCACCACCAAAACGCTAACATCCTTTCCCAAATTAAATCTATTCATTATCTTTGGTTTTATAATTCCTTCTAAGATTTGTATTTTATTTTCTGTTATGTTTATTATTCTTTTCAAAAGTAATACAAGTATCCAATACTTGTACATGGCCACGATAACATCCATAATAAAGTGAGGCCATGACCCACCATGAGTGATAGTTGTCCAGTAAGAGTTAAAATGCTTCAATTGAAAAAGGCTGTCCAACTATTCTCTTGTTTTTGTCTTTGAAAATTAAGGTTGCATCTAGCCAAACCACTACTGGTAGTCTCCAAGAAACAACTCAACAATGACTGCGGTAGGTCCCTTGATGGAAAACAAATAGTCATGTCAACAGCATGAACAAGGAAGTGATACCAAGCATCTTTGGCAAACCTGACCCCCAATTTTTTTTTAATATAAATAAATCTCACTCTAGTTATACATTTCCTAAGGCTGACTGGTTTACATGTTTTATCTATCTTTAGTCTCTCTAGACTCAAACCAAATGTAAGAATGAAATTTGAAAGTTAGCAGAAAAGAATGGCCAAGCTTCATTCGGTTTTACTTCAGATCCAAGTAACCTTATCATTGGGGACCCTGTGGGTGCATCATGGACAGGAAAACAAAAATGCCATGGGGATGGTTGAAGTTAGACAGAGGCAGACAAAGTGGTTAGGAAGCAAAATTAGAGGTGCAACCAGCAGTAAGCGTATCAGAGCTTCATTAGGGTTCTAGAAGGCACCAATGTAACCTAGTCTGAATCCTGGCCAGAGGAGGACATGTACAGACAGGTGATGAGGATGAAGCAATTGTAGGCATCTGCATCTTTGTGCATGAAGATAGAGTTTGTGCGTGTTTTTGTGCTTTGTGCAATGATTAAAATCCCAGATTAGGCAGGGTCCCGGGACCAAGTCAGACACTGACTCGACCGAGTCGGCAGTCTGACCCGACAGACTCTCTACCAAATTAGACACATATAGGTTGTGACACATTGAGACTAGGCCCATATCTCAGTGTTTTCTATACAGCCCAGCATCCTGCCAGATCCAAGTGACTGGAGCAAATCCAAGCCTGAGCCACCAATTTTTCAATATTTGGTTGAATGTGTGCGTATGTGAGAGAGAGGGAGAGGGTTGAGGATGGTTCTGGTGCCTTGTCACGCAAACAAGGTCACTACACTACAAATCCCTATGAAACATAAAAACGGTGACGTAATTTTTATTGGAAAAGGGAGAAAGAAAGGCTTCAGATTTTTATGGATTTCAAGGTTTGTAAGTATAGAAATAGTGCTCTGTCAAATCAGAAAGCAAGCAAGCAAGGTTCAGAACTTCAGCTCAATGATTTGATTTACAAAACAAATCTGAAATAAACAAACTCATTTACTACACATGGAAGATAGTAAAAAGCATTAAAATTGTAAAATACAAATTTTATTTGTTAATGCATAAATATCAACATTAAAAGAGTGATGATAGAAAAGTAAATAGCATGTGTAGAATCACATTTCAAGTGCATGTCCAACCTCCTAAACATGTAGGTTCATGGGCTTAGCCATGTGTTTGCTTTGGGACCAAAGAAGGGATATGGATGCTCTTTCTCCAAATTGAAAAAGGCATTTTAGCATCTTTTCTTTTTTTCTTCTTTTTTTTTGAAGTGTGTAAAAACTTGGCGAGTTGACTCAGGACTCACCCAAGTCAAGTCGACTCACCTCAGACCCTGCAGAGTCCTTTGGAAATACCACAAGGCTCACCCATGTCTAATAGTATCCAGGCCTTTCATGCCTATTTAGACAGATTTGGCTGGGTCTTGTTAAGACTAGGCCGAGTCAGCCAAACATCATGATCCATGATCAGGACCCTATCTATCCCGAATTGAGTCCAGGTAAAAAAAATCTTTATAAACTAATGCTTCTTAGGTCTTGAAAGGGAAAATAACAGTTCCCATATGTTTGGATGTGGAGTTTGAAGCAAGGTTTAAAAAACGGATCAGTAACCCGAATTTCCCCGAAAACCATGTCGGATCGATGGATCGGTGATCCAGATCGGCCTAAAAGAGTGATGATAGAAAAGCAAATAGCACGTGCACAATCACATTCCGAGTGCATGTCCAACCTCCTAAACATGTAGGTTCATGGGCTTATCCATGTGTTTGCTTTGGGACCAAAGAAGGGATATGGATGCTCTTTCTCCAAGTTGAAAAAAGGCTTTTCAGCATCTTTTCTTTTTTTCTTTTTGAAGTGTCTAAAAACTTGGCAAGTTAACTCCAGACTCACCCAAGTCAAGTCGACTCACCTCAAACCCTGCAAAGTCCTGTGGAAATACCACAAGGCTCACCCAAGTCTAACAGTTTCCAGGCCTTTCATGTCTATTTAGACAGATTTGGCTGGGTCTTGTTAAGACTAGGTCGAGTCAACCAGACATCATGATCGGGACCATGTCTATCCGGAATTGAGTCCAGATAAAAAATCTTTATAAACTAAGGCTTCCCAGGTCTTGAAAGGGAAAATAAGAGTTCCCATATATTTGGATGTGGGGTTTGAAGCAAGGTTTAAAAAATGGATCAGTAACTCAGATCAGCCACCCAAAAAACCGTGTTAAATAGGTGGATCGATGATCCGGATCGGCCTAAATTTTTTTCAAAAAACACTATAATTTCTCAAAAATCTAGTTTTTAAGGTTTCAAAAAAATTAGTGGCAATTGCATTATGGTTTTTCATTATTGTGTCAAAAGTATATAAATACTGACAATAAAATGAATCTCTCAAATTCAATTTATTTATTTTATTATTGTATCAACTTAGGAGTTCTGATTTTTGCAAGAAACTATATGAAACAAATTGAATGAAAGAGGTTGTTAATAGAGAAAGAGAGAATGTTAGTGGCATTATTTGTTTGTACTACTTAGTAAAGAGAGAGAATTTGTGGAATTATTTTTAGTGGAATTAATAACTAAACAGATTTTGTAGAGAGAGAGAGATGCCAAGGTTGGGAGGGAGGGGGGAGAGAAACAAAGTTATATAGTGGATTGGTAATTAGTTATATACTGCATGCAATAATGCTCGATGATGGTAAATCATTTCATATAGTTTTTACGAAACCAAAATAGTGCACGACGTAAAAGTATGAAGTAAAAAAAAAAAATCCCACATCACGGATTTCAAGAAGCCAGAGGCTTTAGAAGAGCCTTAGGCATACACTCGAGTGTACGCATTAGCCACACGTGCAAGTTACTTAGCTATCTTTGCACAAGATTGGGAGGTATACGTAGGGTGATGCTAGCTAGTGAGTGCACAACGTCCAAAAAAAAAGTGGGGTGGGCTGCCCCAAATCTTTTTTAAAAAAATTAAAATTATGCTAACTTTCAAAAAAAAAAGGCAACTATTTTAGACCGGTTCTATTCTGATAGAATCGGTCAATTCCTGACAAGACTGACCGGATCTATCAGAGAGCCGGCCAATTCAAAGGGGAAGTCGGCTAGATCCCAATATATTAAGGGATCCGAAACAATGACAGCAATTCTTGATCCGGATTGAGCGATTCCGATCTGGATCAACGATTTTTAAGACCTCAGTTTGAAATGTAGACCAAATGTTTTGAAAGGCACTAGGTAATGCCTCGGCAGCAAGGTGGCTTGGCCTCTCAGATGTGATGCGGCCAACTAGGCATGCGAAAAATTTTAAAAAGGGAAATTTCAAACTTTGAAAGGAACTAGGTAAATGTTGAATCATATCTGGCACATGTAAGACATAACAACCACAAAGATTCAAAGATAAAAGCATTTTCAAATCTCAATGCCATATAGTTGAATCTGATGGCCACATGTCCAAAACCATAAAACTCAAAATACTCAAATACACAAGTCGTAAACACAAGTCCACATTTTACAATATTTCTCCAAGTTAGATTTTTAAATATTCAAAATTCCATTTTTTTGGATATTTAAGTATTTATCTGCCAAAAAAATTTACTTAGAAGCAACTGTGGAGCATTTTCCACCCTCAAGCTATGGGCTGCTCAATAAAGGATCCTCGGCTGAGGCTTGAAGTAATTGGGGTTAGGCCACATAAAGGGACCCGCCTCACCTAAGGAGAGGTGCCTAGGCCATGTCCCGCCTTAAGGTGCCTCTTGGTAGCCAAAGGAAAATGCTTTTCAATACTATGGTGTAGGGTATTCGGCACTTTGCTGACCATAAAAGTTGATTTGCCATGATTCCATAATCCCATCTTCTCGAACAATGTTTGTCCACTATAGCTCTGAAGCCCTCAATGGGCAGCAGAAACTTCTCCAAAGGATAAAACCGCTCTATAATTCCAAAAGGCTCGAAAGTGTTGGAAGCAAGGTTTTAAAAATCGCTTATCCGGATCAAAATCACCCGATCTGAATCAAGAATCATCGTCACCGTTCTGAATCCCTCAATATATCGGGATCCAACAGACTCCCCCCTTGAACTGGTTGGCTCTCTGATAGAATCGCCCGATCCTATCAAGAATCAACTGGTTCTGTCATAACAGAATCGTTCTAAAACAATCGCTTTTATTTTTGAAGTTTGCATAATTTTAAATTTTTTAAAAAAGAACAGGAGCAGCCCACCCCATCTTTTTTTTGGAAATCACGCAATCACTAACATCATCCCACGTGTACCTCCCAATCCTTTGTGAATATAGCTAAGAAACTTGCAAGCATAAGTAACGCGTATACTCAAGTGTATGCTTAAAGCTATTATAAAGCATTTGGGTTCGTGAACCCCCGATGTGGGACTTTGTTTTTTCTTCTTACTTCTTACACCATGCACTATTTTGGCTTCATGAAAACCACATGAAACGATTTACCATCACCGTGCACTATTCCATGCACTATATAACTAGTCATTGATCTATTATATGACTCTCTCCCCCCCCCAACCTTGGCGTCTCTCTCTCTCTCTCTCTCTCTCTCTCTCTCTCTCTCTCTCTCTCTCTCTCTCTCTACGAAATTTGCTCCATTAATAATTCCACAAAAATCGATTCTACTAAAATTCTCTCTACTTAGTACAAACAAATCATCATCAAAGCCTTTTTCCCAACTAATTGAGGTCGGCTACATGAATCCTGGTCCACCATTCTACTCTATTAAGGGTCATACCGTCAATGAGGCCACAAGTCCCCATATATTTTCTTACTACTTCCAACCATGTACTTTTGGGCTTGCCCCTTACCCTTTTTGCACCTTCCACCTAAACTAACTTGTACATCCTAACAAGTGTTGTCTTAGGTCTATGCCACATATGGCCAGTCCACCTAAGTCTACTCTCTCTCATCATATCACCTATTGGTGCCACACCTAAATTTTTTTGAATGTATTCATTTCGAATCCTATCCCTTCTTATTTTGCCACTCATCCATCTCAACATCATCATCTCCACAACGCCATTCTATGGGTATATTGTTTTTTGACCGCCCAACATTTCACCCCATAGAGCAAAGCTGGTCTCACAACTGTCCTACAAAACTTGCCCTTCAGCTTCATTAGTATGCGGCAATCCCATAAAATTTGGTTGCACACCTCTACTTCCCACACCCAGCTCTAAATTCTATGTGCGACATCTTCCTCAATCTTTTCATTTTCTTGGATTACCGACCCAAGATATCAAAAGTACGCTCTTTTTGTTATTTCCTGGCTGTCAATCTGAACTACTTCCTCGTCTCTACTCCCATTATTACTGAACTTGCGTTCCATATACTCTGTCTTAGTCCGACTAATTTTAAAACCTTTAGATTTTAGAGCATCCCACCAAAGTTCTAACTTTGTGTTGACGTTATTTCAAGTCTCATCAATTTAAACTATATCATCTGCGAACAACATATACCACAGTACCTCATTTTATAGGTGCCTAGTTAACTCATCTATAACTAAGGCAAAGAGGTATGGGCTCAATGTTGATCCCTGATGTAGACCAATTGTCACTGAAAACTCAATCGTCCGTCCACTAGTTGCTCGTATAACTATCATAATTGAAACCTAATCAAATATCGAGGTACTCTATCATAAGCTTTCTACAGATCAATAAAAGCCAAGTATAAACAAATAATTCCACTAAAATTCTCTCTCTATTGGCAACCTCTTCCAATAAATTTGTTTTATATAGCTTCTTTCAAAAATCAAAACTCCTAAGTTAATACAATAATAAATTAAATAAATTGAGTTAGAGAGTTTACTTTTGTTGTCACGTTGCATTTTAAACTTTATTTTGATTATAAAATAAATTTAATAAACAACAACACTTCTCAATATTTACATATTTTTGACACAATAATGAAAAACCATGATGCAATCGCCACTATTTCTTTTAGAAACTTAAAAAACTAGATCTTTGAGAAATAGGAGTTTTTTAAAAAATATATATATTAGGCCGAAATTGGCCGATTCTCCAATCCAGATAGCGGATCCACCGATCCGACACGGTTTTTGGGGTGGCCGATGTGGGTCACCAATCCGTTTTTAAAACCTTGGTTAGAAGTTAGAATCACAGACCATCCTTTCCTACTGTAGAGGGTTCCTCATGGTCACACTAATTATTCAAACCTTGAATTCCCAAAAACCCCTTCTCTTGGAAAATATATTTTGAGTACTCAGATTTAAAAGGGCTCCATTTGAGAACATTTTCGAAGGAAAGGCTAGAAGATTTGTGTAGCTAGTCTAACACAGATGGCTACGATCGTAGCTAATTGGAGTCCATCACGTCTTAAACAAGGAGAACCATATAATGTTCCATCAAGGCTTTAAAAATCGACGATCCAGATCGGAATCGCAAATCGGTGAGGCCTAACTGATTCCCGCCAAATATCAAGCCCAGCTAGTTCCCCCCACGAAGCACCTGGTTCTTTAACGGAACCGGCCGATTCTGTTAAGAACCGGTTTGATAAGACTGATCTCAATCCCCATTTCCCACGTTTGTATTATTTTATATTTTTCAAACTTTGACCTTCCTACAAAGTCTTTTAATACTTTTTTTCTTAATTTGAATTTTATATTTCAATACCACTTCTAATTAAAAGTCACCCCACCTCCCCAAAAGAGAAGTGGCCCACGAACCTTGAGAATCTCATGTCTCTTTACCCCCTTTTATAATTACTTGTTCTCAGCATACCCATCGTATATCTATGATGTGGGGTATTTCTTATATAATACCATTTCATCGACTTATCGATGAGCGAATACATATTGTGGAAGCAAAAAGATGGTGAATTTCATATGGATGCTTCGACAACGAATTTACACTTGTTCCCAACTGAGACACTATCCTATAAGACAATACTTAACAATTAACGTATAATTAAGCAACCAAAAAGGACTTTGGGGAATGACAAATTTTTTGTAATTTTGAGAGTATATTTGACAAGTAGAACCGATTAAAGAGAGACATTTTTAACATGAATAAATTTGTGCTTCTATCATCTTTCCATTAGACTCCGCATCAAGCATGCATAAATTACAAGCATAGACGCCTCTAGAGAGACCAATTCAATATTATACCGTTCGAGATAAATTAAATACGGGATTGTCTACAAAGAGATCATTTATCTTTTGTACATGGAGATCACAATCATTCCCACTCATTAGATGTCAAATTGGATGGCTTCGATGAGTCATGAAAGTCTAAGGAAAAAAATTTACGAGATTGTCTACAAAGAAAGCATTTATCTTTTGTACATGGAGGTCACAATCATTCCCACTCATTAGATGTCAAATTGGATAGCTTCGATGAGTCAAGAAGTCTGAGGAAAAAAAAATTGGAACCTTGCATCTACTCGATGACACTCGTACAACCACCCATTTTGAAATTGAAGGGACAAGAATGGTTGTGACGTCTAGTACAAAAGCTAAGTGGTCTCTTTGTAGACAGTCCCATTAAATACAGCACCTCTAGAGAGATGTAACAGTAAATAAATAAAAATAGAAATAAATAATTAATTAAAATAAATTAATTTTCAGAGTTAAGAAGAAAAATAAGAAATGAGTAGGCAAGACCCCCTGTCTTTTCAAGCGAGAGTTGCAATGGAGATTAAAAACATATAGAAGTAAAAAATTTGAGTAAGAAAGATCCATTTTATTACGATGAGTTGCATTTTAAACTTCATTTTTCACTGTAAAATGAATATAATGGACAACAAACACTCAGACATGAAACCAGTACTCAATATTTACATATTTTTGGTAAAAACAATAAAAATTAATAATGGAATACCCCTTTTTCTGGAAATTGCAAACTATATTTTCGAACAAATTGAATTTTTTGAAACTTTTTTAAGACCAGATCTGCCTAATCCAGTCAATTCTCTACTCCGGACCGCCAATCCACCGATTCGATTCAGTTTTCCAAATGGACGATCCAGGTTAAGGGTGGCAATGGACTCGAACTTGACTTGGGACCCGATCAATACAACTCAACCCGGATCCAGATATGGGTCCAAAGATTGGACCCAGTGGGTAGGGTCTAGGTCCAAATCTTGGAACCAAACGCTATTCGGGTCTCGTCGAGTCTGAGTCCTAAGTCCTAAGTCCTGGTTGGGATCCTATCTGATATTTTTGGGTCCCAATTTATGAAATATATTTAAATATATAGATATTTTAATTTTTGGGTTGGGTCTGATCGGGTCTAGGTCCGAATCCAAGTCCCACAATATTTTTCAGGTCCGGGTCTGGCTGATCCGACCTTTTGCCACCCCTAATCCAGGTCACTAATATGGTTTTTAAAACCTTGGTTTCCATCCAGCTCAAGACCCTGGTTTACCTTCTCACCTCAAATAGTGATGGTATAGCCTATTTTATCTACAACTTCCCTAACTTCAAGTGGTTCACCTTCCACATGAGAGACTTTGCATGAGAATAAGACCATAAGTCATACTTGCACCTTTTGATTTTATAGTTGCTCTGTTAGATTTCTCAATTCCACAACAAAAACACAACTCTTGGCCTCAATGTAGCTGCAAACCATTCCATTCTAGGGACACCATATTGGTATTACCATCATCAACTACTCCAAATGCCCTCTTGGAATTGTTTTCAGAATTTTCTTATTATATTATTTTTGAAGAAGTGTTCGGGCTGACTTGCACAAGTCAAACAAAGTCAGCTCATATCTTCCTCACACAATCTTTCAAAAAGGAAAAGGGCCAGCACTAGGGCGATGTCATAACCACAGCTGCTTGGGGCAAGGGTGGGAGTGAGGTCGACAGATTGACATATGAAGCAAGCTCCTTAGATCGAGACGGCATTTCGTACAATTTATTAATCAATAAATTCATTTTTTAAAAGGAAAAAGTTTATATAAGGTGTCAACCTTATACTATAAAAATAAGGTGCACCTCAAAACTTGTGGAAAAGGTTGTTTTGATGCTGACAAATCCTCTAATTGATCATCTCAACCCCAGATGCATGGATGTGTAAAAAAAAAAGACTTTAAGCCCTGTAAACAATGCATCTTGTAATGTATTATCTGGACCATATATGCTCGATCTACACTATTTTTGAAATTTTAAATTTTATAATTAGATATAAAATTGGCTTTGACGAGATTATAGGAATTTTCGCCACTTAAAACCGCATCTTTTGACATCAATTCGAGATGACCTTACTTTGACTGACTCAGGCGCCAAGCTTGTACAAACCTCACCCTTTATTAAATTTATAAAAAAAATTATTAAAAAGGTTTTGCAAAATCCAATCATTCTATAATATTAGTATTAAGTAACTAAATAATAATTAAAAATAAAGAAATTATTGAAAGTTAAAATGCAATGCTTAATACATTATCATTCAATAATATTATGATGAGGCACAAATTGATGCATTTATAGCATTATGATGTAGTGTACAGCTTTATGCAATCATTATGATGTGGTAAGTCTCGCACAAGATTCCCAATATTAGGAATCAAGATCCCTCATCCTAGGGATCAAAATTCATGGTGACCCCCAAAAAGGAACATCGGATTGTGATCCCAGAGAAGGATTGCCACCTTAGTTGGAAGACCCTGGTAACTACAATCATCATCATGAGACCTTGCAAATAAAATACATATAGTTTCAACATTATGGAGAGTACGTTGGTTCTCCACAAGCCACAAGTCTAGCAACAGTAGTTGATGATGACATGATGTTGGTATGCTACTTTTTCTTGATATGATTCTCAAGTGTTTCAAACCCTATCCTCTCCACAAATGATTGTAGGAAACAACATAGTTTAAGGGGACAATGACATAGTCCGCTTGCTTCCAAATTTATGGGCCAAATAAACGCTTGGGTCCATCAAAATCCTATAGAACCCCTTTCATGATAATTTATAAACCAAAGACCCCCCTCTACTTTTTTGATAGGTCGAAACTATGAATGATGTACGACCCTTAATGCAATTTAGTCCAAATTGGACACAAGAAAGCCATTTCATGGCTCATTTTTCTTTCTTAACTTTTGCCCTCTCTACCAAATCAAGTCTCCCCCTCTTAATCCAGTCTCTCTCCTAAACCAAGCCTCCCTCTCTTCACTCTTTCTCTATCTACAGAAACGGGTACGCCTCTATAATATGAGGAGCAAGACATGCCTAGTTAGAGAGAGAGTGAAAAGAGGAGACTGCTACAGAGAATCTTGCTTTGGTAGAGGGAGAAAGACTGAAGTACGAGAGGAGGACCCACTACAATAAATAAAAGATGAGTGAACAGAGAGAGCAAGCTAAAAAAATGGATTTTTAGGTTTAATATGGACTACATTGAGCTTCATGGATTGAACAATGTTATAAATGTTACTTTTTATATACCAAAAGGAGGAGAGGGGGTATTTGGCTAATAAATTACCATGAGACGGGTATCAAGGGGTTTTTGTGGACCTGAGGGATCATTTGGTCACTAAGTTTGAGAGAAGGGGGCAACGTCATTCTTTCAAATTTAAAATCACATATGCTGAGTGGGAACATGAGTGGATAGCTAAACAGCCCACTTAGTTTAAAGATCATTGGTCCTGCAATGGATGTACCTTGAGATGATTACCACTAATCAGACCATCAAGTTGAAAACCAATAAAAATCATTAATAGGATCATCATCATCACTATCAAGCTTATATTTGGGGTCAGCTAGGATTCAAGAAAAGATGTGGCAAAAGTTTTACACCGACTGCCTACCTAACACAACCCACCTCCTTTACCCAGGCTTGGGACGGGTTAGGGAAATTTTAATGTTGTCATCCTCATTAGACCAAAACTCGTTAATAGGATATGAACAATAGTTTTTTTTTTTTTTTGAGAAATGATATGAACAATAGTAAAGGCATCTAAAACATGTATGCAATGTCTAGAGAGACATGCATGTGGTTTGAAAAGACAATCAAAGGTCACAATTAGATCAACAGCAAAAACTAAAACCAATTGATCCAAAAGCACCTCAACTTTAAAAAAGGAAAGCCCACCAGCCATCAAGTGTCAACTCCACAAGGATACAATCAACCACCAACACATAAAAGCTCAAGGAGCTAGCAAACATCTAGCTACCAACCCAATGGAATCTTAGCAAGCCTAGACCATTGATCTCAACTTAAGCAATCGAATGATAACCACCCATCACATCTTCCATTCAAGCTAAATCATTCTGAAGGGGTCATTAAACAACTTTAGTCCTTGTCTCAAATTGCATTTAAACATGAAAAAGAACCTCAACATGCAAATTCCCACTCTATCATTCTTGAGGTGTACGACATCTCTGGTTTGCCGTTGATTTTTTTTTATTTCAGCCTTGATATCATAATAGAAATATTTTAGAAATATTTTACAGATTAACGAGCATCGAAACTCCTTTCTTGTGACTCTGATTAAAGATCTAGGCAAAACTCTACTTACAGTCACACAAATGCAAGACAACAATTTTGCCGCTATCCCTTTGTCTTTTCTTCCAAAACACTCCGCAATTATATTGAAGTGCTAAAAAAATGGACCGAACCAAGTTATGGTTAAACAAACAACCGGCCAGTCCATTAATACACAAAGAAACCTCAAGTGAGAGTATGGAGTAGGTCCTAACTCCATAAACCCCCTGGCCAATTCTCCATAACTATATTCTTAGAGACAAATAGAAGTTTTCATGGCAATAATAATAAATCTCCAGCATTGACACAGTTCAAACTGTATCAAAGATGTAATCCAGGGCCACGTACAGAATAAACAAACTAAAGGGGGAAGAAATCTGATCCCATGGATAAGAGCTTTTGTTCCAATCCTACAACCTGTGGAATAAAGTAATGCACTCTCCTGTAAACATGAGATCACTCGGATAATATTAGCTATTATCCATGGGTATTCCCTTTATCAATGTGCTTCTTTGAGAATGAGAAGTGGGTGGCCACCATCCACCTAGGGTCAAGGACTAGAGAAGAATCCTAAGGTCTATTGAGGGTTCAAATAAAGACCTTAAGAACTCCACCTTCACAATTTCTAGGTTGTCATTGCACCTGTATTCTCTGAAGAATTATCATCCAAATGGGGCTTGAAGTAGCCCACTGGTGGCTGGACACACCAAGCACAAGGTTTAGTTTTCTAATAATACCAATACAATCATGCTTGAAGCCTGTACTACGACATCAAGTCCAAAACTCCCACGCTCTTCCTAGACTGAGACCTGAAAACAATTGTTGAACTTTTAATTCGTTTTCTCAATACCATGTCACCAAGTTAATGCCACTAAATTTTATTTTCTTTTTCCTAAACGCCCCAAAGCCCATCATGGCACAAACATACCAAAAAACTCAACTTCTCATTGGAAACAATGAACCAGATGATAGCCCCACAAAAAGTACCACAAATTTTGTCATCACCGAGCCAATTTCAAGTAAGTTAAAAAATTGGGTTCATAGTCGAACGAACATTACACTGGTGGCTTGTTCTCCCAAATAAAAAACTCCAACATCAATCCTTACTCCACTGAAATTCACATAAAAATTTGGCTATTCACCCCTTTCATGATCCTACCCCTAAAGATGCTCCTTAACCTTTTCTAACAATCAAACTTCAAGCATGTCACATATAGAGGATAACCTAGCAAAAGGTAACTTCAAGCATGTCACATATAGAGGATAACCTAGCAAAAGGTAGCCCACAATTTCCAAAGTGAACAATTCTAAGACGTAAGAAAATAATCCCTTGTCAACTATTTGAAACTTCAACCACAATACAAGGCCAATAGCTACATATAAGGCTGCCTACAAAATTCCTGACCCCTTTTCCTAGAATGATCCCCATGAAGAGATGAATGATGTGACTGAGAACACCCCATATCCATCTTTTACATAGAATACACTCCTATTACAAATGCTCTAAATAGGAAACCTGACTCTACTTTTTTTATAGAAATTGGTTTTATTTAAATAATCTGCTTGTTAAGAGCCCGAGTTGTTCAGAAGGATTTGTTATGTAAATGACACTATTTAAGCAAGTAATTTTTACAAGAGACAAGAGGTTTGCTGGCGGAAAAGATGATCATATGCAAGGACAATTGCGTATCACATGCATTCGTATGCAAGTACAAAATGCATTTAAATTTCTACATATGTAAGTGAATATGCTTTTAGGTTTCTACAGACAAAGAGCCAAATGCACATAGATCCACATGCGTTATGCCAAAGCCCAAACAATAAAATTACAAACTATTGGTAACCAGCCAGACTGAGCCGGTTCCCATAGATTTGGTTCCGGACTTGCCAGCCTGTCGAGTCTGATTAAGTTGGGCAATGAGTCGGACATGCCGAGTTTTCTCATACTCCCATAAAAAGAAACATTTACGTAAACATATAGATGAAAAAAGGGAACAGAGATAAACAAGATACATAGATTGTTAAGGTTCTTCCTGTAACTATCCTGAGGTGGACTTCCCACCAGCATAAAACCAGCATAGCACTAATAGTGTTTATTATTAAACTCAGAAAACAAAGAAGAGTCGTGAGAAATAGGAAACTATCTAAATATCATCATTCCTCACCCCAGTTAGCAGATCTTCATAGATGCATTTCATTTTCCAAATCTCCAGAACATGCATATAGAAGCATACAAAATTTCTGAATATATACGCAAAGCATCATAAAAAGTGCATACCAAGTAAAAGCTAACTATTTTTATCAGTCTACTCAAAATATGGACTAAATAACTTCTTTAGATCAAACCATTCCAAAAGAGATACCAAGCATAAAAGCGAAATACTAAAGAAACCACAGAAGCAGAACTAGATACAGATCATTTATGAATTGATGAATAAAAATGATAACCTAAATTTTCACAAAACCTCCATTTTGTCCACATAAAAACAACGGAAATGGAGCGTACCAGCCATGCAACCGCTTGTGAAGATTAATGGTGTACTCTCTGGTCACCACTTCCTCCTTCCTTCCCTTGCTTTTCTCCACCATGGCTGCAAAAACCCTAGGTTGCCTAAACTCAAAAAAAAAAACCTAGAAAGAGCCCCAAACCATGAATACCGTAAATTTCACCCCTTGAGGTATAAGAAACCCTAATTTTGAGGCTTTCTAATACTCGTTTTCGCTGTTGCACATGGGCCTTCGAATTGGAAAGGAATTACATGGCTACCCTTGCTGTCATCGCCGTCCATTTCAATGATGGACGGTAACAATTGACAACTATTATAAATTAGTTAAAAGATACAAATCTTATTGGAGACAAGAATTTAGAATTGAAAAAAGTTTATATAAAGATGCTATCTTATAAATGTAGACCTCAAAAATCTATCGGAATAGGTAGCTTTAATGTTGAAAAACTCTTTGATCGATCATCTCGACATCCATTTTCAAGATATTTATATGTTTATAGATCTACTTGATTTTAACCATTTTTTAAATTTAAAATTTTATAATTAGGTATAAAAATAGATTTTGAGATAATCCTAAGAACATTTTGCATCAAAATTATACACCATGATAAAATTTGAATGTGCACCTTACCTCTACACCTACGGATGCATCCGTATGCAAATTGCACCCTTTAGAATTTGACTAGATAAAGGAGATTTGGGGCCTCTAGATAACTGGTAGCTCAAAATTCCTTGAGAAAAAGAAGTTTAGACTTCTGTAAGCTGGAGTTTGGTATACCTGGAATCTATAAATATTGTGTTTGATACATGTTTTGAATTTTTGTGAGGTTGAGAGCCTGTGTTTAAGAGGACCTGGAATTTTAGAAAATATGGTGTTTTGGTCATCTAAATTATTTTCATATTTTTTTTTATAGATGCTCCAAACTGAAACGTAAAAATAAAACACAAACTTCATTTCAATATGATATTGGAAAAAATAAATAAAAACGAAGTAAAGCCAACATTTTTTTAAATACGTCGCCCCCCAACGGTCCAATTTAGATCAAGTGAGCCATTCACCGTTTGATCTAGATCCGATGCCTCAGGGTATTTTATTTTTAGTTTTTTTTTTTTTTTACAAATTGTATGAATATGAAATTTAGTGTGTGCCATCTTTTCAATGGGGCACACCAAAAAATAATTTTTCGATAATATAATAATCAAAATATCCTTTCAAACTTTCGGAGGTATTTTGGTCATTTTATTTTGTTGGAAATTTTTTTAAAATATTTTAACAAGTGTGAGTTTAAGAGATGAGTGGACACCCAAAATTTGATATAAAAATATTTTTGTAGAAAAAAATAAAAAATAAAACATTGTAGAGACATGACATTGTTAATGGGACTATCTCAATTGTCCGTTTAGAATGGACAGTTGAAAAAAAGGAAGTATAGAAGCTTTATGCAGTCGGGAAAGCATTGAAAGTTTGCTTAACCAAAACATGATTATTGTAGTTCACCTAATAGTCTATTTATCTCAACCGCCCAATCATGATTGGCTGGTTGAGAGCATTTAAATTTGATCTTAACGGCTACATGGGAGCAAGGTGAAATTTCGCTTCACTTTTAATGCTCATGTATCTATAAAAATTATAAAATCAAATATTTTTAATAAAATAAACTGATCAAAATACCTCAAAAAAATTTATAGGTGCTTTGGTAATTTGACATCAAAATATTTGTTTTAAGCCATTAATAGATCCTGCCCGATGAGACATACGAACCCTCCGAATTATACGTCGAACCGGCTTTTTAAAACAAATTGGAAAAAGATGCCGGAGTTCATAAAATTCAAATTTATGGAAGGCCGCAATTCATATCTTTTGGGGCGTATAAAAGTTCTAGCTGCCTTGTGTGCTATAGCACTTCCTATTAGACATAAGCACTTAACTCGAAAATTTTTAAAAATAGGCGGTCCAAATAATGTATTACAAGATAAACTATTTATCATATTTGAAATTTTTTTTCTTTTCATATTCATACATATTGTTGTCGAGATGATCAATTAGTGGATTTTCCAACATCCAAACAACCTTTTATGATGGATTTTTGAGATGCACATTTGATTATGCATTTCAAGATTGCAACCTTATATAAAATTTTTCCTTTAAAAAAAAAAAGGTGCGGTTTGTATAGAGCCTAGGCTTTAAACAATCAAATTAGAGCCACCTTAAAACAATGTCTAGAACTGTGGTATCAATATTGGAAATCATTGTAAAAGCCTTAAAATATATTTTCATCTTTATTTATAAAGTTTAAAGCTTAAAAAATAGTGTAGATCAACAGATCTATAAAAACTTGAAAATCTTGAAAATTGACGGTTCAAAAATGCATTACAAAATGCACTATTTCCAAAACTTGAAATCCATTTTCTTTTTCATGTTCACGCATCTTGATGTCAAGATGATCAATTTGAGGATATGTGGGCATCAAAACAACCTATTTTAGTAAAATTTTTGAGGTAGGCTCTAATTTGATTATTTAGAGCCTCGGCTCTATATAAACTTTTCCCAAAAAAAAATGCACCCATATTTTCTGCCAAAGGGAGTATATGAATAGTATGCTCCCATGGAAGCATAGTATATACCGGATTGCAATGAAACATGGACCATTGGAAAGTTTATTTGATTTCCTACCAAAGTAGCATAGATTTTACGTCATTGAGACAAATTTTGGTGGTTATAAAGTTTTGACTACGTTCTAGGGCTTTTATTTGGATTAAATCTGTACACACCCTTAAACTTTGATATACTAGCCTGAATAAGAAAATTACATCTAAACCAGTATTGAAAGGATCACAAAGCAAAACCCCAGTAAATTTATTGAATCTAAGTTCAAGTACATGAGACCAGGGGTGGGAAATGGGTCAGGTTGACCTGGCTGGGTCCGGATCTGGACCTAGACTAGGGGTGGCAACTCCAATGATTTCCCATTGATGCCCAAAATTGAGAAGAGATCTTCCATTCGTCCGCGTTTTTACCTCGGTTTTTGGGGAAAAAAAAAAGAATCCATGTCTACCAAGATTGTATAGGAGCAAGACATTATGACAAGTATTGGCATTGATCTATCACATGTCTCAAGCTAGAGTAAATGCTGCCACACTCTTATAAAGAGAAACACTAACCATGTTATGTTCGTTTTTTGGGTTGAGAAAATAATTTTATTTGTTATTTGATCCAAGGTTCGATTCTTATTTATTTCAAATTCATTGAGAACCAAATTTTGGCTTAAAAACTATAATATCTTAGCCATTGGAAAAGAGTCTCAATGCATGGGTCTTGGCCAATTTTAACATTAAAAATAAAATAAAAAAAATCAGATATGCATAGAGAAATGGAAACATAAAAAATAAAAAAAAAAGCACAAACAAAAATAAAATTTATTAGATATGCCATTCTCCACAGTCTGTATTAAAAGTAATGTAAACTAGGCTCCTAAAGTAGACTAAATAACAAACGGGCAAGCTTTTCTATGCTACCCTATAGCATAAAACTTATAGAATCCTCCCTATCCAACCGTTTATTCTGAATAAATGGTTGAGATGGCCCCAATCACAATGTTACATCTCTACACTATTTTATTTTTACTTTTTTTTTGCAAAATATTTTTGCACCAAATTATGGGCATCCACTCATCTTCTAAACTCGCACTTATAAAAAATATTCTCAATAAAATAAAATGACAAATATATCTTTGAAAGTTTTAAAGGTTATTTTAGTCATTGTATTTTATGGAAAAATAATAATAATATTTTTAGGTGGCAAATTCCATAAGACACCGGTGAGACCAACTTTGCTCTATAGGGACGGAATGTTGGGTAGGCAAAAACAATTTACTTATAGAATGAGTGTAACAGATATGAGGATGTTGAGATGGATGAGTGGCAAGACAAGAAGGGATAGAATTCACAACGAATCTGTTAGAGAGAATTTAGGCGTGACACCAATAGACAATAAAATGAGAGAGAGTAGACTTAGGATGAGCTGGCCATGTGTGACGCCAACCAAGTACAACATCTATTAAGAGATGTGAATTAGTTAAAGTGGAAGGACTGAAAAGAGCAAGGAATAGGGCAAAAAAGACGTGGTTGACAGTAGTCCGAAAAGATATGGGGACTTATGGCATCACTGAGGATATGGCCTTTATTAAAGCAAAATGGAGAACGACGATTCATGTAGACGGCCCCAATTAATTGGCAAAAGGCTAAAATGAACATGAAAGATGAGTATAGTTTTTAGGTGCACCCCATTGAGAAGCTGGAGCATACCAAATTTCTTATACATACAATTTGTAAAAAAAATCTAACGCTAAAATACCTTGAGGCATTGAATCTAGATCAAGCAGTCAATGACTCATTTGATATAAATTGGACAGCTGGATGAGGGGGGATATCTTTTATGTTGTAAGGAAAGTATAGAAACCTTTCCCATAACAATAACGCTGATAAATTGCTTTTAATTGTTAAAGCATCCCAATAAAAAAACGAGGACCAAACTATCCCTACATTCGCAAGATACCAAACTAACCCCAGCATATGAAGAGACCCCCATGATTATGCATGAAGACAGCCTAATAAGTTGCTACCCAAACCAGTAACTAATGAATGAAGGAATATTCTGAACCCATTAAAGACCACCTAACAAGAAAGAAAGGGGAAACAAATAAATAGATAAATTTTGAACCCAATTTAATCACCGAAAGAAGATGGAAAAAAAACGATTTACATCCTTAAGACTGTTGTCACATTGAAATACGCAGTGTAGTGCTCATTCTTCAAGCTAAAGACGGGCATAAGCAAGAATTTTCTCTTGGGTCCCTTGGCCCAAAAACTCATGCTGTGGTATTGGCTCATCCCTGTTGTCATTTCAAAGCTCACCTGGCTTTTAAACTCGGGATCAGGATTAGTTGACACACACTTCAATGAAGCCGGTCGATTCTCAAAATAACTTCCTCCTTCTGACTCTCAGACTCAAAAGAATTTTGTCCCATCCAACCCAGCAACAACCGGGAAATTGGACACATTGCCTGAATCAGATGAATTTTTGAAGCCTACTAACAGCTCTTTATCCAGCCCCTGGGGCATCACAACCTTTCCCGGAAAACAAAATGGCTCTAGTGACACTGTCTTTCCAAGAATGCTTGTATCATTAGCATCTCCTTTGCCTTTTGAGATCCATCTAAAAGTGGCATCTGGCTCACTCACAATGTAGAAACCTACTCGTGTCATTGCTAAAGTGTTGCCCGTAGTGAAAAGTTGTTGAAAATCTCTAGTAAGAGTTATTAAGGTAGAGTTATAAGTGTCCGGGATTAGTGTTATTGAGTCAGAAAGAGATTCTTCAGCACCCAAGTATAACTCAGAGTCTCCATGGCTAAGACCGACGAGAAGGTAAGGGCCCAAGAGAACTGCTTTTAGGGAAGCAAACTCGGGGCGGTCATCTGTTCAATTAAAAGTTAAGTTAGAAGTTTATCTTTTTACCTTTTTCCTTTTATATTTGCATTTGTTATCTCTTATTTGTGGTGGAATTCGAGGTGATGAATAGACATTTTCATATTCTTTCTTTTTTGGCTCCTGGACTTGTAGGAACACTGGATGAATAATAAAGTAGATGATTAGAGTAACCATCTTCCGTTATGGGGTAATAGATTCCAAGGAAAATTATCTAAACTGTGAGACTAGATGTAATAATTTGGTTGTTGTTCTCTCCTTTTTGGCATCAAGGATTAAGAAAAAAGATCAAGGGAAAAACTTAATTCTAGTTAGATGATCTTTCTTTCTCTTGTAATTTCACAGGCTTCAAGGAAATTCGACAAATCTCTGGGAGTGGAAGCCAGAGAATCATACCCTTAATGGTTTCAGTCCTCAGTTTCATGGGGAAATCCAACAATAGCTCATCTTCTGAGCGCCATTTTTTAGTGACTGTTTTGAAGTTACCTGATCATAGGAACAACATATCATTACAAAAGCCACATACCAAAAAGTCGAACAACAATATGCTTGACACATACAGCATGAATGATAATAGTAAGCAAAAGTATCGCTCTTAATTGCACTCAATTGATCTATGTTCTATATGGGGAGGTATTGGGATCCTAGAGAAATCTAGATGCTTAGGAAAAGGAAATGACTATTCAGTATTGATACTGTTTCACCGAAACTCGCTCAAGCTCAGATAAAATGAAAAGGTAACACATGAACATGTTATAAGAGAATCACAAAATGATTTGCTAACACCCATTCAGGTGTATTAAAGTTCGGAGTTCCTCACAAAGTTGAATTTGATCAGTACTTAAATAAAGGCATCAATTATTCAAGTGAGAAAGTTCTTGTCTGGTATAACAATCCACCTCACTAATAAACTAGATTTATACCAAAAAATAAATGACTAGGTATTAAGGGATTGTCTACAAAGAGACCGTTTATCTTTTGTATATGGAGGTTACAATCATTATTGTCCCTTAAATTTCAAAATGGATAGTTGTAAGAGTGGCATTGAATAGACACAAAGTTCCAAAAAACAATTTCTTGGACTTTGTGACTCATCCCAAGACATCTAATTTGATATCTAATGAGTGTATATGATTGTGACCTCCATGTACAAAAGATTAATAGTCTCTTTGTACACAATCCCAAGGATTAAAACCACTAACTCATTAAATCTTAGGAATCCTTCTTGCAAATCAATTAGATGTAGACCATAAAACAAATAAACAAGCAAATACTAGAGCCACACACTAATTAAGGGAGATCAACACATGAGAATAGCAGTCATTGACCGGTAACCACCTGGGGTCGGGACAATCAACTTCTGATTATTGAGTGTAGCTGTTGTTCTATTTGCATCTATCCAAATTGGTATCCGTATATTCAATGTTGATTGTATGCCAGGCCCCTGTACAAAAAAGAGGTAATGTCCATTAAATGAATAATACACTCGCTTCAATCCATTCTCAATAATTTTGCTAATAATAAAAACTCTTTAGGGTTCAGAGTTTAAACACGGGAAGGACCGTTGGGATCTAGGCATTTATGTAAACCATATCCATTCGCTTCGTTACCATGTAATGAAATGATGGGTGGTGGTGGAGTGGGAAAGAAGGAAGGACCCACCAAATAGAACATAATGAGAGTTGTGATGGCAGCATTGAACAATGGTTCTCCATAGTCCACTGGATTTTAGTTTATGTGCTAGTAAGGAAACACAAAAATCTTCTTAGGACTGTTTTTAGCAAAATGAAGCAGGCTTAAAACAATACAATACCTCCATTCTTGAGAATTTATAAGAAACACACAGATTCGGATCAGAAGGAACAACATGCTGAACTTTTTTAGTCAATGTAAGCCTTCCTGAACTCCAGCTAAAAGAACTTGATATAAACTGAACGATGTATAGTGTGGGGTGGTCACCATCTTCCTCGAAGTAAATTGAGTTCCCTAGCTTTGAAAATGATTCGATACCTTCAAAACAGCAATTCCACAATTCAAAAGTCAGAAACATCCCAAAATAACCAATAATTTAGAATACTCGCTTCAAAAACAAGAAATTAAAAGAAACTTAAAACCCGTTTCACTTATTATGAAAGGGAAACTACAATCCAATGAAGCATGGAAAACCATAGTACATTGCGGTCTTTACTGTTCAATGAATCGACAAACAGTGATGAAACCCATGAGATATGGTTGCTCATAGTGCATGGGACCATAGCAATGATTGAAAACTCTTGAGTCAGCCATAATACTGAGCAGCGCTTAAGCCCAAATAAGATGGTCCGACTCAACCGAGTCTCAACAAGACAGCTGAATCTACAGTAACCTCAGGAACCTGTGAGACGAAGCCGGTTCCCGAGTTTTCTTCAATGGGACTCGATACCCTACTGGATCTGGAGAACTCCATGTTTTATACTTTCACATTAACTAAAACTTCTGAATTCAGCTATAGAAACAGTGGAACCAAATCTAGGAAGAAGTAATGCAACCTGTTCCATAGCAGCACCAGAATGTGGCATCACTATTTCCCTGGAAACCCCTGTACCTAGGGGCAGCATATAAATCATGGGCCCAGGTTCTCTCCCTTTTTGGATGCTTAAAACACCATTTATCAAAGCGTGCTCATAGTAATCAGCATATGCCAATTCCTTGGTCCATTGGAACAGGTTCCGAGCAATCTATAGGCATCCCAGTACAGAGCAAATGTTAACATCATAACTATTTGAGACTTATATTGGATAAGATTCACAATTCTCAAAAGTTACCTGGAACACATATAAAATACATTGATTTAATAACTGAAAAGTAATTCTCTAGAAGTAACATTATAACTAATATTATCTAACAATTAAGAAGAGAAAAAGAAAAAAGAGATATTTGAGGAGAGTTATAAGAAAGAAGATAATTAAAGACATATTGCAAGAATCCAATACTAGGTTTTGGATTTTGTTTTAGGAACTTAAGAAGTGCATTAATGCTTTCTTGCATCAGTTCCTAAGCTAATTAAATTTAAACTGTGAATGTAGCCATTCATTACCTATTCAATAGAGATTGTATGCTACCATGTTGGGTCATAGGAGTTATAGAAAATTTTGCATTTTCATGTCAATGTTAAGTCATAAGTACATGCATGTGTATTTTTGGGTTTACACATATGTGTGAATACATGTATGTATGCATGCATGTTTAAGACAAACTTATTTGGTCTTTTACAAATTTTGACGTTAGTGATAAATTTCTCTTATTTACAATATTATTTCGAAAAATACCCTGCCTAAATGAAGTATGATCCTTATGGTACAGCTAGCTCACGTTAAAAAACGCCTGAAAATTCTCTAATATGGCTCTCATTGAATATATGTGTATGTGATGAATAATGTATACTATCATGAACAAGAATTTGAAGAGCACTCAAACCTTGAGCATGTTGTAAGTTGAACAAGATTCTTGAGTCTTAGCTGAAAGATAATCAGTGAGGCGATTCACCTCAGCACACATATCATTGTACTTGTTATCAAACAGTACATGGAATAGAAAGCACTCAAAGTAATCACATGGAACATGAAATATAACAATATATTTTCCTAACTCTTGTGTGTGGTGAGTGAGAAAAATAATTATTCCCGTTTCTATAAGGTTGCAACCTGAAACGATCCAATTAAGGCGCACCTCCAAATTTATCATAACATGAAATTTTGGACTAATTTTTTTTTAGGATTATCTTAAAATATATTTTTGCATCTAATTATAAAATGTTAAACTCCAAAAATAATTAAAATCAAGTAGATCTATAAACATATAAATATCTTAAAAATGGACGGTCTAGATAATGTGCTGCAAGATGTACTATGTTTGGGACTCAAAATGTTTTTCTTTTTTTATATTCATACATCTCGATGTCCAGATGATCAATTAGAGGGTTTTTCAACATTAAAACAATATTTTCTGATGGATTTTTGAGGTGCATCTGGAATTCTACATTTTAAGATTGCAACATTATATAAACTTTTTCCTAATTTTTTCCTTTTTTTTTCCCTAAGTTTAGATTGGTTAGGAGGGAATGTAATTTGATGGGTTGGTGATGAGCAATAATGTATGGGCAGATCTTTGGTTTCTTATGTATTCTCTTTGAAGCTCTTTTGGAAGGGATAGTCACCATCAATTGCGTCTCAATCCAAACATAAAACTATGTCATTTATTAATGGTGTTCGTCAGTGCTAACATATTTTGGTACTAGGTGAAGGGAATGATTCTATTGGCTATATGTTGGGTTTGGTAATAGCCAAATCACCATACCTATATTTTATTTTAAAAGATTAAGGGTATTATTGTAAAAAAAACATGGAATTTCTTGATAACCAAGAAAGTGATATCTATAAAAAAAAATCAATGAAGATATAATACCCATCCTTTTGAAGGTCACCCTTCTTTGGGGTTATGGGAAGTGATCTCCAAGGTGTAGAGATAGGTCTCCAAGAAATAGTGAGACATGACCTCCACGAGAGGTGGTATTCCTATGACTTTTGAGTTGGTCAAATTTTTACTTCTAGAAAGCAAAAGTCTCTTGGTTGCTCTCAAGGTTCTTGATCGACGATGTTTGGGTTTTTTTTACCGATGTTTAAAAAGGTATACTTCTTGTAACTCAAACCTGTAATCTTCATTGTAATAGTGGATTTCTATTTGCCGCGGTCGTGGATGTAACCCTATAGAGTGAACCACGCAAATCGTGTGTTGCAGTGGTGTGTTTTTTATGTTTGCTTTATTTATCGCACTCGATTTATAGTTGTATTCATCTACTTCATATTTATTTTATCGTATACACGATCTTGGGTAGGATCCCGATATTTGAGAATCTTGGTTCCATAAGCGAGGAGTTCCTGATAACGCTATAATTGGTATCAAAGCACAACGTGTGTAAGGGGCTAAAACTTTAGTTAGAAAAAGATGAATGGTGAAGTTTGATTGATACATTGTTTGAAGTGGAGAAATATGAAGGCAAAGTGTTTGTGAAAATTCCACAATTGAGGCAAGTGAGAATAAATCAAGAAATATATTCAAGTTGCCAAGGCAATTATGGTGATTTTGCTATCAAGGTGGAGATTATTGGGTTTGGTGATAGCCAAATCACCATACTTATATTTTCTTCTAAAAGATTAAGGATATTGTTGTAAAAAAAAATGAACTTTCTTGAGAACCAAGAAAGTGATATCTATCAAAAGAGTTAATGAAAACATAATACACATCCTTTTGAAAGTCACCCCTCTTCGGGGTTATGGGAAGTGATCTCTAAGGTGGAGATGGGTCTCCAAGAAAGAGAGAGACATGGCCTCCAAGAGCGATGGAATTCCCATGGGTTTTGGGTTGGTCAATGTTCAAGAAGGCGGAGGCGGCCGCCTAGGTGGGGGTCTGGGCCTTCTAGGCGGGTGCCCAAACCCAAAGGCGGCTACTATTTTTTTTATTATAAAAAATTTGGATCCCTCACACCTCCCCCCATTTATTATATATACTATATAATAATTATGCATTAATACTATTTTTTTTATTTACCAATAAATTAATAATTAATATTACATGCAAAAAGCATTTTCATAGTTATTACTTTTAGGTTCTCAATAAATTAACTATTATCACATGCAAAAGGAATTTTTGATAAATTCGTAATTACAAATTATTATTATTTTTTGGTTTTCTCAATAAATTAATAATTACTGTTACTTGCAAAAAGCATTTTTGTAGTTATTGTTTTTTGGTTTCTAATAAATTAATTACTATCACATATAAAAGACATTTTCGATTAATTAGTAATTACGAATGAATATTATTTTTTTGGTTTACCAATAAATTAATAATCAATGTTACATGTAAAAATTATTTTCATAATTATTTTTGGGTTCCCGATAAATTAATAATTATCTTATACAAAATATATTAATGATAAATTAGTAATTACAAATTAATACTATATTTTTATTTCCCTATAAATTAATAATTAATATTACATGCAAAAAATATTTTCGCAGTTATTATTTTTGGGTTCTCAATAAATTAATTATTATCACATGCAAAAGGTATTTTTGATTAATTATCAATTACAAATTAATACTATTTTTTTAATATTCTCATAAATTAATAATTAATGTTACATGCAAAAGATATTTTTGAAGTTATTATTTTTTTCTTTCTAATAAATTAATTATTATCACGTGCAAATGCATTTTTGATAAATTAGTAATTATGAATTAATACTATTTTTTATTTCTCAATAAATTAATAATTAATATTATATGCAAAAAGTATTTTCATAATTATTATTATTGGATTTTCAATAAATTAATTATTATCACATGAAAAAGGTATTTTCAATAAATTAGTAATTACGAACTAATAATATTTTTTAATTCCCAATAAATTAATAATTAATGTTATATGTAAAAAAATATTCTTGATAAATAAATAATTATGAATTAATATTACCTTTTTGTTTATTAATAAATTAATAATTAATGTTACATGTAAAAAGTATTTTCGATAAATTAATGATTACTAAATACTATCTTTTGGTTTACCAATAAATTAATAATTATTGTTAGATGCAAATTACGAATTAATTACGATATTTTCAAGACGGCACTTAGCCACCCGCCTATTACGATGCCCAAAAAGGTGCCTTGCGCACCTAGTTTTCTATTTAATATAGACCGCCTTGACCACACCTAGGCGTTTTTTGAAAAAGTCCACCTAGGAGGCTGACTTTCGTTCATTGGGGATGGTTAAACTTTTACTTCTAGAGAGTTCAATGATTTTGCTAAGTCGGGAGAGCAAGTAAATGGGAAGATTGGTAAGGGTTTTTTGACCAATGTTTAGAGATGTGTATCTCTTGTAACCCAAAACTGTAATCTTCATTGTGATAGTTGATTTATACTTGCCAAGGCCGTGGATGTAATCCTATATAGGGTGAACCACGTAAATCTTGTGTGTAGTGGTGTGTTTTTATGTTTGCTTTATTTATCGCATTCGATTTATAGTTGTATTAATTTATTTCGCATTTAGTCAATCATGTACACGATCTTGGGTGGGATCTCAAATATTTGGGATTCCTGGTTCTGCAAGTTAGGGGTTCCAGAGAATCCTACACTATAGGGTTGAGAATTTTTTTGGTTCATCGAGGATGCGAAACCCGCATTTCGGATCTAGGTATGGATCCAAGACTTGGATCCGAAATTTTGATCTGGATCTAAAATTTAGATCCAAATTACTATAATAATCAAATCCAAGCACAAATAATCGATCCAGATCGGACACGGTTATTAAGTACGTGTGTGTGTATATATATATATATATATATATATATATATATATATATATATATATATATATATATATATATATATATATATATATATATATATGGAAAAGTCTTCCCAACGCCTATAGCGTTAAGGAACAGTATTTTCGCCCCCCAATATCCACCGTGCGTTAAATTAATATTCAACACATAAGGCCGTGATTTATTTTTAAAACCCCCGCGCGTGAAGGAGCCATTCGTTGAAAAGCTTCAAACCTCACCTAATATAAGCCATACCCCTTTCCCCTTGCGTGCTCCCTGTCTCTGGAATCAAAGGTTTTCTCTGCGAAGCTCCCCCTCTCTCGCTTGCCCTCATCTCTGAGAAGCTCCCCCTCTCTCGCTCGCCTTCATCTCTAAGTAGATGTAGCTTGCTCTAATATCTGAGTAGTTGTGGCTTGCCCTCGTCTCTAAGTAGCTGTGGCTATTGGCATCTCAAGCAACACATTGAGAAACATTGGACTCAGGATTAGGGCACCGAAATCGGCGAGTAAATACAATTTTATTTGATTTAGAGTCTATAAATCACTATATAAACCCTAATTTTGATTGGAAAACTTTTATTTTTTGAATCACTCATTTTTTCCTGTTGAAATCGCATGCATCTACCTCATTTGTATTATTTTCTTTGCTCAAATACGAAGCCACAATCTTTGAATAAACAATGATCCCAAATCAAGAATAAAACCCATTTAAAAAAAAAAAACCAACTCAAACTTTTTTAGTAGATCCCAAATTGAAGAGTTCTAATAAAACCCTACGTTTTTCCCTAATAAATCACCAAAAACGGAAGTAGAAATCACAGTCACAGAAAATGGAAGAGAAAACTACATATGGGAGAGGAAATTTTGGGTTTCGTTAAAACTAAATTAAGTGATTTCAGATTATCACAGTTTAAATCAAACCCTTATCATGAATAAACACCAATATTTTTCTTTGATGTCTAAAATAATGCCAAAGTTTGTGATTAGATCCCAAAATAGAATTTGGGAATGAAGCCCTCTGTTTCACAGTGCTAGATACAAAATCAGTGAGTTTAAATCAAAATTTACTCATTAAATCACCATAGAAAATGCCTAAAAAAGTACATATGGGAGAGATAATATTTTTTAGGACATTGTGCATTCGTTTGAATGAGATCATTGTTATCAAGGTTTTGGAATTTTATAATACGAATAATAATTTGGTAAGCCTTTTGGTCTTATACCTCATTGCATTTAATGAACAATGGTAATCCTTTTTTTTTCTTTGGAGTATTTGTATTCGATCGTATTTATATTTTTAATTTATAAAAGCCATCAAGGAGTTGTTGTTAATTAGCTAAATTTTATGAGTTGATGTTGTCATTACTATCATTAGTACTATTATATTCCTTTTCCAATGGAATTCAATGTTTTTTCTTTAGATTATTACTTTTTTTTGTTTTGTTAGGGGCATAAAATCTAAATTAATACCAAATTATATGTTGTGGGTTTCGGGTAAGCAGTCGGATCTCTGTCTAGATTTGGTCTCAGTTCAATGTTGGACACACTCGCTAGATTTGGTCTCATATCAATGTTGGACACACTCACTGAGCTCACACACACTCTCTTGCATTTAGAATTCGGCAAGTTCTGCATTTAGAATTCAGAAAGTTCTTTCCAAAACTAAAAAACTTGGGCAATTCAACTCAATTTTGGCTGTGGCTAAGTCTTTTTATTCTCATAATTGGGTTATGGCATATCTTCCCTTTTCTTATTGACTAATACATTTTATTATCATGTACACCACCAATGAACTTAGAAAATAAAAAGAGCTTAAGGTTTTTGTATGATGTGTATAGTGACATAGATGATACATAAGATTTTCACTCTGTCTTAGCAAACGGGATAGCAACAATGCAATGGTTTTTCAATGTGTGGTGGGGATTTTCCCTTTCATGAGATGATGGATATTATAATCATATGAGAGATGAAATCACACACAGAGAAAACAAGAGAGGAAATCACAATGAGAAAAGAGAAGAGAAAACTACATATGGGAGAAGAAATTTTGGATTTGGTTTAAAAAAATTAAGTGATTTCAGTTTGTCATAGTTTAAATCGAACCTTATCACGGATACACACCAAATATTTTTCTTTGATGTCCAAAATAATCCCAAAGTAGAATTTGTGAATGAAGCCCTCTATTTTACAATGCTAGATACAAAATCTTCATTCTGAGTTCAACGATACTGCTTAAACCATGGAAGGTACCTTGAGCTCTTCGAACTATCTGAGTTTTTCCCTTGTGAAATTTATGGGCTTATTTATCATCTCAATATGTTGATTTCGCATCAATTTAACGGAGGATGGAATTCGTTCCATTATTCCTCGCTTATTCAAGTCTTGCTTCCTCATGGCTTTTTGTTTCACATTTTGTTCCTTCCTTGTGTTGTTTGTTTTGTTTAAACCTTCCCTTGTTTTACACCTTCCCTTAACTATTTGGAGGTGTAGTAGTGGAGCAACGGGAAACTGTTAGTACCGCCATAGTGGCGCAAGGGGAAACTATTAGTACCGCCGTAGTGGCGCAAGGGGAAACTGTTAGTACCGCCGAGAACCAACCTGTCGAGGATCCCCCAATTTCTCTATTTATTTACTTGGACGATCGAGGCTTCACATCAAATATCACAATGGATAAGTTTAAAAGGAACAATACTTCTATTAATGCTAAGAGGAAAAGGTTATCTAGTTTTCTTGGCAACAGGACAAATTTCACAGGACAACAATTATTTTCAAAAAAAGAAATAGAAAATTCGGTGGATAATTTTATTTTTAATCGTTGGTTGGATGGATGTCCAAGTCGGTTGTGCCAGAGTTGGAAGACATTTGATAGCAAAGATTATTCTTGGGTTCTTGTAAAAATACAATCCGTCACGTTCCTCACCCAAACCAATCACCTTCTTCGTTACTAAGTCCTGAAACACACAGAAAGTTGGAAAGAAAATGACAGCATAATTATGAGTTTTGGTTAGTTTGCTAATAGAAAGTAAATTTAAATCAAAGCTAGGAATGCATAAAACAACGAAGAAGAAATAGAGCAATTTCCTTTATGTGAAACACAAACATTTGCACCATTAGGGGGACAAACAGATTGAGTGTGATGCAAATTGGTTGTAGGTTTTAAAAGATCTGAAGGAGATGCCAACTCTAGTGTCTATGATCCATGACATAGAGGGTAAAGAGGATCCATGACATAGAGGGTAAAGAGGCACAAGGTACTGCCATACCTGCAACGTTGGCTGCAGACAAGCTGTGATTAGCAGTGAGCAGACATGAGCTGCTGCAGACAAGCTGTGATTAGCAGTGAGCAGACATGAGCTGAAAGTGCTGTGATGGAGAAATGTATACAACAATGGAATTGTCGACAGGTTTGCTGGAATTGTTGGCAGCAATAGCACTATTCCGAGTTCCTTGCGTGCCATGCAACTTATGGCATTGATCACAAATGTGACAAAAAAAACCAAAATGGTCGTGACCGAAAAACCAAAATGATCACAGCGTGGTCTATCTTTGGTCACAACGTGGTCTATCGCGTCCACGTCCTCCTCTGCTGTTGCCAGAGTGAGTACCATAAGTACCACGTCTACGACCACTTCTATTGCCATTGGAAGCAGCCATAGCAACACCTTCTAAGGGCTGTGTTGAATGTAGCGTTCCCATAAGTACCATGTCTACGACCACTTCTATTGCCATTGGAAGCAGCCATATCAACACCTTCTAAGGGTTGTGTTAAAAGTAACGTTCCCGTAAGTACCACGTCTACGACCATTCTATTGCCATTGGAAGCAGTCATAGCAACACCTTCTAAGGGCTGTGTTAAACATTGTTAAATGCTACGCTATATTTCATCTTGCAAGATCAAAACATAGATTTTACTTACCTGCGCTATCTTTCATCTTGCAAGATCAAAACATAGATTTTACTTATGGATGGTCAGGGGTCTATAGTGAGAATATGACTTCTCACAGTGGAATAGGTTTCATTTAACCCCATGATGAACTTAAATACCGACTCATTTTGTCATTTTGTCTCAGCTCATAGAGATTTCTTTGAGAGCACCACAAGACGAACTTAAATACCTGCTTTGTCTCAACTCATAGAGATTTATTTGAGAGCACCACAAGATGAACTTAAATACCTGCTCATTCTCATTTTGTCATTTTGTCTCAGCTCATAGAGATTTTTTTGAGAGCACCCGCTCATTTTGTCTCTGCTCATAGAGATTTCTTTGAGAGCACCACAAGATGAACTTAAATACCCGCTCATTTTGTCATTTTGTCTCAGCTCATAGAGATTTCTTTGATAGCACCACAAGAACACTTGGGAATCCAATTCATCCCAATACCTAGAGCATGGTGGTCTTGAACATGGTTGGAAAATACGACGAGTAATGCGATGGATTTGGGCTGCATTACCTATGTGATAGATTTGGGTTGCATTACCTTGTGAAAAGCGCTCCCATAGATCCTCGCATGCTTTCTTCACTGTGCCGAAGTAAATGACATTGTTCGTGAGGTTTTTGCAAATAGCATTCAAAATCTATGAGCGAACCGTTGTGAGGGCGAATTCTCCTTTGGTTGAACAAGGGTTCCATCGATGAAACCGAGCTTGTGTTTGGCCTTGAGGGCTGCAAGCCCTCTTCCATAGGAGATAGTTTTCTTTAGTGAGTTGTTGGATAACATCATCCCTGGATTATCCGAATGATGAACATAGAAAGGAGAAGAAGTGAGGAAATCGTCTCTTCATAGCTTCCTTCATAATTGGTTTTGTATCCACTTTCCATTGACATGATTGTGATGCAATATGGTCCCTATGGACCACCTCTTTTCCTTATCCTAAAAAAGACCTTTTTGCAGGTATAGTTAGCATAAGGCTGGTAAGAAGTCCGCTTAGAAGAAACCAGCGGAGAAAGCCCTAGCTGAAAAGAAGCCGAGGGGCGAGAAAACTCTTGCTGACGTTGGAAGGCTTTACAGATAAAAACGATGATGAATGAGTCTATGTGGACTGAGTACACTGTTCAAGGAGTGTGGGACACAGGCAGCACCAGGAGCAGGAAAAAAAAAAAAGGAACCCGCTCACTTTTGGATGAAGATTCCGAGGACTTCTCACTCTCTCTACTCTAGAGGGAAGGAGGGAAATGGCAAAATACCGAGCTCAGCTGATTTTGGCAAGAGGAATGGGAAATTCAAAGGATTATGCTTGAAGGTAGTAGAAGCCCTAGAAACCCCAGCTTTGCAAACTGCTGCAAACAGAGATTTTGATACAGAAAAGCTTTTGCAACAGGACTCAAAAGCTTTTGCAAACATCTTCTTCCTCCATTGCTGAAATCTAGGGAGAGAAGAAAACCCAATAGATTGATGGAAAAAAATGGGAGCCTGCAATTTCTCTCCCGCTCTCACTGCAACCCTAGAAAGAATGATGGCAGTGGCTAGGCGGAGCAGAGGGGAAAAAATTAGAACGCGTAGAGAGAGAAAGAGTCATGGGTATAGAGAGAGAGAGAGAGAGAGAGAGAGAGAGAGAGAGAGAGAGAGTGTAATCAGTTCGTGTAACAAGAGCAAATACAATAGAGAGATATTCTTGTACACAGGCACGAAAACCCATCTGAATTATATGAAAGAGGCAGTGCAAGGCCAAGCTCATGGTCAAATAGCAGCCGACCTAGTGAGATAAGTCTGTTGAAAAGCAATGAGGCCACCCATGGTTCTGCCTCAACCAAGAGATCTACTCTTGTGAACTCTGCACCAAGGAGATTGAGGATCCTTTGCCAAATATAACCGTCTTCCAAGCCACGGAACAAGAAAGCAAGGTTTCTCTCCCCCTCTTTCTCTGTATTTTTTTTTCTTTTCTTGATGGTTGTTGGGTTTGTGCATGGAGATAATATGAAGAGGAATAGGAAGAAAATAAGAAGAGAGATAATATGATGAGGAGGAACAGGAAGAAAATAGAAAATGAGTTAGATATAAGTTACAAAGACATTTGATGGTCAACAATAAATCCCGTGGTAGTAGGGGTGTAGTTGCCAAATGTGAGAATCGTAATTGTTCTTCATGGGAGTACATTCATTCATTGATTAAAACCTTATTTAGGAGTAGTTTTAGAACTTAAATGTTTTTTTAATAGGGTAGTTTTAGAACTTAAATGTTTTTTAATATGTACCCTCCTTAACCTAGTCACCAATCATATCAATAATTATTTCATTTACATTTGCCTAAAAACAATAACAACCTAAGATCGAAGGATAGAGATTTCAATTTCACATAGGTAGATCTACGAACTCATAATCTTACTTATTGAGCGCATTTGGTTGTTCATAGCTGACCCCAAGTAGTTGGGATAAAGCTTGGATGACGATAATGACTCGCATCTTGTTGTTATCAATTCGGTCCCAAAATTTCAAGCCAATTAATACTCTCAAGTAGCTCTTTTACTGACGGTAACAAGTAGGGAAAATTGTTAAAAACCCCTAAAATATACTTTCTAGGCTCTCTACCTCTACCCTAAACTTTCCTCATTTATTTTTCTCAAAAGCCATATTTTCTAACTAATACCCCCAACCTAAAAAAATATAGAAATAAAGACAAAATTACCCCTTTTTTTAACTTCTACGTTGGAAAGGGCGTTTGCGTAGGTAGTCGGGCATTTGTGTAGGCAGTCCGGCATTTGCGTAGACAGTCCAGCATTTTGTGACTGTCGATCCGGCCTTTGCGTATGCAGTCTGGCATTTTGTGGGTGCGGTCCGATGTTTTGCGTACTGTAATAAAATCACCCCGGCGTTTTGACGCAGTTGTCCAGCAGTGTATGTGCGCGGTCCGGCGATATGTTTACTATAATGTGGGCAGTCCGGCGATATGTTTACTGTAATGTGGGCAGTCCGGCGATTTGAAGTGGTGCTCCGGCAATTTACTTACTGAAATGGGGTCAGTCCGGCGTTTGCAATGTGCGGTTCGGCATGTGTTTTTTGAATGATGTTAAGTCCGGCATTTTACAGCTTCACTCCAGCGTTATGGTCGAACTATCCGGCACTGGGAGGATGCAGTCTGGCAATATCTTACTCATGGTCTGGTGTTACAGAACTTTGCTCCGGTGATTTCACTACTGGAGATGTAAGTCCGGCACTTCACAGACTCGGTTAGGTATTTTAGATACATGAGTAGGGTGGTCCGGTGTTAGCAGTCTGTGGCTTGGTGTATCACTGTCTAAATAAGCAGTCCGGTATTGTGGATATGCAATCCGGCATATGTCGTAAGTCCAGCAAATAACAACTGCGGTCCGACGAAAGTATTATTGGGGTCCTTTCAAATGATTTGTCCGTACGATGAAGGTATGAGAAGGGGTATTTTCGTTAAAAAAATATCACTTTTTGAGTTGGGAGGGTATTAGTTAGAAAATATGGTTCTTGAGAAAAAGAAGTGAGAAAAATTTAGGGTGAGGTAGTGTCTAGAAAGTATATTTTAGGGGGTTTTCAGTAATTTTCCCTAAGCTATACACTCTAGTTATCATTGGGTGGTATGAGGTGAGTGGTGCCAACTTTGTATAGCATCGGTACGAGGAACGGACCCAAGGCTTGGGATAATGGAGTGCTACAATATGACATATTGAGTTTCATTCCTACCCAGTAAAAATAAAAAAAATCCTACCCAGTTAGAATTAAAAAGAACAAAAGAAATAAGAACACTTCGACACAATGTACAAACATAGAGAAGCCAAAACCCCACAAATGAGAGGATACGGGAAGTTTGGTTTATGTCAAGGGAAATGTTTCTATGCTCCCCTATTGTATTAATGATATATCGCCCTTACCATCCAGCCTTGCAATTTTGATTAAGTGAGCCACTAAATGTTTGATCTAGATTCGATACTTCAAAATGTTTTAATTTTAATTTTTCTTACAAATTATATGAATATGAAATTTGGTACGTGCCATCATCTTAATGGGGTGCACCTAAAAATACTATTAAAAAATATTTTTGATAAAATAAAGTAACTAAAATGTCCATAAAACTTTTAAGAGTATTTTGGTTATGTTATTTTGGTGTTGAAAATATCTTTTTAAAAAAATTAAAAATAAATTAGTGTAGAAGCATGACCTGATTGGGGCCATCTTATCCATCCATTCAAAATGGATGGTTGGATAGGGAGAAATATATAAATTTTGTATATTAGGGGAAGTGCAGAAAACCTGCTCTCGTGACAAACCCTGAAGAAAGATAGGGAATTTGAAAATCCCATAAATAAAGGTGGGCTAAGATTTCAGGTTTTTCTCCTAGTTTTGATTGAGTTTTCTCCCTAAACTAGAAATTTGGGTTTTAGATCGAACGCCAAGCTTCACTAAAGTATGAAATCAGGAAAAGCACAAAGAAAAACAATGTTGCTGATTTCCATTAATGGCTGTCACTTTCTTACAAATGATAAATACGCCCAAATTGAGAAAAAGGACCAAATCACCCAACACTTTTTGAAAGATAACCAAACTACCCCCCAAATTTGAAGTAAAGTCCCCTAGTTCTTCATGCAGTGATGCAGGCTGAATGCTGCAAGCTACCCACCAAAGGAATAATTTATTCTAAACCCAATATCAACTGCCCCCAACCACCAAAAGAAAGAAAAAGAATTATCAAGCTGTTGTAACATTGAAATATACAGTGTAGAACTCATCCCTCAAGCTCAATAGAGGCATAAACAAGAAATTTCTCTTGGGTCCCTTGGCCATAAAGCTTATGCCATGATACTGGCTCAACCCCTTTTGAGTTCCAAAGCTCACCTTAGTTTCGAAATCACCACCGGAATTAGTTGGTTTACACTTTAACTGGACTGATTTTTCTGCGTGAATGTAACAACCTCTATGGCTCTCTGACTCGAAAGAAACACTGCCTTTGTTCCCATCCAACCCAGCAACCACCCTGAAATTCGACCTGTTTTCTGAATCTGAGTCATCTGACAAGAAAAGCCCGGTGTCCGGGCCATGGTGCATCACAGGCATCCCTGGAAAATCAAATGGCTCCAACACCACGATCTTTCCAATGATGTTTGTATCATTGGCTTCTCCATTGCTCTTTGGGACCCATCTAAAGGTGGAACTTGCTGCCTCATCAGTTCCCGGCAATGGTAGATTCTCCATTGTTACAGTGTTATTTGACTTCGACAAAACGAGACGTGAACCTTGAGTTTGAGTGAGAGTTATTAAGTAAGAGTTATAAGTGGGTGGAATTGGTGTTATTGAGTGAAATAGAGATTCTTTGGCACCCAAGTTTAGGTCCCACTCTCCGTGGCTTAGCCCTGCGAGAAGGTAAGGGCCGAAGAGAATTGCTTTAATGGAAGCATACTCAGGGCGATCATCTGTGGAATTAGAAGTTCATAGTTAGAGAAGTCATCTGTGGAATTAGAATATCCATAGCTAGAGAATTTTCTTTATTTTCTCTTATGGGTTCAAGGAAAAATCATCAAATTCGAGGAATTAGAAGTAATGGTTAAGAAATCAGAAAATAATTTCGGTTTTGGAGATTCTTTCTCGTTCAGTTTCATGCATACTAAGGAAAATCATCCAATCTGTAGAATAGAAGAAATTAGGCAATTTTTTCCCCCTTAATTTGGCTAAAGGGGTTATTGGAAATTCAGAAAATGGCTGATTTCGTGATTAGAAACTAATTTCTTGTAGTTTCATGGGTTCCAAGGGAAATCATCAACTCTGTGAAATTAAAAGCGATAATTAGACTTTTTTCTTTTTTTTTGGCTTGGTAGGTTCAAACGAAATTCAAAAAACAAAAGTAGGTTGACCATAAATATGCAACCGAGGTGATACCTTGTATGGCATCGGTCCTTAACTCGAGAGGGAGTTCCAACAATATCTCATCTTCTGAGGTCCATTTTCTAGTGACTGTTAGGAAATTGCCTGCTCATAGAAATAAAACATAATTGGAAGTCCATAACCCAGACTTCAAACAACAATATATTATAAGAGACACTTGTTATTGTTGGATCATAGATTAAAGTAAGCAGAAGCATGTGAAGAGAATGTATAATGTGATAGCTGATATCTACTCCATATAGGAGAGTAGGGATCCCAGAGAACTGTGGGCACGTTTATAACATGCTCCAATGGAGTGGGGCCACAACCACCATGTATCACCACTGATATATGTTGGAAGGATTGGGCCACAGTGAAATTCCCGAAGTGCAGTTGATCCCAACCATCCATCAGTGGGAATAGATCATGGATGTAGCATTGTTGGCTTGGAATTCAATAGACCAAAGTCCATTGTGCGATGTACAGTTCACCTAAATAAAAAAGGGAACCGTTCATTTAGTGTAGCTCTTATTTAAAACAGGACACACCAAAACTGATCTAAGATCCTAAATTGGTGTCAGTATATTACAGACAAATGTACTATCACTCTATGACTACCCTGAGATGTTACTGTTTTTATTCTCATGGTTAGTTTTGAAAATTCTTCTCCAATCTAGATTTCTCTAGTTACAGTCAACTTAATCTGCATCAAGTAAGAAAATGGGGAAATCAACAGTGACATTAACTCACTAAAGGAGATGGACAGATTAGAATAGCCAACATAGACCAGTACCTGGTGATGGAACAACCAACTTTTGAGCATTTAGAGTAGCTGATGCCTTATTTGCATCTGACCAGTTTGGTATTCGTATATTTATTGTTGATTCTTGGCTATTCCCCTGCACATAGTTGATATAAATTAAAGAATATAATACTGTTGGTTCGACCCATTTCTCAGTTGCTTTCCTAATAAGAAGCAACTATGTTAGAAGCTAAGAATTTAAAGAATGCAGAGAATAACACAATGGACTACAGAAAACCGTTTGGGGTCGTCACCTCCAAAAGAAATGAACAGTGATGGAAAGCGTGGGGCTTACTGGAATGGCACATAACGTAATCGATGGGTTCCACTCTATCACCAGCACCTTCCATGACATTGAATGGGGATGACGCCAATGGACCATAGTTTTCCATGGTCCATTAGATTATAATTCTCTTGCACTCTAAACATCATGCTAATCAAAAAACATAAAAAATCGGCCTTTGCAGTTCATCTCAGAAATAGGAAATCTGGGTAGGAATCAAACTTTAACAATACCTCTTTTGTTGAGAATTTCACTGACACGTGATGATACAGGTCTGAAGAAACAACAGGGTGAACTTTCTGAGTTAATGTAAGCCCTCCTGAACTCCAGTTAAAAGAACTTGATATAAACTGAGCTATGTATAACTTGGGGGTGGCACCATCTTCCTCAAAGTATATTGAGTCTCCTAACTTTGAAAATGACTCTATACCTATAAAAGAGCAAATTCACAATTGAAACGTGTCTTAGACTCTTACCAATGAACAAGATGAAGCAATAAGCGTCACAAATCAAGAAAATCATCAAGCAAAATTCGTTTAGAGAACCAGAAACTAAAACAAACTCTTAACCTGACGCACTTCTAAAGGGAAAGTATGCTATAATCCAATGGACTAAGGAAAACCATAGTAAATTGAATTATAAAATACTTAGTTATTATAAGATAATATACTCAATTGAGGAAAAATGAACCAAAGGAGGATATAATTCAACCTGTTCCATAACAACACCAAAATGAAGTGAATGGAGTTCCCCATTGATGATAAGTTTTGGCCTTGGACACCCCGCGGCCTAGAGGTAGCATGTAAATCATGATCCCAGGTTGTCTCCCTCTTTGGATACTCAAAACACCGTTTGTCAAAGCACGCTCGTAGTAATCGGCGTATGCAATTTCCTTGGTCCATCGGAACAAGTGACGTGAAACCTATAATCATGGCAACAGGTAGGGCAAATTATATGATAGATTTTGATATTTCATAACTAGCTATATGAAATTGTAAACCATATCGATCCAATTGTAAATTAAATAAGCATATCCTAGAAGTAAACAACATTTTTTAAATGAATTAATTATAAAGAAGAGTTCAGTTGTTGAACAGAACTACCAATAGAAGAAACAATTATGGGCTTATATATATATATATAAAGAAAGGGCTAAGATTAGTTCCAAACTCTGTTTTAGGCACCGTTAGGTGCACTACTAGTTTCCTGCACCACTTTCAAAGAAAAATTTACATCAACAAATCAGCCATCATCGAAATCAGAGTCGAAAACCTTCGCTAGCCTATCGAATTCGTCAATGGCGGAACCAGTCTGGATAAGTGAACCAGATTGGAACCGGCAAGTTATCCAATGAAAATTTCTATGGAAACCAAATATAAAAAATAAGTAGGTGGGAACCAGGTGAGTTCTGGGGGCCTCTAAACCTGGACCAGTCACCCAGCCATTGAAGTTGGCTCAGCAGTTCTAAAACATTGACCACAATCATTCATTACAAATTTAGCAAGGTTGTAAAGCATATTGAGGCCTTGGTGGAGCAAAAATGATGCATATTTAAGTGGGGAAAAGTATACAAAGAGACCATTTACTTTTTGTACAATGAGGTCACAATCATTCTTGTCCCTTGGATTTTAAATTGGGTGGTTGTAAGGGTGTCATTGCAAAGACTCAAAGTTCAAAAAATAAATAAAATTCGGACTTTGTGACCAGCTCAAGCCATTCAATTGGACATCTAATGAGTAGGAGTAATTGTGACGTCCTTATAATAAAGATAAATGGTCTCATTGTATACAAACCTATTTAAGTCTCAGTATTGAGATCATGTATTTATGTACATGCATTTTCATGCACAATGCAAACATATGGGCATATCTTTCTATGTTTGACACAAACTTTTAGGATATTCTGCATTTTCCAAATTGGAAAAAATTATTCTTTCTGAAATTCTTGGAGAAATGTGAAGTTTTCAGTGAATATGGTCCTAACGCTACATTTAATTAACATTCTAAATTGTTGAAAACTTCTAAAAATGGTTAGCATAGTGCATTTCAGATGTCATGATTATTATAAGAGTGTCTTAAAATTTGAAGCATTCCTATTCAAGAAATCATCAGAAATATTATTAGAAGAAACATTTCTTGGGCTTTCAAACTATAGAAAAGAATTGCAGACCTTGAGCATGTTGTAAGTTGTACATGATTCTTCATTCTCTGTCTCGAGAGTTGTAGCAAGGCGTTTTGGGTCAGACCTGGAAACATATAATCATGCCTAGGAGATTAACGAACAATGCATGGCATAAAAAGGCATTCGATATAAAATCAAACTGAAAATAGATCAAATCCTAACTTTTTGTTTCTAAATGGTATCTGTTAAAGCATCAAATGTTCATCACCAAGGAAACATGCAACACTTAATAATTGTAATACCATAAGTAGAATAGTTATAGCTAGAATGGGTGTCTCTCCCTCCCTCCTTGTTTTTATCAGTTACAATTTAGTGAGAGAATGCAGGAGGGTGAGATGGACTTGAAGTGAGCACTAGCAGCACGCGCGCGATCGCACACAGGATCACCTCAGTCTCTTTTAATTTATATGATGTAGTGTTTCAATTTTTTAGATATCATTAAAAAAAAGAAGGAAATGAAATGCCCAGTGTCCTTAGTTCCTTACCAGAACTCGCTGACAGATGTACCACCAGTAGCATAGGTGTGAGATGAATTGACAACATCCAAAAAATATGTTCCTATCGCCTATTATACCAAAAGCGATAATTAGCTCATACTCACCAAACTTTCTGATGAATTTTCTGAAGCTATTGCATTTGAAAGCATATTTTCCAAATGCATTTGAACATTTAAACTGGCATTCCAAGACCAAGAGAATAGACTGAAATTCTAGCATGGAATGAATTGGCTTTATAAGTGTTCATTCGAACCACTTTCCTTCTTGATAAAATGTAGGAATTAGGAAAGCATCAGATAAATTAAGGAAGATCTCATATCTCATGAATGAGACACATATCTTCATCCATGTAGGACCGTCAGAAGGGTCTAGAGCACATCTTATACATATGATCGTAAAAACTTTACAGTATTACTATGACAATATGAGAAATAATAAGGAAATAGAAAGAAAGCACCTAATTCAATTGGATATGCACATTATAAATTTGACAAACGCAACATTTACAAAGATCCCTGACAGAAAAATTTCTTAAAATAGAAAACCATCAATAAAAAAATAGCTTAGTAATCTCCATGGAGATATCATGAAGTAGTTGATTCATGCTAACGTGAACATAGACCGGATTCTACTTAATTTGGGCCTTTAAAATGGGTCACTGTGTCTGTGGAAGTGCTTTGAAGTGCTAAAATCAGTCGTTCATAGATAAATACCTAAAATATTAATTTTTCTAAGTTTCTTCCAGGGGAGGAGACAAATATTTCCCACGCAATTCGGGTAGATCATTTTAAGGCCACATATCCTGTTCACATTTTAATAGAACGTAAAATGTAGATATCCATAGATCCTCTACATGTATAAGTTCATCCATCAACTCAGAGCATAAATACATTGCATACATCACCTTGAATTATAAAATATCTTTATCCACATTCATGTGGACCTCCTCCGTGGTTTTTATTGCTAATTCTACATGTGTGCAGTTCATGGGGTAAATTATGACATAGAGGGATACATCATTTCAATCTACACTTTATGCAACATCACAAACACACAGAACCTGCAACGCTTCTCAATGAACAAAATGAGAAAACCAAAGGGGGAGTCCAGGTTGGTTTGTTTTCAGGAACGTACTTCAAGGTTCAAACCCTTGCCTCCTGCTACAAACCATCTGTGCACCACTAGGTCAAAGCCTAAGGGACTCAATGACTAGAAAGAGGCCTTCGGCTAAAATATAGATATAAGAAGATTGAAGAAAATGATAAGCTATCCTCGACGGTAAAATGGGAAGGATACAATGCTTGAAATGGCCTTCAAGAAATTGTGATATATATAAACATAAGCATTGAGGGTTTGATAGTGATACACAGATCAATGTCTCTCCTCTAGCCTTAGAAACGTATTTAAAACGATCAATTGCTAATAATTTACAAAAGAAAAACAATCCCAACAACATACAGATTCAACCTGTTTGCCTTACAAAACGCGTCACATAAACTTATTATCATGTCACAGACTACTCACCCTGGCAAGTGGATCACCAGTAACCTCATAACGCATTTGAGTTCCAACAATAAGTGGAATGTGTGTATTCGTATGGAAACCAGAAAGGCTATCATCCTGCACGAAATGAGAGAAGGACCAGCATGTGCGGATATATATTAGCTATTTATTGATTACGAAAAAAGAAGCAAATCTCTCCATTCTACTCTTGGTCAAGTGCACATATGCATGCAAATACACATACACAGACAGATATATATATACATAAATATATTAATATGTGTTTATGTGTGAAAGATATGAAACTGAAAAGAGAAATTCTCACAAATAACAGAACAGAACTTATGATAGGGAAAATATTGGACCTGCAATGCAAGCATCCCCAGAAAGCATGGCTTGTCAAAAAGATGTGCCAATACTAAATGCTTCTGATCTCCCTGCATTTGTAAGACATTCAAAGACACAACTTATTAAAGAAAAAAAGAAACCAGGTTAAAAAGTGCAAGAAGTTATCTGATTAAGGAGCACTGCAAAGGACATAGATCTACAAAGTGTGAAATAGGACAGCAAGATCAATGAGCATCCAAAAAGATTACCGAGATGCTATATAGTCGATAGAGGACATCATTCATGCCACCACTTTCCTCATTAAGTGATGTCCATTGCCTCTCAATGGTGTATGTTTCTATAACATTTTTCACACGATTGCCAAAGTACTCGGCCATCAAAAGTATCATTTGATAAGCTTGAGCATTTCCGGCAAAAGTGTATTGATCCAAAAGACCAGCCATAATCTGTCAAACATAGTCATTCATTTATCAAGTCCATCGAAGGATAAAACAAACAGGGGAACAGAGTTGCATGCAATTTTTTGTCTTGAGCTCAACTAACATGATTACACTAATATGCGTACAGGTAGGTATTTTTATCTGTAGAAACACCTTGTAAATATTGTAGTATGATAGCCATACATGTGTTATCATTTGCCAATATCAAATCACATTTATTTAAACCCAACCAACACGACATGCTCATGTATATACAAGTATATGTTCACATACTTACGTACCTACACTTGTGCATGTGTTCTACCTTGTGAATTGTATATCTATACTCGCGCATATGTTCTACCTTGTGAATTGTGTAGTATGGGGCCCAAACAGGCCTTATAGCTTCAACTCGGTCGAATTCTTCAGATGGAAAAGCTGAAAGATAGCCAGACCCTATCGCTTTCTGGCATTCGTCGAGTGCATCGACTACTGCAGTCATTTTGTCATGGAGAGTGGCATTGTGGGTACTTGCCCACATCATAGCCGAAGCACTCAAATAATGTCCTGCATCATGCCAATTGTGATCACTAAGCATCAACAACATGAAAAGAATTTCTGATCCTTGATAAGAGTAGGAGGATTTAAGCATTTTCAAATGGATAGATGATCTTATAGCAATCTATTACACAGGCTCTTTTTTTTTTCAGCATGGACATGCTGAAGGCCTATTTTGATAAGCTGATGAAATTCTTTATGATTCTGATCCTATTTGAACAATATGCATAGGCTAATGTATAAAGAAGATAATGGGAATCTGAGATAAACAGTCATCTATATGCAATGACAGAGTAATAACCAAACAATAGGACGAAAAATGTATCAATGCTCTCCGCTAAGTCTTTATCAGCTTTTAGAATTGTAATTTACCAACAGGGTATTAGTTTGTCAAAGCTCTCTCTCTCTGCATATCTACATGCCTCTTTTTGAGTGGGATCAATGGAGACACTGAATTGCCATTTTTTCTTCGCAAACTGTTTTATTTAAGAGTAACACATTAATCAGACTGAGTGCTCCTTATAAAAAAAGAAGTAAACCTCACCTCATAACTCGAAAATTACAATTCAAGTATTGGAAAACCTTTACATCGATCATGAACATCATGGTTGTAAAAAAAAAAAAAAAAAAGATTTCAGGATCTAAAAAAAAGCGTATATTGTAACAAATGATCTAGACCATCCATTTCGTCCTAAAAATAAGTGGTCAAAGATCAGCAAGATTGGAACCATTTTATGAGTTTCAAATTTTATTGTCCATGTTGGAAATTAATTTATTAATTTTAGAGCCATTATGGAGATTTTCATTGTTGAAAGTGTTTTTCGAGGCTTTATTTTGTTTTCATAAAGCCTAGATGTTAGAGAAATCTCATATAAGGTTGCAACTTTCAAATGTAGAATTAAGGTGCACTTCAAAAATCCATCGGAAAAGCTTATTTAATGCTAACTCTAGTTGATCATCTAGATATCAAAATGTATGAATATGAAAAAAAATGAAAAGATTGAGTCCTAAAAATAGTATATTTAGTGGTTCGAGATTTTTATATGTTTATAGATCTACTTGATTTGAACCATTTTTAGAGTTTAAATTTTTTTAATTAGAGATAAAATAAAAATTTCAGGCCATCCTAACAATGTTTTATACCAAAATAAATATTATAATGAAATTTGGAGGTACACCTTGTGCAAACCACTATTCTTGCCTAAATAAATTATCAATGGCCAAGTTGCCATTGACTCAGGGAATCCAAAAAAAACTTACGATATTGACCACAAATGAGTTTAAGAAAATAAATGGTGCAGTCGAATTACCAGGAGGACAGCGAGCCAATGCTTCGATAAATCTTGTGGTCAAAACCAATATTTGACTAGTTTTTTATCGATTTTTACTCAAACTATATCCCTAACATCTTATCACATCAATCAAGATTCTAAAAGTACCTTATCTCAAAACCTCATAAACCTCATCTATCAATACTCCAAATCAAATTATTAACGACATCATCAAATCTAATGCTCACTCAAATCAATAAAACAATGGGAAACCTCCAACTTGGGCTTTTTAGACAATGTCCCCCAGCCGATCGTTTTATCACAATCTTTACCCCAAACAAACTTTTTTAGGAAATACTCCCAAGTAAAAAAAGAGCATCATTTTTTTTTGATAAAAATGCTCTTGTTCATACGTGATGGTGATGCATCCATGTAGAATGCTCAACGACTAGAGATAATGCCGGACCATGTCCACAATATGCTTGACCGAGTGCACATTGTTACATAATAATAGCCAAATGGAATGGGGATATTGTCGGACCACTCTTTGGCAATGTCGGATTGCTTTAGGATATTACTAAACCACTCGTTTACATTGCTAGAACGCCTTTTTGTGAGTATTATGAGAAGAGAGAAAGAAGGAAATTTGGTCTTAAAACTATTACTTTTTACCTGGGGTGTTTGTTAAAAATTTGTGTTGGGGTAAAAATGGAATAAAAAATTTGATCGGAGGGACTTTTTCTACCCAGCCTGAGTTGGGCCTAAGGATAGCAATTTTCCCTAAAACAAATAACTACTCACGGGAAACAATATAAACCATCGTAACACATAAACGAAAGGAAAATTACAAAAAAAAAAAAAAAAAAAAACCAAGAAGCTATGCAACTTATCCAACCTAATTTTTTTCTCACTTTTTTTTTCTGAAACAAATTTTATATTCAAATACAGCCCAAGCGAAAAAGTTCATTTTCTCGTACATACATATCATTTTGGCCATGTTAACTTTTGGACACTAAGCACATTGTTTATTCTTGGACGCCAATAGCACATTGTAAAAGCGCACCATCACATTGTCAAAGCGCAGAAGTACCGGATTGCACTAAAACAACTATCAAACCGAAACTGAATATTGTTGGACTGCCATTTACATAGTGTCGGAGCCTGAAATTTAATAACATCTACTACCGGACCACCTTTTACAACTGTCGGACCGCATTTTACACTATACGGGAGCCCTACTATCATTGAGCCTTTTTTGGTGGAATAGAGGAAAGAGAGGTGTAGGCTTTATTTTGGTGGAATAGAGGAGAGAGAGGTGTAGGTAACCAAAACGTAAAGGAGGGTAGTTTAGGCTTTTTGTTTTTTGGTAAAAGAAATTTGTATAAAAAGTGTATTTTGGAAAAAAACTCTCAATAAAAAGTTAGATTGATGATAAATTGCATTGAAAAGTGTACTTTTGTTTTTTTAAAATAATTTTCCCTAAACCAAACGCCAATTTAGCAAAAGAAAAAAAAAAAAAGAAAAAAAAAAGAAAAAAAGAAAAAAGAAAAACAATATAATAACGGAACAAATACATAAAAAATCATATTAACAGAGCAACACAAATCAATCAACTACCAAAAACATTATAACAACGAACCAAATAATAAGTAAAAAAAATAAAGAAAATGATTTGTAACAAAAAAACCAACCAAATATATAGTAAAAAACATATAGAAAATGATTTATAACAAAAAAAAAAAACCCATCCAAAAAGACTAAAAAAGAAAAGGGAAAAGAAAGGCAAAAACGCGATTGAAATCTCAGTGAAGTAGTAAAATCAAATGAGAAACTCACCTACAAAATGGCCTCTGAGCTCACAATCTGCAGCCTCCCAGCCACCATAAGCTACACCAGGATTTGGCAAACCAGCTGTTTTTCTAAAACTAAACACCAGATTATTCACATCAAGCATTAACAGATACTGCAAATTTGTCTGTTGAGCCACCCCATGAATCGAATTCGGATCCAATCGTACATTTTGCAGGGGCACTTCCTTGAGAAAATCACCCTGTTCGCCCCCATTGGAGTGCTTCATTTGCCGGTACATCATCGACCAGTCGAGCTCGACGCCAGTACCCATGTTGCCCAATTGGTCCTTCTCTCTCAAGAGTTGAGGAGGGAGGAGAGAGGACCATTGTGCATCATCAGTGTGGGTGAGATGATAGTGAGAGAAAATCTCTTCAATGAAAGTGTCATTTGAAGAGGAGAGAAGGTTGTAACGAACTGTGTGGGAGGAGAGCTGTGTCGGTATGTTTGTGCATTCTTTGCTGAAAACTTGGGCTAAAAACAGTAAGAACACAGGGAAGAACCCGAGAATTCTAGAGAGAGAGTGGAGTGAGAAATCCATTAATTTCATTCCTTGAAAATGGCCTGATTCAAAAGGACCGATGGGTCGATTTATAGAGGAGAGAGAGAACAGAATTTTGCTAAAAAGAATAAAAGATAGCAAGTTTTTAGCGAGAGAGAGATCAACGTCTGAATCAAGAATTCATGTGATCTAAACAAGACGTATGCAAAGGAGAGCAATAATTGAGAGCGTATAAGCAAGCCCGTGAAGCAATTTAATTAAAGTTTTTCTTTCTTTTGCAGGAGTAATTTTCAGAGTAAGGCAGAAAGCTCACGGATTAATGGTTCATTTTCATGTCGTTTTCTTCAATTTGACTCAAGGCTCTTTATCAACCAGTCCCTTTTTCAAAATATTTTTTTTGAGATAGAAAGTTTTTTAGAGAGAGAAAGTAGAGAGAAGATGTGGTTGCCTTGTTTTGTGTTACTTGACAGTCGGCTCACGTAGGCACAACTTGTTCTTATAGAGAGAAAATTAACTATACAACTTTGTTCCTATTTTAGAGATAGAAACTAACAGAGAGGGTCATACTGGATGAGAGACAAAAGCAGCTATGGAGGAAGTGCCCGAAGATAACTCTTCTGCAACAACTTTAACGGCTTGCCTTATTTTCTCTCTTCATATTCTTTTCATGATTCTTCTAAGTCTCTCTCTACAAATGATTAGACACAGGAATTATCTGGCCAAGCGCCAAAGGATTTTAGCGTGAGAAAGTGAGCCAAAAGGAATTTAAAGAGAGAAAGTGATCCAAACCCAATAATACCAAGAAAAACAAATGCTGAAACGCAAATGAGAAGCAGTAAATTAAGAGAGAGAGAGAGTTTTTTTACGATTGAAGTATCCAAATGCAAAAAAAAAAAAAAGGTGCTACAATGCAAAATGCAAAGTAAAAGTTAAGAGAAGTAAAATTTAAGAGAGATAAAATCTTAGGAAAGCGAATCTTAAAGGAAAAACTAAGGCAAACCCAAAACCAAAGACAGAGAAAGTGTTCCCAAAACCCAAAGCAACAACAACATAGGCCCACACTGAAACAAATAAAAAATCTAAGAAACTCACTTCTTTATTATGAAGAAGAGTGCCTTCTATAATGGGAAAAAGTTTATATCAGTGGCTGAAAAATTGATCAGAAGGATTACTTATGGTGTTCGGAATTTGGGATTTGGAGATGCTAAGGTAGGGAGTTATCATATTATTGTTGAGAATTTTCAGACTTACATTATAGTAGCAAAGAATCAAGTTACCCATAGTAGTAGCAACGTCATTCCTACATGTACAATAGTTTAAGCTAAGTACTTATGAGCCTTCTTTTAAGAATCTAGGTAGAGCGGGTTGTAGAGCGGGTTGTAGGGGTATTATTAGAGGGGATGACGGCTCTTTTATAGATGTATTTTCTGTTCCACTTGGTAATGCTTTCAATAATTATGTAGAATTTCATAGTTTAGGAGAGGACATCAATTTAGCTATTTAAATGGAACGTTTTTCTTTATAAATTGAAAGTGACTCATCCTTACTTATTGGGGTTATACAAGATAAATATAAATACCATGACGCTAATATAGTGGCTGATGTTTTTGCCAAGTAGGCTACAATTTTTATGGAAGCCACCATTTGGTGCTCCAGACCTCACAATTTCCTTCATCTTCCTTTACTTCATGATGTGGCGCAATTACCCTAATACAGGGTTGTAACATAGTATGATGTAATTTTTTCTATCTTGGATTATTGATAACTGGGTAGGGGGCTTCTCCCCCACTGATTTACCCAAAAAAAAATAAAAAGTGGTTAATGTAGAAGGTATATATATATATATATATATATATATATATATATATATATATATATATATATATATATATATATATATATATATATATATATATATATATATAAGGTGCGGTTTATATAGAGCCTAGACTCTAAACAATCAAATTAGAGCCTACCTTCAAATAATGTCGAGAAATATGGTTTCAATATTGGAAATCTTTTTGATAGCCTTAAAATATATTTTTATCTTTATTTATAAATTTAAAGCTTAAAAAATAGTGTAGATCAATAGATCTATGAAAACTTGAAAATTGACGGTCCAAAAGTGTGTTACAAAATATACTATTTTTAAAACTTAAAATCCATTTTTTTTCTCATATCCATGCATCTTGATGTCGAGATGATGAATTTGAGGATATTTGGGCATCAAAACAATCTCTTCTAGTGAAATTTTTGAGGTAGGCTTGAATTTAATTGTTTAGAGCCACGGCTCTATATAAACTTTTCTCATATATATATATATATATATATATATATATATATATATATATATATATATATATATATATATATATATATATATATATATATATATATATATAGTGTAGTTTGTATAGAACCTAGGCTCTAAACAATCAAATTAGAGCTTACCTTCAAATAGTGTCGAGAAATGTGGTTTTACTATTGAAAATCTTTGTGATAGCTTTAAAATATATTTTCATATTTATTTATAAAGTTCAAAGCTTCAATAATAATGTAGATCGACAGATTTATGAGAACTTGAAAATCTTGAAAATTGACGAGCTAGAAATGCGTTACAAAATACACTATTTCCAAAACTTGAAATCTATTTTTTTCTCATGTCCATGCATCTTGATGTCGAGATGATCAATTTGAAGATATTTGGTTATCAAAATAGCCTCTTCTAATGAAATTTTTGAGGTAAGGTCAAATTTGATTGTTTAGAGCCTCGGCTCTATATAAACTTTTCTCATATATATATATATATATATATATGGTGTGCAGCCTAGTGTAGATAAGCTAAATGAGCCAATGATCCAGATTGAATATGGGTCGATCACGGATGTTCAGTAGTGTCCAGTAGAATTTGAATTTTAATGCTTTTTCTACAAATCATAATAACCTGAAAATTGAGGCGTGTGTTCATTAAAACAGGAGAATCTTTGAAAAATATTTTAAAAATATTTTACATGAAAAAAATTGACCAAAATACACTCACAAAGTTTTAGAGGTATTTTGGTCAAAATGGATTTTGTAAATTATATTTTTAATATTTTTCATAGATTCGCCTATTTTTTAAAAACACATGCTTCAAATTTCAAGTCATTCTGATTTATTAAAAAACAAAAGTTAAACAGTATCAGACATCTGTGATCGTCAGATTGGCCCAGGTTCAATCTGAACCGTTGGTGCATTTAGCTTATCTACATTAGGCTGCACACCATATCTTTTTCCTATATATATAGGGTACAAAGGTTCAAGATAGAGAGAGTTGTGAATGTTAGATTTATTAATTTTGTAGTCTATTTTTTAAAAAAATTACTTTTGTGAGGTAATTTGTAAATATTGCTACAAGACAAAAATTACTTTTGTCATCTCCATAAAAGGTAAAGTTAAAATTTTAATTTAAGGACAATGACACTCTACAAATAAAGTTTGATGACACTAACTTCCAAAATGTCATTGTATTTTTGTAAAAATTTCAAATTTGTCTTCCTTGATGATAAAGTTACCTATTTAAATAAACTTTTAATAAAACAGTAATGATTGTTTTAATAAATACAACCATCACAACCCCTTTTAATTTGAACCTTTGTATTTTGAAAGGTTGTTAACTCTCTCTCTCTCTCTCTCTCTCCCCCCCCCTCTCTCTCTCTCTCTCTATATATATATATATATATATATATATATATATATATATATATATATTTTTTAAACTTGACAATCCTTCAAATTACAAAGGTTCAAGATAGAGAGAGTTGTGAATGGTGGACTTATTAATTTTGAAGTGTATTTTTTTAAAAAAGATACTTTTGTGGGGCAATTTTGTAAATATTATTATAAGACAAAAGGTATTTTTGTCATCTCCATAAGTGGTAAAATTGAAATTTTAACATATGTATAAGACCCCAAAGGATCACCATTAAATTTGCCACATATCTCAAGAAAACAAGTCCCACACCTATGTCATAACTTTTCTAGATATCTATGACAAATTTAATGGTGATCCTTTGGGGTCCTACACACATAGATGTGGAGGGTCTCATAGGATTATTACTTTTATATATCTATAGGAGAATAATTTCATGCAATGGTTCTACCGTTGTATAATGCAACTATATTCAAAAACTACGTTAGAGACATTTGTGTGACACGAATTTTTAAATGTATATATTTTCATTCTGAAAAACAATCACAAGAGAGAAAATTTTGAAAAAATGATCTAGAAAGTTTTTCACTAGACTAATTAATATAAGCCGACCATTTTATTTAGATGGCTAGATATAGGCCTCAGAAGGATTTTTTTATTCCCAAAATTTTTATATAGCATTATCATCATTAGATTAATATTGCTAAAAAACAAAATATTATTTTGAATTTGTTAAGACTTAGATCTTGAAATTCATCAAATGGATGGTCGAGATTTATTGTTGGATGGGTACTAATTTTGACCATATCCAGGGTGCAAATTGAAATTTTTTTCTATAGGATTGATTATGAGGATGAAGAGAATGTGTGTGCAAAATTTGGGGTCATACAAATGTCAAAAATATGGTTTTCTAAAGGTGTGGTTGCATTATACTACTGTACAACCGTTACATTAGATCATTTCCCATATATATATATATATATATATATATGAAAAATATGAGATTAGCCCACTAGCTCATATGAACATATAAGCCCAACGTTCCATATTAATTCTGAACTGATCTAACGATCACGGATGTCTGGTAGTGTTTGAATTTTAGTTTTTTTTACGGGTCCAAATCACTCGAAATTTTATACGTGTGTTCATAAAAAATAGATGAATCTTCGAAAAATATCAAAAAAATATTTTACATGAAATAAAATGACCAAAATACCCTTGAAATATTTCAAGGGTATTTTGGTCATTTTATTCTTTGCAAATAATATTTTTTATATTTTTATTTGGTGTGCCTTGATGAGAAGAACACATATATAAAATTTTAAATAATTTGGATACGTAAAAAAAAAACTAAAATTCAGGTACTATCGGATATCCGTGATCGTCAGATTGGCCTATAATCAATCCGGGCCGTTGGGCTCATATGTTCATATGAGTTAGTGGGTTAATCCCATCAAAAGACACTTCTAGTAAACCACGTTTATGATATTTGTATGAGCCCTAATTTTACACACACACTGTCTTCATCTCAATAATTAATCCTCCCAAAATAAAAAAGTTCAATTTGAACCCTAGATATGGTCAAAATGACTCCAATCCAAAAACGAATCTAGACCATTCATTTTGTGAATTTTAAGATCCTAGCCTTTAGAAACTCAAAATCATTTTTTCTTTTTTAACATTGTTCATTTAATGATAATAAAGCCATCCAAAAAAATTGGAAATGAAAAAATCCTTCTAAGGCCTAAACCTAAGCATCTCACCAAAATGAACGACCTATGTTAATTAGGCTAAAAAAATACTTTCTAGGTTGTGTTTTCAATTTTTTCTTTTTTTGTGATTGTTCATTAGAATGAAATGAATGTATATTTCAAATTTTGGATCAAACAAATGACCATAAGATCGTTTTTTAAGGTTGTTGCATTATATTACTATACAACAATTGCATGAAATCATATATATATATATATATATAAGGCAAGCTTTCTACGTTTCCCTTACAGCATAAAACTTATATACTTCCCCTTATCCAACCGTCCATTCTGAATGGAGGGCTAAGATTGTCCCAATCACATTGTCACGTTTCTACACTATTTTATTTTTAATTTTTTTCTATAAACTATTTTGACACCAAATTTTGGACATCCAATCCTCTATTAAACTTGCACTAGTGAAAAATATAAAAAAATATTTTCAATAAAACAAAATAACCAAAATACCCCTGAAAGCTTCAAAGGGTATTTTGGTTATTATATTTTATTCAATAATTATTTTTAACATTTTTAATAGGTGCGCCCCAATGAGAAGATGACACATACCAAATTTTATATTCATACAATTTGTATAAAAAAAAACTAAAAATAGAATACTTTTAGATATCGGATCTAAGATCAAACAATGAGTGGGTCTCTTGATCAAAATTGGACGGCTGGATGGTAAGGGGAGGATGGTTCTTCTATGTTGTGGGGGAAGTATAAAAACCTTTCCTCTATCTCTCTCTCGCTCTCTCTCTCTCTCTCTCTATATATATATATATATGGAAAGGTAGGTACAATATCTAGAAAGGTAGGTACAAATCTGTATATTCATACAATTAATAAACATTGAGAGACTCTTCGCATTCACATTCACATTGTCTCAGTGCCAGGTTCTTCGTCGTGTGTTTTATAGTATGTTTGGGTGTGATTTTTATGGTGAGTTTGTGTATAGTTTAGGTGTTTGTGATTTATTTTTTATTTTGTCAATTATACAATTATGGACACTAAGAGACTCCTCACATGGTAGCAAAGCCAAGTTCTTTGCTGTGTATTTCATGATAAGTTTGGGTAGAGTTTAGGTGTATGTGATTTTAAGATAAGTTTGGGTACAGTTTTTATACTAAGTTTGGGTATAATTTAGATGTTTGTGATTTATTTTTTATGTTGTCTTTTATAATTGTCTATATATGATAAGTTTGTACATTCATACAATTAATATACACTAAGAGACTCTTCACATGGTATCAGAGGTTCTTCGTTGTGTATCTTACAATAAGTTTAAGTATAGGTTAGGTATTTGTGATTTATTTTCTATTTTATCTTATGTTATTGTCTATATATGACAAGTTTGAGATACATACAATTGGCACTTAGAGACGCGTCACATGGTATGAAAGCCAGGTTCTTTTGCCGTATATATTCTTTGCAGTGTATATTCTTGTACGATAAAGTCTATTAATTTATTATTATTTGATCTAGTCTCGAATTGACCCATCTGGAAAATAGTCCTTCCACCTTTCGAAAAATCCAATTTGGCCTTCAAATCTATTAAGTTATTATTATTCGATACTGTCTCTTTGACCCATATGAAAAATAGCTGTCCCGTGCAAATCTTTAAGCTTTGACGGTTCAACTTATTAAACGAGAAAAAGGCGGTGCAACCAAAAATGGCCAAAAAAAAAAAAACTTTTGCTGCCCGTCCAAATATTTAACGTCTTGCTACCGCTGTCCCGTGCAAATCTTTAAGCATTGACGGTTCAACTTATTAAACGAGAAAAAGGTGGTGCATACAACCAAATAATTTGTTGTCCGACCAATTAATTGCATCAATGACCTTTTCAACCTCAACAAAAACCATTGGCCATCTCAGTTGCTGCTGCGTTCTTCTGATCCTCAGTTACCGCCATTTCAGTTGTTGCCTTCATATCTGAGCTCGCTGTAGAAGAAAAATAAATATAAAACGCAAGATCTGAGATCACCACCTTAGTTGCTACTACCGAAAATTGGCTCTGTGAAGTGGCATCTGAAATCGGTCAACGAAAAAATGCCTAAGAAAACAAAAAAAAAAAAACCTATGAGAAACGATCTCCGAGAAATCGCCTCTGAAATCTGGTCTAAATCTCTGACCTTCTTCAACCTCCTCCGGATCTGAATCTCCTTGTCCGGATCTATATCTTCTTCCTCCGTTCGTCTCAGTTTCTTGCATCTTTTTCTCTGTGCTGCCTAAAACCTTTTCTCTCAGCCTTCCATCTCAAATATTTTTCCGCTCTTTTTTTGGGTTTTTTTTTTTTTCATTCGCTGGTTCTATTTCTCAATTACATTCTCCTCCACGCAGTTCAAGTCATCAGAGTTGATAACACAGGGAAAAACGAGAAGTAGGAGTGTATTTTTGTGTGTGTGTGTGTGTGTGAGAGAGAGAGAGTGGATTTTGTTTATTGTCTAACCAATTGGAGATGAGACGAGACGTGACCTTACTGAACAACCTCCACATCCCATTCTCTGTCGAACTCCAACCCATACCCTTCCAAAGCAAAGCAATCTTCATTACTTGTCTTTATTGCATCTCCCTTCCTTTTGTCCAAACACCCACCGTTTATGTCATTTAGAAAGATGATTAAAGTTCGATTATAGTTTAGAAAGATGGGGAGTCCATTTAGTGATTTTTAGTAGTCTTCTTTGACAATGATGGACTATCAATTTTTAATGAAAAAATGTAGTTTGATATTATTTTCACTTTATCCGAGTGTCTAGTCCAATCTATCTCGGATATGTACCGTTGCCTCTTTCTTTTGGGTTTGGTGATTACCAAATCACATACCCATATATTTTTTATAAAGATTAATGGTATTGTAGGAATGGATCTCTAATATGCTGATGTATCTCAAAGATGAGAGAGAGGCGGTATTCCCTCAAAGAGAGAGAGACATGGCCTCCGAGAGAGAGACGGTATTCCCATGATTTTAGATTGGTTAAGGCTTTCACTTTTAAAGAGACAAAGTCACTCGGTTGCTCTTGAGGTTTTCTTTCCAATAGCAGTATTGTGGTAGGAAAGACGAGGTTATCTTTGCAGTAGCAGTATTGTGGTGGAAAAGAAGGTATTGATCGACAGTGTTGCTCGGTCGGGAAAACGAGTTTAGAAGATATTGATCGACAGTATTGCTCGATCGGGAGAACGAGTTTAGAAGAAAAAATTAGTGATGGTCTTTTACCAATATTTATAGAGAGGTATATCTCTTGTAACTTATAATCTTTATTGAAATAATGAATTTCAACTTGTCGAGGCCGTGGATGTAGCTATATGGGGTGAACCACGTAAGTGTATGTTGTTGTGATGTGATTTTTATGTTTGCTTTATTTCTTGCACTCGATTTCGAGTTGTATTAATCTACTTCACATTTAGCCAATCATGTACACGATTTTGGACGGGATCCCGATAATTGAGATTCTTGATTCTGCAAGCTGGGGGTTCCCGAAATCCCTACACTTTCAAGCCATTGTTTTTCTATCTCTAGAGAATATCTGAATTTTTTTGTTTGTTGTTCATGACTACTCTATTCAAGCTTTCTATTTTTAAGGCTTGTTGATCTGTAAGTGCTTGAGCCTGTCATGTTTTGTTCTTCTGTGCTTGTTGATCAAGCAATTTGAGTACTTGCTTCCGCAACTTAGTCTTCATCCAACTGCTCGCGTCCGCAACTTAGTGTTCAAACAACTGCTCTCTCTCATAACATATTGAGTTTGAGGGGGAGTATGAAAGGAGAAAATATATATTGTGTATCTGGTTAATGTGGAAGGCATATATTGAAATCAATATAGATATATGGAAGGGTAGGTACAATATCTATATTTTATGGTAAGTCTGGTTATAGTTTAGGTGTCTGTAATTTATTTTCTATTTTGTCTTCTATAATTGTTTATATATGACAAGTCTGATTTATTTTTCTATTTTGTCTTTTGTAATTGTTTATATATGACAAGTCTGTATATTCGTACTATTAATGGATACTGAGTCGCTTCAGAGAAACTTGGGACTCTTCACAGTTGCAACCTTAAAATGCATAATTACATATGCACCTCAAAAATCCATTGAAAATGTTGTTTTAATATTTACAAACCCTCTAATTAATCATCTAGACGTCGAGATGTATGTATATAAAAATATAAAAAAAATTGAGTCCCAAAAATAGTGCATATAGCAATACATTATCTAAGACTATCCATGTTCAATATTTTCATATGTTCATAGATTTACTTGATTTTAACTATTTTTGAAGTTTAAATTTTTATAATAAGATATGAAAATAGAGTTCATTTCAAAACTCATGTCTAGACCCAGATTTCATTTCAAAACTCATGTCAAGACCGAACGGTGATTGCATGACTGGTTTTCCTATAGATAGAAGGCAATTCCCTGAGTAAAAGAGGCCTTCGAGCCCGAGGAAAAGAGGACTTCGAGCCCAGAAAAGCAGAAAATCTATCCAAAACCAAAATCAAACCCAATCCCAAGTCACAAGCCTTAGGAGCTCGCTCTAATCCTGAAATCTATCCAAACCAAAATCAAACCACAAGCCTTAGGGCCTAGACTCAACCCCCTCGCTCTAATCCTGAAATCTATTCAAACCAAAATCAAACCCAAACCCCAAGTCACAAGCCTTAGGGCCTAGACTCAACCCCCCTAACTGAAGGTGGTCCGAAAAATCTGACCTTTCAAACCCTCTTCCACCTATACTCATTTCCCCTGGCAAAACCCCCACCTTTCAAACCTCTTCCAACTATACTCGTTTCCGCTGGCAAAAGCCCCCAAAGGATTGGAAAAAGGTTGGCAAAACCCTGATGCTTAAGGTATTATTTTTTAATTTCTTGAAATATTTTTCGTCTATTTTTTTGCTTCTAAGGTATTCTTTTTTCATTTCTTGAAATACTTTTCGTTTATTTATTTGCTTCTAAGGTATTCTTTTTTCATTTTTTGAAATACTTTGGGTTTATTTATTTGCTTTTTTCTATTTTGAAAGTTCTCGGTAGAACCTCCCTCTTTTCTTAACCCAAATTCAAAACTTCTTTCGAATTTCAAGATTAAGGTGCATTCGAAGCGGGCTCTGCCAGCAGTCCCAGTCCTAGCGAGAGGAGGTCTTGTGGCTCGACTCTCGTCAAATTTTTTACGGGACCCTATTCTCTATTAACTCTTTCAATATCTTTACGCCCGATACCAAGGTGGAGACCAGGTTCCTACCGACAAACTAGAAAAAAAATAATATGAAATCGGGAAAAACACAAATAAAAACGATGTTCTGAATGAGAAGTAATTCCATTAATGAGAAAAAGGACAACTACCCCCAAGTTAGAAGAAGCGCGCACCAAATGAATAATTTATTCAAAATCCAAAATCCACTGCCAAATCCAAAATCAACTGCCCTCAAATTTGAAGAAGCTTGCAGCAACCCACCAAATGAATAATTTATTCAAAATGCAAAATCAACTGCCCCCATCCGCCAAAAAAAAGAAAAAGAAAAAAAAGGAGAAGAAAGAGAATCATCAAGCTGTTGTGACATTGAAATACACAGTGTAGAACTCATCCCTCAAGCTCAATAGAGGCATAAGCAAGAAATTCCTCATGGGTCCCTTGGCCATAAAGCTTATACCATGATACTGGCTTAACCCCTTATGAATTCCAAAGCTCGCCTTACTTTCGAAATCAGAACCAGAAGTAGTTGGTTTACACTTCAACTGGACTGATTTTTCTGCGTAAATGTAACAACCTCTATGGCTCTCTGACTCGAAAGAAACACTGTCTTTCTTCCCATCCAACCCAGCAACCACCATGAAATTCGACTCGTTTCCTGAATTTGACAAGAAAAGCTCAGTGCCTGGGCCCCGGTGCATCACAGTCGTCCCTGGAAGATCGAATGGCTCCAAAGCCATGATCTTTCCAATGATGAATGTATCATTGGCTTCTCCATTGGTCTTTGGGACCCATCTAAAGGTGGAATTCGCTGCCTCATCAGTCCCCGGCAATGGTAGAGGCTCCATTGTTATAATGCCATTTGACTTCGACAAGACAAGGCCTGAATCTTGCGCTTGAGTGAGAGTTATTAAATGAGAGTTATAAGTGGGTGGAATTGGTGTTATTGAGTCAGATAGAGATTCTTTGGCGCCCAAGTTTAGGTCCCGGTCTCCATGGCTTAGCCCCGCGAGAAGGTAAGGACCGAATAGAATTGCTTTAATGGAAGCATACTCAGGGCGATCATCTGTGGAATCAGAAGTGCATAGTTAGAGAAGTGATCTGAGGAATTAGAATATTCATAGTTAGAGAATTTTTTCTCTCTCTTCATGGGTTCAAGGAAAAATATTCTCTACATGGGTTCAAGGAAAAATATCAAATCTGAGGAATTAGAAGTAATGGTTACCATTTTTTTTTTCCTTTTTTGCTTCAGGGGTTAGTAAGAAATAAGAAAATAATTTTGGTTTTGGAGATTCTTTCCAGTTCAGTTTCATGCAAATCATCCAATCTGTGGAATGGAAGGAGGCAATTTCCCCCCCTTAATATGGGGGAAGGGGTTCAAAGGAAATTCTGAAAAATGGCTAATTTCGTGATTAGAAACCATTTTCTTTCATTTTCATGGGTTCCAAGGGAAATCATAAACTCTGTGAAATTAAAAGCAATAAGTAGACCTTTTTGTGTCTTTTTTGGCATTGTGGGTTCAAACGAAATTAAAAAAAAAAGACTAGGTTGATCACAAATAGGCAACCGAGGTGATACCTTGTATTGCATCGGTCCTCAATTCAAGAGGGAGTTCCAACAATAGTTCATCTTCTGAGGTCCATTTTCTAGTGACAGTCAGGAAATTGCCTGTTCATAGAAATAAAAACATCATTGGAAGTCCATACCACAGGTTTCAAACGACAATATATTAGAAGAAGCACTTATTATTGTTGAATCAAAGATTAAAGTAAGCAGAAGCATGTGCAGGGAATGTATAAGGTGATGGCTGATATTTACTGCATATGGGAGAGTAGGGATCCCAGAGAACTCTGGGCACATGTATAACAAATTCCATTGGACTGTGATATATGGTTGTCCCAGGCTACAACCACCATGTATCACCACTGATATATGTTGGAAGGACTGGGGCCGTAGTGAAATTCACGAGGTGCAGTTGATCCCAACCATCCATCAGTGGGAACATATGATGGATGTATCATTGGTGGCTTGGAATTCAACAGACCAAACTCCATTGTACTATGTACAGTTCACCTAAATTAAAAAAGGAAATGTTCATTTATGGTTACTCTTATTTAAAATGCGACAAACCAAAGCTTATCTAAGATAATAAATTGGTGCCAGTATATCACAGACAAATTTACTATCACTGTCTCACCACCCTGAGATGTTGCAGTTTTTATTCACAAAATAAGTAGCATTGAATCATTTTATCCATATCAGGGTTACCCCAACTTTTGTTTTTGAAAATTCTTCTTCAATCTAGATTAGTTACAATCAACATAACTACATCAAGTAAACAAATGGTGAAATCAACAGTGAATTTAACTCACTAAAGGAGATCAAAAGATGAGAATAGCCAACATAGACCAGTACCTGGTGATGGAACATCCAACTTTTGAGAATTTAGAGTAGCTGATGCCTTATTTGACCAGTTTGGTATTCGTACATTTAGTGTTGACTCTTGGCTATTCCCCTGCACATAGTTGATATAAATTAAAAAATATACAGTTGGTTCGACCCATTTTGTAGTTGCATCCTAATAAGAAGCAAAGACGTTAGAGGCTAAGAATTTGAAGAATGCAGAAAATGACACAAGGGACTAAAGAAAATCGTTTGGGGTCTTCACCTCCAAAAGAAATGAACAGTGATAGTGAGAGTGGGTCTTACTGGAATGGAACATACCGTTATTGGTAGGTTCCACTCTATCACCATCACCTTCCATGTCATTGAATGGTGATGCCCCCAATGGACCATAGTTTTCCACAGTCCATTAGATTATAATTCACTTTCACTCTAAACATCATGTTAATGAAAAAACCTAAAAAATCATCCCATGGTGTTCATCTCAGCGATAGGAAAACTGGGTAGGAATCAAACTTCAAACAATACCTCCTTTGTTGAGAATTTCACAGAAATGTGTAGATACATGTCTGAAGAAACAACAGGCTGAACTTTCTGAGTTAATGTAAGTCCTCCTGAACTCCAGTTAAAAGAACTTGATATAAACTGAGCAATGTATAACTTGGGGGTGGCACCATCTTCCTGAAAGTATATTGAGTCTCCTAACTTTGAAAATGACTCTATACCTATAAAAGAGCAAATTCACAATTGAAACGTGTCTTAGACTCTTATTAATGACTACAGAAGGCACAAGATGAAGCAATAAACATCACAAATCAAGAACATCAGCAAGCAAAATTATTTTAAAAACCAGACACTAAACAAACTTTTAACGTGATGCAATTACTACAAAAGGGAAAGTATGCTATAATCCAATGGACTAAGAAAAACCATGGAAAATTGAATCATAAAATACTTAGCTATTTTGTAAGATATTACATCCAATTGAGGAAAAATGAACCAAAGGAAGAAATAATTCAACCTGTTCCATAACAACACCAAAATGTAGTGAATGGAGTTCCCCATTTATGAAGAGATATGGCCTTGGACACCCCGCGACCTAGAGGTAGCATATAAATCATGATCCCAGGTTGTCTCCCTCTTTGGATACTCAAAACACCGTTTGTCAAAGCGCGCTCGTAGTAATCGGCATACGCAATTTCCTTGGTCCATCGGAACAAGTGACGTGAAACCTATAATCATGACAACAGGCAACAGGGGTTATAGGGGCAAATTAATGATAGATTACTATATTTCAGAAATAGATATATGCAAATGTAAACCATATTGATCCAACAGTAAATTAAATGAACATATACTAGAAGTAAACAACATATTTGAAATGAAATAATTATCAAGAAGATATCAGCAATTAAACAGAACTACCATTAGAAGAAACAATTATGGACTTATATATATCAAGAAAGGTCTAAATTAGTTCCAAACTCTGTTTTAGGCACCAATTAGGTGCACTACTGGTTTCCTGCACTACTTCCAAAGAAAAATTTGCATCAACAAATCAGCCATAGTTGAAATTAGTGTTTTAAAGCTTCGCTGGCCTATCGAACTGGTCGCTAGCTGAAACAGTCTGGATCAGTGAACCAGATTGGAACCGGCTGTTTCTCGAATGAAAATTTCTATGGAAACCAAATATAAAAAATAAACCGTTGGAAACCTGGTGAGTTCAGGTGTCTTTAAACCTGGACCAGTCACCCAGGCCTTAAAGCTTCGCTGGCCTATCGAACTGGTCGCTAGCTGAAACAGTCTGGATCAGTGAACCAGATTGGAACCGGCTGTTTCTCGAATGAAAAGTTCTATGGAAACCAAATATAAAAAATAAACCGTTGGAAACCTGGTGAGTTCGGGTGTCTTTAAACCTGGACCAGTAACCCAGGCCTTAAAGCCAGCTCACCAGTTCTATAAACACTGACCAGAATCATTCATTACACATTTAGCAAGGTTGTATGCCATATTGAGGCCTTGGTGTAGTTAAACTCATGCATATTTAGGCATCGATATTGAGATGATGTATTTATGTGTACTCATGCACATGCATGCACATACACATGCACACAAACATATGGATATATCTTTCTATGTGTGTATGAATGCATTTTTGATGTAAACTTGTCGGAATTTCTGGAAACTTTAGGAAACTTTTTTCCTTTCCAAAATAGTTGGAGACATACGAAGTTTTAAGCAAATATGGTCCTAATGCCACATTTAGTTGGCATTCTAAATTGCAGAAAACATCTAAATATGGTTAGCATAGTGCATTTCACATGACATGATTATTCCAAGAGTGTCTTAAAATTTGAAGAATTTTCTATTCAAGAAATCATCAGAACTATTATTAGGAGAAACATATCTTGGGCTTTCAAACTATAGAAAAGAATTGCAGACCTTGAGCATGTTGTAAGTTGTACATGATTCTTCATTCTCTGTCTCGAGCGTTGTAGCAAGGCGTTTTGGGTCAGACCTGGAAACAAATAATCATGCCTAGGAGATTATCGAACAATGCATGGTATATACAGGATTTGAAATATAATCAAGCTGAAAATAGATCAAATCCTAAATTTGTTCTTCTAAATGGCATCCGTTAAAAGCATTCAATGTTCATCGCGAAGGAAACATTCAACACTTCATAATTGTAATAACATAAGTGGAATAGTTATAGCTAGAATGGGTGCGTCTCCCTCCCTCCTGGTCTTTATCAGTTACAATTCAGTGCGAGAATGCGGGAGGGTGAGGTGGACTTGAACTGAGCACTAGCAGCAGGCGCGCACACACTCACAGAGAGAGAGAGAGAGAGAGAGAGAGAGAGGGTCACCTCATTCTCTTTTAATTTATTTAATGAAGTGTTTCAATTTTTTGGATATCATTGAAACAAAAAAGAAGGAAATAAAATTCTCAGTGTCCTTAGTTTCTTACCAGAACTCGTGGACAGATGTACCACCAGTAGCATAGGTGTGAGATGAATTGACGATATTCAAAAAGTACGTTCCCATTGCCTATTACACCAAAAGTAATAATTAGCTCATACCCACGTAACTTTCTGATGATTTTTCTGAAGCTATTGTGTTTGAGAGCACATGTTCCAAAGCATTTCAACATTTAAACTGGCATTCCAAGACCAAGAGAATGGGCAGAAATTCTAGCATGGAATGAATTGGCTTATAAGCATTTCATTCGAACCATTTTCCTTCTTGATATAATGTAGGAATTGGAAAAGCAACAAATAAATTAAGGAATATCTCATATCTTTTAACGAGAAATATATCTTCATCCATTTAGGATCCCGAGATGGGTCTATAGCACATCTTATACATATGATATAAAAACTTTACAGTATTACTAAGACAATACGAGAAATAATAACAAAATAGAAAGAAAACACCTATCAATTGGATATGAACATTATAAATATGACAAACACAACATTTACAACGATTCGTGACAAAAAGACTTATTAAAATAGAAAACCATCAATGAAAAAATAGATTAGTAATCTCCATGGAGATATCATCAAGGAGTTGATTCATGCTAACATGAACATAGATCAGATTCTCTTAATTTGGGCCCTTTAAAACCAGTCACCGCATGCGTGAAAATGCTTTAGAAGTGCTAAAATCAGTTGTTCGCAGAGAAACACCTAAATAACTTGTGGGTCCCATTATTTATTTTTCTAAGTTTCTAGCAAGGGAGGAGACAAATATTTCCCACGCAATTCGGTAGATCATTTTAAGGCCTCATGTCCTGTTCACATGTTACTGGAGCATAGAATGTAGATATCCATAGAACCTTTACAAGTGTACGTTCACATACATCACCTTGAATTATAAAATATCTTTATCCACATTGATGTGGACCTCCTCCATGGTTTTTAGTGCTAATTCTACATGGTGTTCATGGGGTAAATTATGACATAGAGGGATGTATCATTTCATTCTATAATGTCAGACAACATCAGAATAACAGAGAACCTGCAATGTTTCTCAATGAATAGAATGAGAATACCAAAAGGGGAGTCCAGTTTGGTTTGTTTTCATGAACATACTTCAAGGGTCAAACCCTTGCCTCCTGCTACAAACCATGTGTGTACCACTAGGTCAAAGTGTAAGGACTCAATGACTAGAAAGAGGCCTTCAGCTAAAATATAAATATAAGAAGAATGAAGGAAATGATAAGCTATCCTCGAGGATAAAATGGGAAGGATACAACATACAATGCTTGAAATGCCCTTGAACAAATTGTTATAATATATAAACATAAGCATTGAGGGTATCAATCTCTCCTCTAGTCTTAGAAACATATTTAAAAATTAAAACAATCAATTGCTAAGAATTTACAAAAGAAACACAATCCCAACAACATACAGATTCAAACATGTTTATCTGACAAAAAGTTTCACATAAAGATATTATCATGTCATAGACTACTCACCTGGGCAAGTGGATCACCAGTAACCTCATAACGCCTTTGAATTCCAACAACAAGTGGAATATGTGTATTAGTATGGAAACCAGAAAGATCATCCTCCTGCACGAAATGAGAGAAGGACCAGCATTTATTAGCAATTTATTGATTACCAAAAAAATGAAATGTCTCCATTCTACTTTTGGTCAAGTGCACATATGCACGCTAGTACACATACACAGACATAGATATATATACAAAGATGCATTAATATTTGTTTGTGTGAAAGGGATGAAACTGAAAAAAGAAATTCTCACAAATAACAGAACAGAACATATGGATGGAGATAGGTAGAATATTGGACCTGCAATGCAAGCATCCCCAGAAAGCATGGTTTGTCAAACAGATGTGCCAATTCTAAATGCTTCTGATCTCCCTGCATTTGTAAGACATTCAAAGACAACTTATTAATGAAAAAAGGAAAACAGGTTAAAAATTGCAGGGAGTTATCTGATTAACTAGTACTGCAAAGGACAGAGGTCTACAAAGTATGAAATAGGACAGCAACATCAATAAGTATCCAAAGAAGATTACCGAGATGTCATACAGTCGATAGAGGACATCATTCATGCCACCGCTTTCCTCCATATTAAGTATTGTCCATTGCCTCTCAATGGTGTATTTTTCTATAACATTTTTCACGCGATTGCCAAAGTACTCGGCCATTAAAAGTACCATTTGATAGGCTTGAGCATTTCCGGAAAAAGTGTATTGATCCAAAAGACCAGCCATGATCTGTCAAACATAGTCATTCATTTACCAAGTCTATAAAAAAAACAGGGGAATAGACTTGTATGTAATTTTTTATGTCTTGATTCACATTCCCTTGAGCTCAACCAACATGATTACACTTCTACGCATACAGGTAGGTATTTGTATCTATAGAGGCACCTTGCAAATATTGTAGTATGGTAGCCAAACAGGTCTTATCATTTGCCAATATCAAATCACATTTATTTAAACCCAACCATCAGTACATGCTCATGTAAATGTAAATATGCGTTCACATATTTAAGTATCTACACATGCATATGTTCTACCTTGTGAATTGTGTATCTATACGCATGCAATGTTCTACCTTGTGAATTGTGTAGTATGGGGCCCAAATAGGCTTTATAGCTTCAAGTCGATCGAATGCCTCAGATGGAAAAGCTGAAAGATAGCCAGATCCCATGGCTTTCTGGCATTCATCGAGTGCATCGACTACTGCAGTCATTTTGTCATGGAGAGTGGCATTGTGGGTACTTGCCCACATCATAGCTGAAGCACTCAAATAATGTCCTGCATCATGCCAATTGTGATCATTAAACATCAACAGCAAGAAAAGAATTTCTGATCCTTCCTTAAGAGTAGGGGGATTTAAGCAATTTCAAAAGGATAGGTGATCTTATAGCAATCTATTACACATGCTTTTTTCTTTCAGCATATAGGCCTATTTCGATAAGCTAATGAAATTTTTTCATATTCTGATCCTAGTTGAAGAATATGCATAGGCTAATGTATAAAGACAATGAATCTGAAGATAATGAGAATCTGAGATAAACAGTCAGCTATATACAATAACAGAACTATAGGACCAAAAAGGTATCAATGCTCTCCACTAAGTATTTATCACCTTTTAGAATTGTTATTTACCAACAGGGTATTAGTTTGTCAAAACCTGAATCTCTCTCTCTCTCTCTTAATGCATATCTGCATGCCTTTGTGTGAGTGGAATCAAGAGAGACACTGAATTGCCAATTTTTCTTAGCATTTAAGAGTATCACATTAATCAGACTGTGTGCTCATTTTTCAAGTCTTACATGCTACAACTACTATATCATCATTCTGAACATTAATAAAAGGAAAATGGTTTGATCCCTGTCAAAAAAAAGTAAAGCCTCACTTCATAAGAAATTGCAATTCAAGGATGGGAGAGCTTTTGCATTGATCATCTCGGCTTGAATATTATGGTTGAAAAAAAATTAGGATTATATTGTAACAAATTATCTAGACCATCCATTTCACCCTAAAAATAAGTGGTCAAAGATCCGCATGGGCTGCACCATTTTTGAGTTTCAAGTTTTATCGTTGGTGTTGGTAATTGATTTTAGAGCCATTATGGAGACTTCTGTTGCAGAAAGTGTATTCCGGGATTTGACATGAGGCTTTATTTTATTTTCGCCAAGGCCATATAGAAACTTTCATCCTTAATAAAGTACCCTTTCCACTTTTTTCTAAAGCTAAAACTCCTAAAAAAATAATATAATAATTAAAGAGTAATATAAAGTTATAAACCAGACATGGTTAAAGAATTTGCATAGAAAAGCAAAAAAAGTACCATTATCAAATGACTATGGTGTAAGGTACTCCAAAGGGAGTGCACTATCTGTTCCTGCTGATGAAAGGTAGATATTGGACAGTAGGGCATTCACCCAGTTACAATCAATCTTAGCCATCAATCATAGGAACAGAATGTGGATGGCTCTCTGGAGTACTGTACACTGTACTCCATTGAACCATGACACAGTTATCCAATTGATGAAGCGTAGAAAAGAGTTCAGATGGACCACTTAGTAGAGTCATACTATTTAAAATAGGACCCGGTTTCTATGTTGCTAAGCCTAGAAATGTGGGCCTCTTAATAAATTTATTTTGATTTTAAGACTTCATTTTTAAGGATATGTAATCTCTAACATGGAGATCATGAGTATGAAATATTTTTTTTTTTAAAAAAAACTAGAAATAATAATTCTAGCAAGAAAACATTTCGATCGTTAGTTTCTATTATTTTTAGATGGAACACCTACTTGCATCCATCTTTAAGATGGATGCTTCACACTTTTTGGACCACATATGTAGAAATCCAGTCTACATGAAACAATTTTCGTTTAAAATATGGGGTCATAACAAAGTAATTCCAAACATGAGCTTCGTACTCTCAAGTATTTATTTGTAATAACTAAAAGGAAATGATGACGTAGGCCCATAAGCTCACAGTTACATATGAATCAAATCTGGGTCGATTTGATTGTTACGATCTCATTTTTTAATTTAATTTTATCTAATTATTTAAAAATAATTTATAAAATATAAAATAACCAAAATACCTTTAAAATATTTTGAGGGTATTGTGATCAATTTATTTTTTGTGAATTATTATTATTTGATATTTTTATTAGATTTAATACACGTCCAAAATTTAATTTTAAATGATTTGAATTTATAAAAAAAATTGAAATTAAAATATAAAATAAAATCGTGATCATTGGATCGGCTTAGATTCAATCTAAGCTTCTGAGCTCCAATAACTAAATATCAACATATTAAGGTTGTCTAAAAAAATACACCAAATCTACACTGTTCAATTAAAATACAGAATGTATATTATAATAACCTTAAATCTACCATTAAAGTTGCAACCTGACCGCACCCTTAATTATATGATATTCTTGCCTTTTAAGTTGCAACCTTGCCCAAATTAACTCCAAGAAAAACTTCAAAACCGTATTACAAACCACTTTAAAAAAACAGCACCCAAAACACAATTATCAAAGTTATAATAGAGTTTTAACTAACCAGTGCCTCAGCAGGTCTTGACGTACTGGATAGACCCGTTTTGACTCGGACCAAACCCGTATCGGTTCGCCGAACCAATCAAGATTCTAAAAGTGCCAAATCACATAAATCTCATCAATCAAATCACATTAGCAAACAATTTTGAATCAGACGATGCCCCTAACCAAATCAAATTGTTAATGACATTAGCAAATCTAATATTCAGTCACATCAATAAAAACAAATAACTACTCAGCAAACAACTAACGAATAAACCATCATAACACATAAACGAAATAAAAAACAATATATAGAAAACAATATAATAACAGTACAAATATATAGAAAATCATGTTAACAAAGCAACCAAATCAAATGAATTACCAGAAACATTATAACAACAAACCAATATATAGTAACAAAAACAGAAGAAACAATTTATAACCAAAAAATCCATTATTAACACTAAATCAAACACCCAAAAAGACTCAAGAAAAAACTCAGTGAAGTAGTAAAATCATATGAGAAACTCACCAACAAAATGGCCTCTAAGCTCACAATCTGGAGCCTCCCAGCCTCCATAAGCTACACCAGGATTTGGCAAACCTGCTGTTTTTCTAAAACTAAAAACCAGATTATCCACATCAAGCATTAACAGGTACTCTAAATTGGTCTGTTGAGCCATCCCATGGATCGAATCCGGATCCAAACGCACATTTTGCAGGGCCACTTCCTTGAGAGAATTACTCTGTTTTCCCTTGTTAGAGTTCTTCATTTGTCGGTACATCATCGACCAGTCGAGCTCGACGCCGGTACCCATGTTGCTGAATTGGTCCTTATCTCTCAAGAGTTGAGAAGGGAGGAGAGAGGACCACTGTGCATCATCAGTGTGGGTGAGATGAAAGGGAGAGGAAATTGTTTCTTTCAAAGTGTCATTTGAAGACGAGAGAAGGGCGTAACGAGCTGAGTGAGAGGAAGTTATTGAGTTGGTGCACTCTTTGCTGAAAACTTGGGCTAAAAACAGTAAGAACACAGGGAAGATCCCGAGAATTCTAGAGAGAGAGAGGAGTGAGAAACCCATTAAATTCATTCCTTGAAAAATGGCCTGATTCAAAAGGAGTGATGGGTCGATTTATAGTGGAGAGAGAGAACTGAATTTTGCTAAAAAACAAGTTTTTAGAGAGAGAAAGAGATCAACGTCTGAATCAAGAATGCATGTGATCTAAACAAGAGACGTACGTTTACAGGAATAGATTTCAGACTAAGACAGAGAGCTCACGGGTTAATTGTTCATTTTCATGTCCTTTTCTTCATTTTTAGAAATTTAACTTTTTTTAGAGAGAAAAAGTAGAGAGAAGAACTGTTTGCTTTGTTTTGTGTACTTGACAGTAGGCTCACGAATACACTGTATCAGCAACTTGATCTTATAGAGAGAAACTAACTACACAATGTGTTCTTATTCTAGAGAGAGAAATTCTAGAGAGAGAAATTAACAGAGAGGCGTACATTGGGTCAAAGTGCTTGAAGATAACTCTTCTGCCATAACCTTAAACTTATTTTCTCTCTTCGGATTCTTTGATGATTCTTCTAATGCCTCTCTCTTTAACTTCTACTTTTGAATCACGTAAGAGCCAAACGCAATCTAGAGAGAGAAAGTACGGTAAAACGAATTTAAAGAAAAAAACAACAGCAATCGAAAAAGAGAAAGTACGGCCAAACGAATTTAGAGAGAGAACATTCCAAACCCAACAATACCAGTAATTTCAAACCCAACAATATCAGTAAAAACAAACACTGAAATCGCAAGGCCAAACGAATTTAGAGAGAGAACATTCCAAACCCAACAATACCAGTAATTTCAAACCCAACAATACCAGTAAAAACAAACACTGAAATCGCAGATGAGAAATAGTAAATTAAGAGAGAAAATTTCTACTACAGGAGTATCCAAATGCAAAGAAAAACAGGTGCTAAAATGCAAAATGCAAAATGCAGAGTAAAATTTATGATTAAGAGAGAAGTAAAATTTAAAAGAGAGAAAATCATAAAAAAAAAAAAAAAAAAAAACTCAAAGAGAGAGAGAGTGTTCTCAAAACCCAAAGCAACACCAACAAAAGCCAACACCAAAACAAATGGACAATCCAAAAAACCCTGATTAAGAAGAAGAAGAAGAGTGGCTTTTATAATGTGAGTAAGAGTTAGTATAGAATAAATATTCCATTTTTCAAAATTAAATTAGGGGCTAATTATCTTAACTATACTGTACTAATCTTGAAGCGTTTTGTTTTTAATGGCATTATATTTGTAGAGAGCTTAAGCATTTTTCAAATTTAAATTAGGGGCTAATTATCTTAACTATACTGTACTAATCTTGAAGCGTTTTGTTTTTAATGGCCTTATCTTTGTAGATACGAGGGGCTGGGCATAGTCCACGTAGAAAAACAGTAGAAGAAGATGGATGAGTGACAAAGTAGGGAAGTTCAGATTACGTGCTGACAAAAAAATCTGTATAAAATACTCTATCTAATTTGGATGATTGTTTTTTCTTCTTTTTTTACAAGAAAATTTTGGATAATTGTTTTGTAACAAGACTGTATTGCCCATAAAAAAAAAAGATTATTTGCTTCTGCTGGAGGATAATATTCAGTCACACCTAGCGACCAGCCTTTAAAAAAAAAAAAATAGAGAATGGAAAAGAAAACAGCTTTACAAGAACAAATGAACTATAATATATACTTTCCATATTAATGAGATACATAATATATATTTTCCTTTCATAAACAAGATTGGAATCGCACAATTTGGTAAGTATATATATATATATATATATACTGACGACAATATATACTTTCCATATTAACGAGATACACAATATATATTTTCCTTTCATGAACAAGATTGGAATCGCACAATGTGGTAATTAGGCATATATATATATATATATATACATATTGACTATAATATATACTTTCCATATTAACGAGATACATAATATATATATTTTTTTCATAAACAAGATTGGAATCGCACAATGTGGTAACTAAACATGGGGGTGCTACAAGCACAACCCAACCCCTTTCCTAGATATCAGTGTTTAGTAAATGATTGTTCTTTTTTTATTTTCTTTAAGTTACTCATGTGGTGGTACTAAAGTAGATGTCAAGAATTTGGATTGAAAAATAAATTATCCTATGTCGATCTTTTGCCCGGTGGAGTAAGGTTATAGCTTGCTCCCACAGGTGTATGCTATAAATACAAATGTCTACCATCCATTTAACCCGAGAGACAAGTGAGTACGGAGTTACAACTATCATTCCACAAAAATTCAAAAAAAAGGATGAGAGTTTGGAGACATGCTTTGCAAGAACCATACATATCCAATACTTTTTTGTTTTTTTTACATATCAAATATTTGTCTATCTACTCTTTAGTGTCTATCCCATATATTTATCTATTTTGTAACGAATGGAAATGTGAAAGGAAAATATACATGGTCTATCCAGAAAAGTGCATATTGTAATTTGTATATTTGGAAAGGGAAAATACAATAAATACAAGATATTGTGTCTACTTTTTTTAAATAATCAGATTAAAATATACACATTTCATATTAACTGGATATACAATATATACTTTTCTTTCACGATTTATGTAAGGCTTAGGCTCTAAACAATCAAAGTAAAGCACACCTTCTAATAGTATGGAGAAATGTGGTTTCTAAAAATCTTTCTGATAGCCTAAAATATATTTTCATCTCTAATTATAAAATTTAAAGCTTAAAAAATAGCATAGATCGAACAGATCTATGAAAACTTGAAGATTGACGGTCAAAAAATGCATTCCAAAACTTGAAATCCATTTTTTTTCTCTGTCCATATATTTTGAGGTCAAGATGATCAATTTATGGATATTTGGGCATCAAAACAAACCGTTTTAGTGAAATTTTTGAAGTACACCATGATTTGATTGTTCAGAGCCCCGCACTTGCATAAACTTTTGTAAGACTTGTGATCTCTCTCATATTTCAGTGGGCGATGGGAGTAGTTTAAAAAGAGAGAGATTCAACTACTACTTTCCTTTCTCATAAATTCTCCCCATAGAAGGAACTAGGAAGAGTCCTATGGTTCTTTTATAGTTATATCCTTTCATTATTTAGTTACTTTGCCTACACATATTATATATAAAAAGCTGACAATAAATTTATCTCCTATTTATCCAAAAACTCCTCACATTGTATACATTTTGTTGTTAACTTCTTTCTGAAAGTGTCTTTTATTATAGAGAAATTTATCAAAAAATGCACTTAAGATAATAAATATTTAAATTTTTTCATCTGTTTTGATTTAATTTCAAAATGCCCACCTACCCATGATTTTGAGTTGGAATAGTACAAAGGGTTAAATGTTAAAGAGTTGGAATAGTACAAAAGGGTTAAATCTTCAATAATTGAAAAAATGTGTATTTGATAATTAATACAAAATAATGAGTATGCATGTTCGTGCCTATGTTGTGTATTTGTTAGTGAGTTTGTGAGATATAGAGTGAGTTTGTGCGTGTGTGGAGAGAGAGAGATCGGGCTTGGGTTAAGACAGTAGTAGCCGGGTTTTGATAGCCCTACATCTCAAGATCCATTCCTATGTAACATCGTCCTAAGAGAGACATTAGAGTGAATGTTCTCCCAATCCAAATCCAAAACCAAACCATCTTTCTCTAAATTGTATCTATTCCTAAAATTCATGTCATCGTGCAATCGTAGACATTCGTTTTCAATTGATTTGATCATAGCCGTTAGGAATAAACAATCTTATCTTACTAAATAGAGAGTTTCGATATAAACGTAATTAGTGATGCTGAGATTTCTAGTAAGGGCATTGAGAAATGGGTTAAATCTTACCAAAAATAAGGTTTTCAATGTTTTATTAAATCTTTCATTTAATTAAGAAAGTATCATATCCCTTATTTAAACTATCAATAAATTTCTTAATTAAACAATCAAAAGAAATTAACAATATGCCATATTTCTTATTTTTATTTTTTAATCTTTCTTTCAAAAAAGAAATTGGGCACTTTCGTATACAATATTTTTTATTGCTGCGAATGATTTGATATTATAAAATAAATGATATGAAAGGGATGTAAATAAGGTTTCAATACATGCATAATAGGTTAACTTCTGGATTTCTCAATTAAATTTTTTATTTAAAATAAAGGACGCAAAAATATAATTGATCATTCAATAATACGGTCCTAATAGGTAAGATTTGTTAAAGTTAAAAAATTTCATGAATCTTTTTATTTTCTACTTCCAATCAAATATTAAAATTATTTTGTAAAAATTATTTATGTTTGAAATACTATTTTTTATTGTTTAAAAATTTACTAATTTAATATAACGGATACATGACATGCATAAAAAAGGAAGATACGTGAATTTTTGTTATTTGAAAAATTACCCCATGTAAAAAATTATTTATCCTCAAACAATAGGGCTTTATATAAATTCTCACTTATCTCAAATCCTTAATTTTTTTTAATAGAAGTACTAAAACTTTATTAAAAAAAGTAACTAGAAAGAAATTACATAATCAGAAAGAATTCCCTATGTTAAGGAAATACCCTTTAGCCAAAAAATCAGCCAAACAGCAGCACATTTGCTTTGCTATAAACATGCACAAAATAAATGCCTTGATAAGTACAAGATCTGTAGCAAGACCCACGCGATAAACATGCACAAAAGAAAACTTTGATAAGTCCAAGATCTGGAGCAAGACCTAAGCTCTCTAGTCCAAGATCTGGAGCAAGACCTAAGCTCTCTCAAGGCTGTTTGATAAGTCCAAGATCTGGAGCAAGACCTAAGCTCTCTCAAGGCGGTTTGATAAGTCCAAGATCTGCAGCAAGACCTAAGCTCCCTCAAGTCCTAAGTACCTAAATTTATTGTCACAAACATTTTCAGGTCATTTTTTAGACCATGAATTTTGTATGGTTAGTTGTTTTCTTCCGAGTAGACCTGCATGAGTAAAAACAGAGTATTTCCTTCTTTGTCCCTTACCACTCCTCCGAAACCATTTTCTTCCTAATCCCTTCCCACTCCTCCAAAACCATCTAACCAAGTTTCCTAACAGACTCCTCCAAACAAAAAAACCATCTAACCAAGTTTCCCTAACAAACTCCTCCAAACAAAAAAGCCATGTAACCACGTTTCCCTAACAAACTCCTCCAAAACTATCTAACCAGGTTTCCCCAACAAACTCCTCGAAAACCATCTAACCAGGTTTCCCTAACAAACTACCATCAAAGTTAAGTTTAAAGACACCTAACTACCATCAATGTTAATTTTAAAGACACCTAACCAAATTATACCATCAAAGTTAAATTCAGTTTAAAGACACCTAACCACCATCAAAGTTAATTTTAAAAACGCCTAACCAGATTACCCTAACAAACTAAGATCAAAGTTAAGTTTAAACACCTTAAATCTAACCAGGTTTCCTTAACAAACTACCATCAAAGTTAAGTTAACAAACTACCATCAAAGTTAAGTTTAAAAACCTTCAAAGTTAAATTTAAACACTTTAAACCTAACTACCATCAAAGTTAAGTTTGACACCCATCGAAAGTGGTCTCATGCCTTTGGTCACCCATCGAAAATGGTCTCATGCCTTTGGTCACCCATCGAAAATGGTCTCATGCCTTTGGTCTACATTTAATGGTCTCATGCCTTTGGTCTACATTTGATAAAGCCCATTGGGAATATGTTCATTAAATTTCTCCTCACGTCTACTTCCAAAATATCTTGGCTTGGAATATGTTCATTAAATTTCTCCTTACTTTTACTTCCAAAATATCTTGCCCTACTTTTATAACATATAAATACCGTCCTCTCACCATTTGCTTGCTAAAAAAAGAGAGCGATATGCCCTACTTTTATAACAGATAAATACCATCCTCTCACCAAGCAAAAAAAGAGAGCGGCAAAAAAAAAGAGAGCGATAAGTTTGAAATTATAGTATAACTATAACTATCCCAATCTGAGTAAAGAAACATCGCCTTATTCTATACAAAAGAGAGATAAAAAAAAAGAGCGATAAGTTTAAAATTATACCCGGAGGTATAACCATAACTATCCCAATCTGGGTAAAGAAACATAGCCATATTCTATACGTGAATCGACAATGGAGAAACAAATGAGCACCTGTTTCACCATCCTCCTTGCACAAGATTTCGACAAAATCTTCCTCCTTACACAAGAGACGTATATTCAATGAAATCTTCCCTCCCTCCTGATGAGATTATCAATGGACCCTTATCTTCAACTGCCTAATCTTCTCTCTTGATAAGATTATCAATAGTTTACCTCTTCTCTCTCAATAAGATTATCAATAGTTTACCCCTTATCTTGAACTGCCAACCATAAGAAAGCTTAACTTTTGGCGGTAAAGGCACTTCCAGGTGTTGACCACCAATTTTGGCAATTTCAGGTATTGACCATTTCCATCGATCATGGAATAGATACATAGATTTCATGGAAAATATTCCATCTGCATCAATATCCCAAACTACCTCGTCAACTGCATTTTGAGGGATATATACATCATTAAGTAACGATAACAAGGCAGGAAATTCAGCAAATAGTTCATCCGATATCCTATTGTAAGGGAAGTTAATTTAATTTTCCACACCACCTGATTATCCCTGATCTCAAAAGTATTAGCAATCACAACATTGAGGTTATCCATCCTTTGAAATACATCCGAAAAAACAACATTAGGGTTATCTATCCTTGCAAATAGTTCATCCGATATCCTATTGTAAGGGAGGTTAATTTTCCACACTACCTGATTACCCCTGATCTCAAACGTATTAGGAATCACAACATTGAGGTTATCCATCCTTTGAAATACATTCGGAAAACAACATTAAGGTTATCCATCCTTTGAAATACATCTGGAAAAACATATTTCACAAGCGATTGATCTAACAAACGTATATTTATTATTTAAAAATGGAATTTATCAAATTTATCTATAAGAGATGAACAATTTAATGCTTTACCATATCTTTTGAGTTCAAATAGTTGCAAATGGGCAAAAATATTGAATAGTCCAAAAAAACACTAAAAGAATAACACTTTTTAATACAAAAATAAAGAGGGGCATATTAAAAGGGAAATCTTTTTGAAAAGATACTTCATTAACACTAAAAAAAGCAAACAAAAAGGAACCATACTCCAACAAAACACCTAAATTAATGTTAAATTACGATACCTTGTTGTCGATTGAATCATCCAACTATTTACATCAAAAGAGAAGGACAACAGGTGAAAAGAGGCATTTCTTGAAAGTGAAATTTTCAATGCATTGGTATAACTTTTTATCATGGAAAGGAAAAAGGCTTAAAGCTGCATTTTTTATTCAAAGTAGATAATACCTTGAAATAACATCGAGGAAAAATTGTAAAAAAAACCCCAAAAATAGATTTACCCCAACCTAACTTTTCCTAACAACTTCTTTCTAAAAAACTATATTTCCTAGCAAATAACCCTCCAATACGAAAATACCCTTCCCTTACCTAACAAATTATTTTCGCTTGAGAGGCGGTCCGTCGTTTGGAGGAGACGGTCTGGAATGGGTGGTCAGACGTTTCATTGTGGCAGTCCGAGGATTATGCTATGACCGTCGTTTGGAGTAGGCGGTCTGGAATGGGTGGTCCGACGTTTCAGTGTGGCAGTCCAGGGATTATGCTATTGGAGAAATGGGCAGTTAGACATTTTGAAATAACGGGGCGGTCCGTCATTTGGAGGAGACGGTCTGGAATGGGTGGTCCAACGTTTCAATGTGGCAGTCCAGGGATTATGGTATTGGAGATATGGGCAGTTAGACATTTTGAAATAACGGTTCGGGATTTTGAAGAGGCAGTATGGCCTTTTGAAGTGGCGGTACGTCATTTTGAAGGTGCAATCCGGCGTTTTGAAGTGAGCAATTCGGTGTTCTACAAGTGCGGTCCGACGTTTTCTTTTATTGGGATACAAAAATGATTTATTATGTACGGGAAGGATATGTTTGTCAAAAAGTAATAATAATAAACTTTTTGTATTGGGGTATTTGCGAAAAAACATGGTTTTTTGGGAAGAAGTTGCTAGAAAAAGTTAGGTTAGGGTAAATTGATTAAAAAATCTATTTTTGAAGATTTTATGCAATTTTCCCTAACATTAATGTGTATCGCAATATTTAGAAGATTTGTAGATAACTTTCATTTTCTAATTCCCTTTTGGGTGGGTAAGGTCGACTCAAAAACCCTAAGAATAGCATTAAAGCGTTAACGTTTCAAGCAAGGCCACAAATGTGGGGTCAAGTAGATAATGACCCTAACGGCGACAAGCTTGTCTCCCATCCATCCAAGATTCCTTCTTGACTGTGATGTTGTGAACATGTACAGTATCTATTTGATTTGTATACAAACACAACTGTATACACCCTACTTGTTTATGTGAATTAGGAAAATATTCCAATAGAGCAATGATTTCATGCAACTGTTGTATAGTAATATGATGCAACAACTTTAAAAAGCCATCTTGTAGCCATTTGTTTGATCCAAATTTTGAAATATACACTCTTTATATTCTAATGAACAATTACAAAAAAAAAAAAAAAATTAAAACATAACTTAGAAGTATTTTTTTAGCCCAATTAACATAGGCCATTCATTTTGATGAGATGCTTAAATTAGGCCTTAGAAAGATTTTTTTTATTTTCAACTTTTTTGGATGGCTTTATTATTATTAGATGAACAATGTTAAAAAAGGAAAAAAAATGATTTTGAGGTTATAAAGGCTAAGATCTTGAAATTCACAAAATGAATGGTCTAGATTTGTTTTCGAAGGGGACTCATTTTGATAATATCTAGGGTTCAAATTGAACTTTTTTTTTGAGGAGGAAGGGGGGATTGATTGTTGAGATGAAGAGGGTGTGTGTGTAAAATTTGAGGTCATACAAATACCACAAACATGGTTTTCTAGAAGTGTCGTTGTATTATACTACGACACAACCGTTGCATTGGATTATTCCTCATTACAATAAGGCTTTTGTACTCACGTTTTTTGGGTTTTAGGGTTTTGTATCATGGGGTACTGTTGTTTGGATTTTGTAACGCGGGTTCTGTAATACACTTACTATGGGGACTTAATGCCCAGAAATACAAAAAAATAGATATTTTTTAACAGATGGCCCATTGTCCACGTTTGTACCATTTCCAAAATTACACATTTCCACATAATGTTTTCTCTCTCTCTCTCCATGTTTTAAAACCCACCAAATTGGGCCCACAAGCATCGTTATTTTATGGGGCAGAATGTTGGGCTGTCAAAAAACAATATACTCATAGGATGAGTGTAGCTGAGATGAAAATGTTGAGATGGATGAGTGGCAAGACAAGAGATGATAGAATTTTAAAAGAATACATTAGAAAAAAACTTAAGTGTGGTTCCAATAGGTGGTAAAATGAGAAAAAATAGAATTAGATGGGTTGGGTGTGTGCAACACATATGCAGTATAAAACATGCTAGGAAGTGCAAATTGGTTCAAGTAGAAGGCTAAAAAAATACAATGAATAGGCCCAAAAGTATATAGTTAGAAGTAATGTGAGAACATATTGAGACTTATGACCTCACAAAAAAGAAAAAATTGAAAACACAATTTAGAAAGTATTTTTTTAGCCCAATTAATATAGGCCGTTCATTTTGGTAAGATGCTTAGATTTAAGCCTTAGAAGGATTTTTTCATTTCTATTTTTTTTGGATGGCTTTATTATCATTAGATAAACAATGTTTAAAAAAAACAAATTATTTTGAAGTTATAAAGGCTAAGAACTTGAAATTCACAAAATGAATTGTCTAGATTCGTTTTTGGATGAGACTCATTGTTACCATATCTAGGATTCAAATTGAACTTTTTTATTGGGGGGATTGATTATTGAAATGAAGAGAGTGTGCGTGCAAAATTTGGAGTCATACAAATACCACAAACATGATTTTTTAGAAGTGCCGTTTCATTATACTATGATACAACCGTTGCATTGGATCATTGCTTATATATATATATATATATATATATATTATCAAAAAAAGAAAAAAGTGACACATTAAGGGGACTATTATTCCATTTGATTAGAAAAAAGGTATCTTTTTTTTTTCTTTTAATTATTTCTTTATTTATTTTTTAAAAAAATAGTTAGTTTTTTTAAGATGTTAGTAGGACAGTATCAACGGAAATAGAAACGTGATGATTGAGGTAGGAGAGTGCTACTACTGCAACCCAACCCGTTTCCCGTACTGGCTTTTAATATATTATGACGGTAATGTGACTTGCTTAACATTCACTTTGGAAAGTAGGATGTAAATTAATATCTTCAAACATTTTAAAAGGACCATTTAGGAGCAACACTTGACTATCTCTTTGAGAGAGAGAGAGAGAGGGTCCGATGGTTCTCTTTTGATGATTATATGTGGGGTTAAACCTTTTTCATAAGCATAGTGTCTATTTATTTTCTCTGGTAAACTTTAACGGGATTGTATGCAAGGAGATCATTTATCTTTGATACAAAGCGGTCACAACTACTTATAACTATTTGATGTGAAGTGTGATGGCTTGGATGTATCATCAATTTCAAAAAAATTTCTTTTGAAGTTTGGGCTTGATCAATGGAATAACTGCAGCCACCCAATTTCACATCCAATGATCAAGATTAATGTCTCACCTTCTACAAAAACTAAATGGTCTCATTCTCTACTTTCCCAACTTTAATAAAAGAGTATTCTTCATGGCTTAAATTTTGGGGATGTTAAACAAGAAGATAAAATCTCAAAAGTATTCTTCGTAAGCCCATGAAAGTTAACATCTATGTTTTAACTCTCTTAAAAAAATTTATAATTTAATAATCTCGACCATCATTATCATGAATTCAATAAAAATAGGTTTTAATTGAAACTTTATAAATTGGTTATTTTAAACTTAAGTCCATCCCTTTTGACCTCTCGGTCATCAACCGATGATGAATAAATTCTAGACTTTTTGACACAACATTATACATAGATCTAATGTAGAACGATTTAAAATGTATTTATATCCTGAACCCGGTCTCATATAAACTTTTCCCTCCTTTTATTAGCATTGAAAATGATGAGTTTTCAAAATTGAGTAGTATTTTAGGTCGACATTTTTTTCTATTTTTCCTATTCCTGCTGGAGCATAGTTTATATCTACTTCATTGATCAGAAGACTTACTTGGAAGATTTTTTTCAACTTAAAATTTTGGGAACCATCTAAGAACAATTTCAATGGAAAAAAAATAAAGTTTGAATTTTCTAAAAATTAGACAGCCTCTATTCAATCTTGAGAAAACATTTCTTTCAATCACGCAGAGGGTGCAATTAAGAAACTTTTTGTATTGAGATTAATCTATAAGTTGAAGATGTTGCATCCCAAAATTTGCCTTGTATCCAAGGAAGCAAATGAAAAATATAATCCCGCAGGAGTATAATATCTTTTTGGCTTTTCCTTCTGTATGAGTCGTTATCTCGAAATTCCTAGCCAGTGTCGCTTTCGAACGGTGCACCACCGAGATTTTACGTCATTTATGTGCAACGCAGCCTTTGGGACGACATTTTACTTGCACTTACCATTATGAATGAGAGAGAGAGAGTGTGTGTGTGTGTGTGTCGCCACTTGTACTTAATATTAAGAGAGAGAGAGCATTTGAGAAGAATATAACTTCGTCATAATGAGCACTTGTCTCTTCTTAGTCTAGTGTCTACCTCGAGTTATAATTATCTTCGATAGATAAATAAATATATTTATTTAATTGATTTGATTTATTTTCCCTAACTTTTTATCTAATAAATAGTGTCCACACTATTTTTAAAGTTTTAAACTTTATAAATAAAAATAAAAATATATTTTAAGGCTATTATAAAGATTTCCAATATTGAAACCATATTTCTCGATACTATTTGTGAAGGTAGGTTCTAATTTGATTGTTTAGAGCATTTATTTATAAAGTTTAAAGCTTTAAAAATAGTGTAGATTGAGAGATCTATGAAAACTTGAAAATCTTGAAATTTGACTATCCAAAAGTGTGTTTCAAAATATACTATTTTCAAAACTTGAAATCCATTTTTTTCTCAGGTTCATGCATCTTGATGTCGAGATGATGAGGTAAGCTCGAATTTGATTGTTTAGAACCTTGGCTTTATATAAACTTTTCTCTTATTTTATTAAGATGATTGCAAATGTTGATAATAGTTCAAATATTATCCTAATTAAATTTACTCAAGGGAAAGTATATGCTAATATTTGCTTCAACAAGGACAGTTGTTACCACCGCTTGGATGTCAAATCAGGTGGCTATCAAAGCACGTAGCTAGGAGTTTGCTATTGACTTGGCTCAAAGTTTTAAATAAAAATTTTCGAAATTAATGACGTAGTCCAAGCCATAGAATTTTACTGGGTCGAGTTGATTGTGATTGCTTTATACTACAAGTAAAAGGTCTCATATTATATAATCTTGAAAATTGATATATCACAATAATTTAAGGTTGCCATTATTATCATGAGGAAATAATTTTTCAGCCAGGGAATCACTTATCCAAATTAGGAGCTGATAGGGAACAACCTGGTTCTTAGTTGGAACTCAGAATCGATCTGATTTGAGCACCCCTTTTTGTTAGATAATCAGGAACTAGGGTGGTCAGCCGGATCACTCGGCTCCCACATATTCCAGTTTTTTCTTCTTTTTTTTTCCCAAAATTTCAGTTCTTTTTCAGATTTAAACTATTTATTTAATTTTTTTGGACCGATTCTCTCACTTGAGAATTGATGCGATTTGGCCCAGGTCGACAATCTGGATCGGTCCGTTGATCGATTCAGCCTCCCGATTGGGGTTTCAAAACCCTAACATCATGAATGTGTTCTAAAAGAAACAGTCAATTTGAATTTGAGAAGAAACATGTCGTTACCTAAAAATAGCTCCAAAATGTTATCATGTCAAACAAGAAACAATTTGCAAAGGAATTGACATTCAACATGTAAATAAAAGCTATAAGTTGGATGGTGATTTTTTGATATTTTAATTGGCTAAAAAGATATTCTACTCCTTAAGAGTAGAATGTTCATTTACTCCCTCGGGTAAAATCCTACTTATAATTAATTTTACGATCCCAGATTTTGGGAATATAACCTCTTAAACCTATAGATATCATCCCAAAGGAGTCTTTGGACGAAGGGAGTACAAGTAAACTATGCTCTTGAGGGAGCAAAGTATACACACTCTTTAAGTTTTGTCGTACCTTAAAATTTATGGTCAAATTTATCATTATGAAATGCTCAATATATTTATGTATTTACTTATGTATAGTTTTAATTTATATTTACTAACATTGATATAAATTTATTACGTACTAAATAATATATGGGTTTGATGTTTTTAAGTCCAGATAATTATCCCTGTAAATTCCCAACAAAAAACAAATATGACAATATCCTGATAAAACTCCCCACCGATAATATCATGTGATAATTGTCACTAAGCATCAAAAAAGCATTCGGTACAGACACATGTGTAACTCTTTTCTTCTTCTTTTCAAATTAGGATTTATAATACAATTCGAAATCATTTGTAAGTTCATTTTCATTTCAGATTGATGAATTTCAAACTCTAAAAACCATGTAGATCTCAAGATTTTGAAGAACTAAAACAAAGAACCCAAAAAAAAACAGGGAAAAAGAAAAAGAAACAAAAACAAATCATTTTTGGAAAGTTGAAAGCTGTTTTTTTATTTATTTATGGTCTGGATGATGGACCTACAAAATTTTGAATAATAAATCCATGTCCAAAATAGATGTTAGGAGAGTGGACTCACTCAAACGAATGCTTCCCCAAAAGTTTCCAAACCCTGAACATCTCTATCATACTATCTTATTATGTACACCTCCAACATAAGGTAGGACATTGATTTATGCAAATGGAAGCAAATGTTTTTATGACGTGGTTGTGAGGAATAAATCGTTGTGGTCCATATTGCAAGCTTGAAATGCTGTATGGTTTCTATAAGGCAAACCCTAAGCTAACATACACATCATAGGTTGTTGTCATGTGATGTGGGATAAACCTTAATATAGGTCAAGTTTATCTAAAAGCTAAATTTTGAAAAAATTGATATTCAAAAAGCAAAATCTTTCAACTAATTCAAAAGGTATTATTATGCATATCTTTGAGATAGGGATACAGGAGTGAAGTGAAATAATGAAAGCAACAAAGTCTATGACATATGCACTGAGCTAAGAAAATAGCAAAATGCTCATAGAGGAAAGGCATCGAAAAACAAATTGCGAGTAAACTCAATTATACAATGCTATGTCCTAGGAAAAGAACCCGGGCTGAATTGGTTAGTACTTGACGATTTGTAATGTTATGTCTTAGGCTCAATTCCTACCAAGGGTAGGGGCCCTCTCCCCATCGACTCACCAAAAGAAAAAAAACTCCATATGCAATGTTTATACAAAGTTTAGGGGCCCTCTCCCCATCGACTCACCAAAAGAAAAAAAACTCCATATGCAATGTTTATATAAAGTTTAGGGGAATGTTTGGAGAAGCAACAAAGTAGCAAAATGTCCTAGGCTCAATTCCTACCAAGGATAGGTGCCCTCTCCCTACTAACTCACCAAAAACAAAAAAACTCCATATGCAATGTTAAGGGGAATAACTACAGGAAAAAGTTTATATAAAGGTGCAACTTTATACTATTGAAATAAGTTGCACCAAACAATTGAAATAAGGTGCACCTCAAAAATTACTATAGAATAGGGTGTTTTGCTGTCGGACAACCTTCCCATTATTCATCTCGATCTCAAGATGTATGGATATGAAGAAAAATAATTTCAAGTTAAAAAATAGTGCATCTTATAACAAATTATCTAGACCGTCTATTTTTAGGATTTCCAAGTGTTTTTTTTTTATTAGCTTGATATGTACCATTTTTTGTAATTTTAAATTTTATAACTATGGATAAAATAGATTTTCATATAAGGAGGTGTGCCTTATTTCAGTATAAGGAGGTAACCTTATACAAACCGCACCCATAATTAAATTAGGAAAGCTGAACTTAAAGTGAAGTAATACCAAGAATAGTGGCCTTAGAACAAAAAGAGGAAGAGAAATGAGTTATGGGCCTCGATATTGGAACATGAACATATGTTTATTTATTATTTATTGTGTGTGAGAGGAGCCTTTATAGATCGTGTAAAAGAGAAGATTATTCAAAATGTGTGGTTTTGGTTATCTAATACAAACGAAGGTTTTGGTGGATCAAAGATTGATCTTCTTCTCAATCTTCATGATTTGATTCGATAGCAAGTACACCGACCTACGATTAGAAGTAGATGGACTCCTCCCCTTCACAGATGGGTCAAGTTTAACTTTGATGGAAGCTCTTTTGAGAACCCATGTCCCGTAGGATGTGGTGGTGTGGTTAGAGATCCTTTGGGTATGGAGATTTTTTTTTTCTATAGACCATGTGGGACAGTTTGTTAGACCCAATAATAAATAAATAAATAAAATGAAATCGACAAACAACTTACTCTGATTTGTCCTTAAATCACATGAGGGACCTAAGGTTCCATACCAAATCTTATAGACCAAGCTATCCGGTGACAGGCAACCTTGAGAGTCCTCTTTGATGAATATCATTCACCTCTTTTCTATCCGTCTGTATCTTGAGGGGTTAACCTCCTTTTTATAGATAACCATTAAGTTTGTAACCCTCATATTCATGGTTTATAGAAGTTGAAATCTAAGTATAACTCCTGCCTTAATTCCCTTAAGTGCAGCTAATTAGGATTAACAAGTTGTCACTAAAGTATCAATCTTATTTAATGAGCTAAACTTGTCATTAGTGCACTAATGACTTACATAATAGGATGTCATCCAATCATTATTACAATTTGATAAAATATATTTAGAAATTATATAATTTTGTATATTTATAATATAGAAAAACAATTCTTACAAAGAATCCAAACACATCACCAGGTTTTCCCTCCAGTTACACTTGGTTTCCCTCTAATGCAACATCCTATAAAAGCTCCAAAAATGGATCCTAGTAAATAACATTGGCTCATGTCAAACACATGGGATTTCACATATACTATACAATATGAATTATGTACTATTATTGAAAAATAAATTCTCGGGATAAAAAGGCTTGATAGGCCATATTTCCAACATCTCCTACTTCGCCTGAAGGCCCTTTAATTTATTGTACATGACATCGTCTCATGCTTTCTACATGGGATTTCCATATACCCAGACTGAAGGCTCTTTGACATTTGTATATGGCATTGCTTCATGTTTTCTACATGGGATTTTCATAAACCCATCAATATAGTTTTATACACCATTATTCGATTTTCATTTGGATTTATCTCAGTCTCATAGCTGCTATAAGTTTCTCGAATATTTCTTGACTCAAAGCTTTAGTCAATGGATCTGCAACCATCTCATTTGAAGGTATACAATTAACTGTTATATCTCCATATTCCACTACATCTCAAATATCGTGGTACCTTCTGCGAATGTGCTTGGATTTAGAGTTTATTTTTAAATACTTGAGAACGGCAATGACTGCTTTATTATCACATAACATGTTTATAGGCCCATTTTCAATGCATTCCAACTTTAAATCCATGATAATATTTCTTAACCAAATAGCGTCTTGTGATCTTAAACTGCAAGCCATATATTATGCTTCCAAGGTTGATAACGCAACACAATCTTGTTTTTTACTGCACCATGATATAACACCTCCATCAAGTGTGAAAATAAAACCCGAAGTGGATTTACTATCATCATAGTCACTCCTCTAATCTGCATCAGAGTAACCCTGAGGTCTAACGGAAGAACCTTGAGATTGCATCTCTGTTCCATGGATATATCTTAATATCTTTTTTAAGGCTTGCCAGTGTATCACTCTGAGGTTTTTTTGATACCTACTAACAAGTCCAACAACAAAATATAGATCTGGCCTAGTGCATGCCACAATATAATTAATGCACCCAATTGTTTGAGTGTATGGAATATTTCTTATATAATCATTATCATTAGTAGGGAATAAATCAATGGATAACTTAACTGCTTTATCATCAAGGGTAGAGACCAGCTTGCATAAATCTATTTTAAATTTTTTAAGAACGAATTCTAAATAATGCTCTTGAGATAAACTGAGCATCATTTTGTATCTATTTCTTGTAATTTCAATTTCTAAAACATATGATGCAACCCCCATATATTTCATTCCAAAATTATATTTGAACCATGATTTTGTTTCATTAATCATATCTATGTCATTTCCAATAATCAAAATATCATCCACATATAAAGACAATATCACTATCTTACTCCCACTAATCTAAATATAAATACAATTATCACTTTCATTAGAAATAAAACTAAGTTTCATAATTACATCATGAAATTTTAAATACCATTGTCTAGAAGATTGCTTTAATCCATATAGTGATTTAATTAGTTTGCACACTTTATTTTCTTTGCCTTCAACAATATATCCGTCAAGTTGTAACATGTACATCTCTTCGTTTAAATTTCCATTGAGAAATGTAGTTTTAACATCTATTTGAAACAATTCTAAATCAAGATTAGCCATAATAGACATCAAAATCATAACAAAAAGAAATCTAACTACTGGAAAAAAAGTATCAATAAAATCTATACATTCATTTTGGTTATACTCTTTAGCAACAAGTTGGCTTTATATTTATCTATACTACCATCAACCTTGAGTTTTCTTTTTAATATACATTTGCAACTAATGGGTTTTCCCCCACTAGGCAAATCTACCAAATCCCATACATGGTTTTTAGTTATAGAATCCATGTTTTCATTCATAACATTATTCCAAAAATCAGATTCATCATAATTACTATCTTGTTTATAATTGGAAGGTTCAAGAATAACTTAACAAGTAAAGTTATGGTATTGGTCTAAAGTGTCTATGCAAATAAAACCCTAATATGGTTCTAAATCAGTGTTTTAAAAAACGGCGAGTCGAACTGGAATCGCCCGGTTCGACTCGAAAACACGCTTGCTCGTGCCGGTTCCAACCAAAAATCGGGAACTGCCTAGTTCTAGAGTGGACCGCCGGTTCCCATCCGATTCTATCCGGTTCAGCCCGGTTCACACACGTAACGCATGACACGCATGTGCGAGCGTGCCCCATGCACACTCACACATGCACACGTGTGTCAAAGCGCACGTGTGAGCGTGCCCCAAGCACTCACACGTGCCCACATGTTTCCAAGCGCACGTGCGACCGTGCCCCCCTGCACAAGTAAAGTTATGGTATTGGTCTAAAGTGTCTATGCAAATAAAACCCTAATATGGTTCTAAATCAGTGTTTTAAAAAACGGTGAGTCGAATTGGAATCGCCCGGTTCGACTCGGAAACACGCGTGCCCGTGCCTGTTTCAACCAAAAATCGGGAACCGCCTGGTTCTAGAGTGGAACCGCCGGTTCCCATCCGGTTCAGCTCGGTTCACACACGTAACGCATGACACGCACGTACGAGCATGCCCCACGCACACTCACACACACACACACGTGTGTCAAAGCGCACGTGTGAGCATGCCCCAAGCACTCACACGTGCCCACATGTTTCCAAGCACACTTGCGACCGTGCCCCCTGCACACTCACGCGTGCACACGTGTGTCCAAGCGCACATGCGAGCGTGCCCCACGCACACTCACTCGTGCACACGTGTATCCAAACGCACGTGTGAGGTTGCCTTAATATTTTTACACACATTTTATAGTTCATATTGCATAGGTATTTATATACCAAAGTTGAATACCCATCTTTCGATGTGGGATAATTCCCAAACATCATTAAATGAAAACGAAATGTAAATATAGTGTATTAATCAGCAATTTATAATTACATGTAGTTAGATGACTTGATGGTTATGCCTTTGATTTTTTTACTTGAGTTCCCAAGGTCGAATCCCCTTGGGCATCCCCTTGGGCATGTGTTGCATTCGAATCCCCTAGGGCATATGTTGCATTTTTGTTGTGTATATAGTGGTTGGTATAAATATAAATATTTTTGTTGTATTCGAATCCCCTTGGGCATGTGTTGCATTTTTGTTGTATATATAGTGGTTGGTATAAATATAAATATTTTTGTTGTGTATATAGTGGTTGGTATAAATATAAATATTTTTGTAAATAATATGAAAGACATAAAAAAATGAAAAATAAAAAAATTAATTTTTTATATAACAGTTAATTTTTGTTGTATATAGTGGTATAATTATTTTTGTAAATAATATGAAAGGTATAAAAAAAATAAAAATAAAAATTTTATTCTATTTGAAATCTCCATAACAATCTCTTTAACTAAATTTATCATAGAAACCTAAAAAAATAAATTTTTGAAAAATTGAAGTGTTATTTCCAAAATTTGTACGTATTTTATTAATTTTAACATTGATAACCAAATCTTTTATTTTATTTATGAATTTTTACATTATAAATCATGTAATGTACTATTTTTCTCACAGTTGTCAATAATACATTTTAAATTAGATAACAGTATAAAATATTTTAAATTTATTATTATTTGTCTAATAAAATAATTATAAAATATAAACTAATAATTATAATTTTAGTATATAATATTATAATTAGTGAAGTTGTAATAATTTTGGATTATACTTAGTTAGGCTGTAATAGTTTGGGTTTTTTTAGCGGGTTAGGGTTTTTCGCCAAAACGAGATTTTAATGGCCATTCTTTCATTGATTAGTTTACTCTTTATAATCATCCATATATAATTATATTTAATCCATGATAATTCTATGATTTTTCTTTCATGTGATGCAAATTTAATAGTTAAAATAAGTTTATACGGGGAAAGAACATCTCAATATTCACAAATTGATAAAAAAAAAAGAAAGTTAATAATGTAGTACCCTCATTTTTTATTAGATTCCTAAAAAAAACATTTATAATGAATTTTAATAATTTTTTCGAATTTTTTTGAAGCTTTAATCCGATCGATTCAGCCGATTCTAGATCCGGATCACCGATTCGCCGATCCGGATCGGTTTTTTAGGCGCCCGATTCGAGTCACCGATCCGCTTTTTAAACCATTGTTCTAAATGATATGGTGTTCTTCTGTTCCTAGAACTTCTCCTAGGTTCATTATCATCTACATTAGTAAGCTCAAATGTATCATTCCCACTATCTATGTAGTTATCAAGGCTTTCTACATTAGGTTTATAATTTTCTATATTTTCATTTACTCTTTTGTTTTTGTCTAACTCATGTATATCTTTAAGATAGTTTGCATATTTTTATATATTCTTCTAAGAAATGTGCATCTTTAGATTCAACCAAAGATTTGATCTCATGGTCATAAAATCTATAACCCTTAGAAGTATCAGAGTACACTATGAATGAGCATTTTTTAGTTTTGGCTTGCAACTTAGATCTCTCATGGCTCGGGATAAGTACATGAGCATCGCAACTCCAAATTTTTAAATGTTCTAATAGTGGTTTACGTCTAGTTCATAACTCATAAAGTATTTTCTCTACAGATTTTGAGGGAACTCGGTTTAAAATATACATAGCAGTATGCAATGCTTCACCCCAAAAAATTGAGGACAAGTTGACATGTCTCATCATTGATCACACTATTTCCAAAAGAATTTGGTTACGTCTTTCGGCAACACCATTTTGTTGGGGTGTGTGGAGCATGGTCTTATGGTGTATTATCCTTTTTTTTTTTATAGAAAAAGTATCAAACAAATTAGAACAATATTCCCCTCCTCGATCCGTTCTAAGGATTTTAATTATTTTATCTAATTGGTTTTCAATTTCTAATTTAAATTCTTTGAACATATCTAGTGAGTCAGATTTTCTATTAATTAGATAAATATAACCAAATCTCGAATAATCATCAATGAATGAAATAAATTATTTCATACCCCCATGTGTTTTTACATTATATGGCCCGCAAATATCAAAATGAATAATTGATAATAAATCATATGATCTAGTTGCTTTACCGAAGGGTTTTCTACTCATTTTACCAGATAAACATGGTTCATAATTTTTAAAATCTAAATACGCCATTTTAGGAATCAAGTCATCATTAACAAGTCTAGAAATTTTATTTCTACTAATATGACCCAAACACATATGCCACAAAAAAGAAGTTTCATTATCACACATATTCAAGTAAGTATAAGAAGATAAAATTTCATTTATTTTATCAAGCAAATACATATCTCCTCGAACTTTCCCCCCATACAATGATTTTCCTATTAATCTCAATTGAAACTTTCTCATCTTTGAAACGACCTTCATATCCCTTAGCATCAAACCTCATGACCGAAAGCAAGTTACAACTTCATATCCCTTTTATTATTGTTCCAAGGTTGATAAACTTTTCTTTTGTTAAAAGATTCTTCATTTCGAGGGTTATGAGTTTGGGCTATGCGAAGTGCATCAGCCCTCCTTGAAGATCTACGATCCTTTTTAAATTTCAATTCAATAGCAAGAGTTTGAAGCGTAAGATCCTTGCGGTTTAAAGATAATATAGTAGCAACAGATTCCCAAGAATTAGGCAAACTATTCAATATAGTTAAAACTTGTTGTTGATCATTCACATCATTTTCCTAACATGTTTAACCACATGGTCATTTTCCTTCATCTTAAAAGAATAGTACTCTTGAGTCAAAACTCTTAACTTGCTCATTGAAGTCACCCCAAATTGTATATCTAATTCATCATAAATATCTTTAGCATTTTTAAATTCATCAAAGCTCAATAATAATTTATCATCCATATTTCTCAAAATTATGTTTCTACACTTCTTATTTTCTTTTTCCCAATTAGCATAAGCTGATTTTTTGGTCCTATTGCCAGTATCAGTGGGCTCAATAGGAACTACAACTAAAATTATATGATCTAAATTTTCATACTTTAAGATTAAAGCTAATCTTCTTTTCCATGTATTATAATTCGACCTATTGAGTCTTTCTATCTCCAATTCTAGCTTTGGATCCATGAATGATAAAAAAATATAGATCAAGAAAAAATTAAATCTAGTTTATAGTTGCGATCTCACTGAATGTAGTATGGACTATCAGAGCTCAAGAAAAAAATATGCAATAACCGGTGAATTGAAGAAGCCTCAATGTGAATCTAGCTCAATCAATAATTCTTCCAACCCTTCTCATTAGACAATACCCATATTACAAACAAACAATAGTATATGGTTCTAGTAGATAATTGTCTCTCTAGAATTGGGAAAGAAGAAATACAGAAAAAAGATAATAAAGAAAGAGATGATCTCAAGATAATAAAAAGTAAAAAAAAGAGATATATGAGCAAGAATGGAGAATACACAATATCTCAGAAAGGGGAAAAATATGAATTGAAAGACTGATTATTGATCATACAGTAGGGTTTACAAGTTCTGTTTATAGTACTTCATAACAATCAAAATAAGGAGGGAATGAAGCACATACCCGTTACATAGCCGTTGAATTTGCAACCCATCACAATCAATTTTGGCAACAAAGAAAAAACAGTCCTCAAGTAATAATCGCTCGTCGAAGAAGAAAAAACAGTCGTCCATTGGGAAAAAATCTAACCTCCCACTGTCCTATATGTTCCTGCTACTCTCTCCCTCTTGAATGGCGAAGATCATCTGAGATTTGCCAAATAATTTCGGAGAAAAAATCTCTCCTCTACATCGAAGTTTTAGAGAGAGAGGAAGGATGCAGGGGTGTACCCCTTTCACTTTTGTTGGAGTTTTTTTTTTTTTTTTTTTCTGTTGGGTGGGTTACCTCTTTACAAGTATAAAGCGACACTTTTAAAATGGAGAGAAATGCCCTTATGAAGGACCAGGATAATTGAACAATAATGTCAACTATGATAACTTGTTTTGGATATTATAAGTAAATCATTTTGGAAATGGTAAAAATACCTCAAAAGTGGTCACGATTTTTTTTTTATTTGGCACAAAAAAAAAAAGGAAAAACTTTTGTATATCAATCTTTATGCTATAGGCCGAAAAAATAAAAAAGATCCGGCAAGTTGTATTGTAAAGCCGATTTAGCCCAACCTGGCTCTGATAGCATTGTTAGACCCAATAAAAAATAATAATAATAAATAAAATGAAATTGACAAACAACTTACTCGGATCTGTTCTTAAATCACACGAGGGACCTAAGGTTCCATACCAAATCCTATAAACCAAGCCATTCGCTGACACACAACCTTGAGAGTGCTCTTTAATGAATCTCATTCACCTCTTTTCTATCATTCTCTATCTTGAGGGGCTAACTTCTTTTTTATAGAGAAACATTAAGTTTGTAACTCTCATATTTATGATCTATAAGAGTTGAGATCCAAGTATAACTTATGTCTTAATTCCCTTAGGTGCAGCTAATTAGGATTAACAAGTTATTACTAAACTGTTAATACTATATAATGAGCTAAACCTGTCATTAGTGCACTAATAACTCACATAATAGGATGTCATCTAAGCATTCCTATAATTTGATAAAAGATATTTAGAAATTAAATAATTATGTACATCTATAATATAGAAAAACAATTCTTACAAAGAATCTAAACACATCACCGGGTTTTTCCTCCAGTGCAATATCCTATAAAAGTTCCGAAAATAGATCTTAGTATATGGCATTACCTCATGTCAACCACATGTGATTTCACATATACTATACAATATGGCTTATGTATTATTATTGAAAAATCAATTCCCATAATAAAAAAGCCTAATAGGCCATATTTCCAACACAATTATAACAAACCATGATGAAGGATCGTTGTGTGAATTTGGGCTGGATGGTGGAAGGTGATTACTTAAATATCATTAATTGGTGTTCTGGGTTAAGTAAGCCACCCCTGGAGTTTAAAGAAGTATTGGTTGGAAGTGATGGATATATGTCGGAATTAGGTGGTTGCTTTTAACCATGTTTATAGGGAAGCAAAAGATAGGACTGACTTTTTAGCAAACGAAGGGTTCATGCTGATTGTATTTTTATTCCTCCTTTAACTTTGTAACTATGACATTGTTCTTTGGTGATTAATAAAGTGATGTGCACTTGTTTTAAAGAAAAAGGCGCCTTTCTATACTGTGCCTCAAAAATTTGTGAGCTGAGAGAATTGCACAAGTCGACTCAGGCATGGGGCCCTGGACATCACCTCGGGCAGCCCAGAGCCGAGTGGTTTATTGTTTGGGCTTGGGAGTCCCACAACGATTTTTTTTATCTTTCTATAATGATTCTTATTTTTTGCATTAGATGATTCTTGAGAGCCAACCCGGCCGATCCCTGCCCCTGCCCTATATTTTTTGTTTTGTTTTGTGACCTCTTTTTTGTTTTTTATTAGGTTGTGCTTGGCTGTGCCTGGATAGGGTCAGGGCCCTTTAAACCCAGTCCGAGCTGGATTAGGCTAGGGTCTTCCCTCGAAGTGCCTAGAGCCGACCTAACTCGTTGCCAGCCATACCTAAGGTTTCCAAAAATCACTATTTATATAAATAAAAATACGCTTGTATTCAAGTACCATTAAACCTTCTAGGGTTTCTTCCTCTCCAAGTTGTAGACCTTCATCTTGTTTCTTCTTCAACTTTCTCCTCTTCCCTTCTTGCTCTACTTTGTGTCGTGTAAGATTTTTTTTGTTCGACTAACTTCTTTTGCCATGGATAGCATGCATTTATTCTACCTTGCAATGTCCTAGCACTTGACTTTTATTAATTTTGAATAGAGGTGGCAATAGGCCAAGGTAGCCTGATCCAGACTAGAAAAATTAGGGCCTAGGCCACAAAATGTGGGTCGAGGGTTAGGCTAGGCAGTGATTCAACATCGCCATGCCTGACCCTGTTGTTCTTTGGAAAGTTTTGTTTTTTTTTTTTCCATTTGGCCCTGTTTGGCTTGGCCCTATGATAGGGCCAAGGCAGGCCTCTATGGCCAGGTTAGGGCTGGGCTAGCTAGGGCCAGAACTGGCCTTTTTCTAGCCCCTTCGAAAGCTTGTACTAATATTTGAGAGTCTTTAATTTTTGTAGTACTTTTGTTATTAAAAGTGTTATACTAGTATTTGATAGTCTTAAAAGTTTGTGGTACTTTTGCAATACAAAGTGCAATATTTGTCCGTGTCTCAAACTTTTAATATTATTTATTTATTTATTTTTGAGCTTATATTGCCTTGTCTTGATAAAAGATTTACTAGATTTGAAAGTTTATACCATTGTTTGTATATAACAATTTGTAGTATTTTGTCTTATATATTGTAGTACTTATCCTTGGCTCAATTTTTTAAGGAAAAAGTTTTGCCTTATGATGTAGAGCTATGGATGGCCCTTAAAAATCCATCGGAGGGTAGTTTTAATATTTAAAAACCCTATGATTGATCATCTCGACATCGATATGTATGACTATGAAAAATAAAAAGATTTTAAGTCTCAGAAATAGTGTGTTTCACAACATATTATCTACACCATCCATTTTCAAGATTTTCATATGTTCATAGATCTACTTGATTTTAACCATTTTTAAAATTTAAAATTAGATATAAAAATAGATTTTGAGATAATCCTAATAATATTTTACATCAAAATCATATACCATGATAAAATTTGAAGGGCACCTACCTCTACACCTACGGAGGCGTTTGTATGCCAACTGCACCCATTTTTTAATACTACGGTTTTTGTTTTTTTTTCTTGCTTGCCGTACTTTTGTTTTACACATTGCACTACTTGTCCTTCTCTTATTTAATAAATAGATGTACAACTCATTCTATACAAAATGATAAGGGGGAGGTGTTTTTTTGTTTTTTATTTTATTTATTTTTAATATAGGGAATACAGGGCACCAAGTTTTGCTTTGTAACCATAACTTATTGGACTTATGTAGCCTTTAAAGGCCTTACAAGAGCTTGTATGAGCATTTATTATAGTGAAATATAAACTCAGTGGAAGTGTGGTCCTCATGTGGACCATGTCAAGCAAATGCAGTATGCCGATACTCGGACTAGGCTCAACGTGCTAGGCCAGCCGAGTTTTGGAAAAACCCAAGATATCTGGGCATAGGGATCTACCGATAATGGTTTAGTGAGTTAACCCTTGATGAGGTCGGAGTATGTCCAGATGAGAGCCGGTGGACTGTGTGACCCTTGCGTGTGATGAATAACCTTTAGATACAAGGTTAAAACCTTATCATTATATCATCATATAGCATGTACATAGATAGCCGTATTGAGATTTGTCAATGAGGGTAAAGCATGTACATGTATGAGATACTACCTCTATGCACCATAGAGTCATAGTTGCCTCATGGTCTGAGAACCATGATTTTTTTGTCTTTAGGGAAGAACCTGAAATCCATATGCTGGAATTACATCCCATAGTCTATTGGCTGATTTTGGTGGTCCAATCGTGACCCCCTGCACTGGACTGTGGGTCATGGGAACTGTTGGGTCAGTTTTGAGAAAGTTAGGTGGATCGTAGTCCGCAGTTGAAGGTGGAGTGCTCCCGTATATTGATAAATTCTTAAATCAAACAGATTGGATTCCCATCAAAATTAATTAGTTTTAATTAATTTTATGATATATGATTTTTAGAATGTTTATTTGAATTTTTGTGAATCTTCTGGTCTTTTATTTTTTTTATTTGGATTGATAAATTAAGAGAAATTAATTTTACCATGTTTTAAGCAATGGTTTAAAAAACGGATCAGTGACCCGGAACGGGCACCCAAAAAACCGATCCGGATCGGCGAATCGGCGATCCCTATCGGGAATCCGGTGAATCGGTCAGAATAAAGCTTAAAAAAAATCCAAAAAAATTATTAAAATTCATTATAAATATTGTTTTTTTAAGAATTCAATAAGAAATGAGGGTACTCCATTAAGAATTTTCATGTTTTTGAATGAATATGTGAATATTGATATGTTCTTTCCCTGCATGAACCGCCATTCAACATTTAAGTTACATTACACAAAAGGATAAACATAGAATTATCATGAAATAAGTATATCAACATACATGGACTACAATAAAGCATAAAATTAGTAACATATGATCTAAAAATAAAATGATAGACGACGTTATTATTCTTCTTGGTCACGTTGGTGCCATTGATTGAATTCGTTTAACAATTCATTAATTCGATCTAAAACGAATCATCGATATTAGCAGGCGTCTGACTATTCCCAAATCTCTGAGTGTTAGTGTTTTGTTGTGTTCCCAATCTAAAATCCCGAAGCTTGTCCATCCTTCATGCTCACCTGCACTGTCATGCTCATCCCTACACTGTTGCTGTTGGGACTCGATATGTGAATAATATGGCTGGGATAGGGTGGCCTCAGAATCATCTTCTCTCTCATTTTCTCTTTGAATAATATGGATTAAAAAAAAATTTAACAAATTTTCAAAAAAATTGATCATGGATTAAAAAAAAAAAATCACAAATTTTTAAAAAATTCTATCATGGATTACAAAAAAAAATTCGATCATGGATTAAAAAAAAAAAAATCACAAATTTTCAAAAAATTCTATCATGGATTACAAAAAAAAAATTCGATCACGGATTAAAAAAAAAACATCACAAATTTTCAAAAAATTCAATCATGGATTACAAAAAATTCGATCATGGATTACAAAAAATTCGATCATGGATTACAAAAAATTCAATCATGGATTACATAAAATTCGATCATGGATTACAAAAAATAAATAAATAAATAAATAAACAAAAAATTTCATCGTGGATTACAAAAAAAGAAAAAAACAATTCGATCATGGATTACAAAAAATTCAATCATGGATTACAAAAAATTCTATCATGGGTTACAAAAAAAACAAAAAAACAAAAAATTCGATCATGGATTACAAGAAAAAAAAACAAACATTTCGATCATGGATTACAAAAAATTCGATCATGGATTACAAAAAATTCTATCATGGATTACAAAAAATTCGATCATGGATTACATAAAATTCGATCATGGATTACAAAAAAAAACAAACAAAAAAAAACAAAAAACTCGATCGTGGATTACAAAAAAAGAAAAAAACAATTCGGTCATGGATTAAAAAAAATTCAATCATGGATTACAAAAAACTCTATCATGGGTTACAAAAAAAACAAACAACAACAAATTCGATCATGAATTACAAAAAAAAAACAAACATTTCGATCATGGATTACAAAAAAAAACAAACATTTCGATCATGGATTACAAAACATTCGATCATGGATTACAAAAAATTCTATCATGGGTTACAAAAAAAAAAAAAGGTTCGATCTTGGATTACAAGAAAAAAAACAAACAGTTCGATCATGGATTACAAAAAATTCGATCATGGATTACAAAAAATTCTATCATGGGTTACAAAAAAAAAAAAATTCGATCAAGGATTACAAAAAAAAAAAAAACAATTCGATCATGGATTAAAAAAAAATCGATCAAGTATTACAAAAAAATCTATCATGGATTACAAAAATAAAAATAAAAAAAAATAAAAAAAATAAAAATCCGTACGGGACTCGCCGATTCACTGTACGGGACTCATCGATTCCGTACAGTGAATCGACGAGTCACTGTGCAGAATCGTCCGGTTCTCTCTAGAACCAGACGATTCCGGTTTTTTTCGCCGATTCGATCCGTCCATGGCGATTCCCGAGTCGAACCGGGCGAGTCCGGTTCGACTCGGAGTTTTTTTAAACACTGGTTTTAAGTATATAAGATTTAAAAATTCTAAATACAAAATAATTTTTTTAAAAAAATTATATGGGACCCTCCATAAATATGGGGGTCCAATTTAGAATATGTGGGAATGGGTGGGGCCCCCGTGTGGGTGGCACGCCCCACCTATAGGGACTAACTTGTTCTCCAAGATTTGGTGATAGTTAATCTCAGTTGAATATTTGAAATATTTATTAAATCATTGAATCAAGATTACTTGATCCAATTTAGCTCATCTCTTTGAATTTTGATGGTGGATCTCTCACCCCACAAGTTTATCTAGATCGATGGTCAAGATTTGACCATACGAGGCAAACCCTAAGGCATAAAAAATCTATAAAAAGAGGCTCTCCCATCTCATAAAATCTCTATACCTATTTTATATCTTCTCTTTAAGGGTTTATCTATCTCTCAAAGATTTCCTTATAAGTGGGATGCTCCAACTAGGGCTTCAAAATCTTTCCCAAGTCTTTCTAAGGGAGACGCCCCAACCAAAATATCTCTCTTCCTCAAGTTTTTCTAAGGGGGGCAAAAGCTCTCTCTTTCCCAAGTTTTTCTAATGGGACACCCCAACCAAAATGTCTCTCAACCCAAGGCGCACCCTCATGTAAGGGGTCACACCCAAGGGGCATGCTCAAGTAAGGGGTCACACCCAAGTAATCAATCTCAAGCCAAGGGGCATGCTTAAGTCATCTCTTTCGTTTCTAGGTGGGACGCCTAAGCTAAGGTTACCTTGTGATGGTTTGATTTAGAGATTACATGTCCTTAAAAAATAAGTCTTAAAATCTATCTCAAAAATAGATTTATTAAGAGACCTGTAATTCTACATATGCGGGTTGGCCACATCGAAACCGGGTCCGCATTATAAATATACCCTAGAATTTCTTATTTCATTCCCATTTGCAACCAACAAATCAAATCCACCTAAAAAAAGTACACTAAATTGTACATTTTCTCAAATACTACAACACTAAAATCTCTTTTTCATTTCATTTTACACCATCATGTTCATACAAAATTATAAACTTCTATAGTAGTGTTCAACTACAAAAATATTAAATTCAATAAATGTTTAAGAAAAGGCAGAGTAAAAAATTAGACAACTACAAAACTAAATACTGTGAAAAAATGACATTGAAATAAAAATAAGGAAAAGTGTATATAAGGTTGCAATCTTAAAATGTAGAATTAAAAATGCATCTCAAAAATCCATTGGAAAATGTTGTCATAATGTTGAAAAACCCTCTAATTAATCATCTCGACATCGAGATGTGTGAATATGAAAAAAAAAAAAAGATTTTGGTACCTAGAATTAGTGCATCTCGCAACACATTATCTAGACCATCCATTTTCAAGATATTCATATGTTTATAAATCTATTTGATTTTAATCATTTTTAGAGTTTAAAATTTTATGATTAAATATAATAATAAATTTTTCAGATTATCCTCAGAATTTTTTACACCAAAATTACATATTACGATAAAATTTAGTAGTATGCCTTAATTGGATTGTTTAAGGCTGCAACCTGATATAAAAACCACACTTCGATCAAACATTTTAAAACCAATTTTATCATCGAATTGTCAAAGCTATTACTTTGAACGTCATGGAGTGACATTTAGTTATATTTATAGAGGCTAAATTCATGAATTGGCTTGAAAATTTACATCAACTGAATAGAATTCGTAGTATACGAATTCAAGCACCTAAACTGAAAATCCCAACCGTGCAACCTTTCAAACTGAATGTGCACTCTCCATCACTGGAATTGCTTTGGAGAATCACTGCGAGTACCTGAAAATCAATCTCTCTCTGCCTAGAAGTCTCCCTCTCTCTCTCTAGAGTACCTAACAATTTTACATCATTAGATTAATGACACGTCCTTCTCTCTGTGATCAGTGAGTACCTGAAAATTTGTATCTCTAACTGCCTAAAAATCAATATCTAGTTCTTCCTCTTGTTTTATACTAAAAATCTCTCTCTTGACTGCCTAGAGATTTTTGCGCCGTTGATTGTGAAATGCCATTCTATGGAACTAGTGTTTTCCCTTTGAAATTTGAATTATAAAAATATCAAAAAGACTTCTTAGGAAGTGACAATACCCCTTCCTATGCTTTTCAAAAAGTTAATTTCCTTTACCCTTCATAGGAATTCAATAGCTCATAGCCACTTGCTCCCCTGCCTTACACACCATAGATACCCTTACAACTCGGAAGGAGACCAACATGAGCAAATGCAAAATAGAGGAAGAAGCCAAGGGGCCGACCAATAGAAGAATAAGTTTAAAAAACTCAAATATCTACTCCTCTGCATTTCCTAACTTCCTCGCTCCACCTCCTCTTTTTCAATGCATCTCTCTGTTGTTTTCTAATCATTTTACCGGCCCCTTCTCTCTCCTTCTTTGTCTCCTTTTCTCTCCCTATTCATCGCGTCACACTACCCTTTTTTACCACTCCTCTCTCTACTGCTACAAATTGATTTTTCCTGTTTCTCTCTCTCTAAAATGGCACTTTATTTGGGAAAAAGAAATGCTAGAGATTGGAAGAAAGATGTGAACTTGGGAGAAGAGAAATAGGAAAAATTGGCCTTTAGAGAGTAAGAGAAGCGGCCATTTTAGAGAGAGAGCAGCATGCACGGAGAGGTTTGAGTGAGAAATGGGGGTTGTGGCACGTGGAGAGATAGGGGTAGAGCAAGGACGGTGATAGAGAGGGAGCAAAAAAAAGATGGCAGGTAGAGGGAGTGAGAGTGTACAAAATTGGGATATTAATGGCATTTTTCACTCGGAGTGGGTGCTTGAAGTTTTCCTTCTTGGAGTATGCTTTACCTGGTAACTAGGTATCATCTCAGTTGTTTAGGAGCCCATCAAATCCAACAGCTCAGGTTTGGGGTCTCATGTGCTTGGGGTGCGAGAGGGTCTCACAAGATCATTACTCTTAAAAGGGTGCAGTTGGCATTCAGATGCATCCGTTGGTGTAGATGTTGGGCTCATGTGGCATTTAAAGGCTTTATGAGTGCTTGTAAAATGAAATGATAGAGTGAGAGTGTGGTCCCTCGTGGGCTATACTAAGCAAACGATATTTACAGATACCGGACTGTGCTTGACGATCTAGGCCAGTCGGTTGGGAAAAACCCATGTTACCTGGGCATAAAAAACAAACCGAGAAGGGATCTAATGGGCTAGCCTTTGATGAGGTCAGAAAATAAGCTCGGATGAATGAGCAGAGGGACTGTGTGACCCTTGTGTGTGATAGTGGCCTATAGAGACAGGGACAAAGCCTCATCTATGTGCCATCACACGGCATGCATATCGATAAATCGTTTGGGAAAGCCAAAAATCCACCTTTTAGGGTGAATCGTATGCATGTACGAGAGATACCCCTATGCACCATAGGAGCTATGGTCGCATCAGGTCTAGGTGACATTGACTCATCTCTAGGGGATGACCTAAAATCCACAGACTGGGATTGCGATCCCTTTGCTTATCTGGCGGACTTTGGTGACCCGCTAATTAACCCCTGCTTGGACTATGGGTCATGGAAAACACTTGGTCGGTCTGATAAAGCAAGTATGGTCTGTAGTCCACAGTTAAAGGTGGAGTACCCCATGATTGTTGATTCTTAAACCATATGAATCCTTTTCCCATCAAATTAATTTAATTGTGTTTGTTTTATGATGAAAATTATTTTAAGATTATTATTTGAATTTTTATGAACCCCTGCATATTTTATTTATAATTTTTGGATTTATAAAATTAAAGATATTGATTTTACAATTGTTTAATATTCAAATAATATTCTAAAATCTTTTTATTAATTTTAAGTATATAAAAATATCATGGGGGGCCATTATGTACATAGGCCCAATATATTTTTAGAAGGTGGGGCCCATGAGTGCCTCCCTTGTGTAGCACGCCCCACCCTTATTCTCTTTCCTATTTTCTGGTGATATGGCATGTGGCCATGTGTTTGGAAGATATTGACTAAATATTGACTTGATATATATTTGAAAGATTTTATGGAAAGATTGAGTAAGCTTATGTTATTTATGGTATGCACAATATTTTGATTAGATTTAATTTATTTAATTTTTATTGATGAGAAAATGGTTTAGGAAAGGGGGATAACGGTTCATGCACCTTCCATAATGTTGATGACCCATTTATGAAATGGATGGCTCAGATCTCTCACCCCACAAGTCACCCTTGATAGACAGTCTATGTTCAATATCACAAAAAGACGTAAGCCAAAGAAAACCCTAAGAAACTCTAATCTTATTCAAAGCCTATAAAAATGGATTGTCTCTACCAAAAAAAATCTCTACACCTTATCTTTCTATCTCTCTCTCTTAAGAAAGTTTATCTCTCTCATGTTTGATCTCTCTCTCCCACATTGTGAAAGAACATAAGAGTTTAGGTTATGGAGTTCTTCTCTCCTATCTCTCAAATATAGATTTATGGCTAAGGGTTTTAGGGTTTAGCAAAAAGATAATTCATCTCTCTCAAACTAGGTTGCTAAGAGAATTCACCTAGGGTTTGAGTTTGTGATGAAAGGGGTTAATGTTCCATTGATGTGGCTTTGCCGAAATTTGTTTTGTCAGTTTGAGATTGAAGCTAGACCGTTGATCCCACGCCATCGGATGGTGGTGACTCGATGTGGGGTGTAATAAGCCTGGTTGAGGTAATCTTCGGCACTCTTCCTTTTGTTTTTTGTAATCTTATCTTTTATTCTCAAGCGTAGTGCATAGTTGTTTCAATGGCATTAAGTTGTTAAGATCTTAATTTTATTGTTTTGCTGATTTTATTTTGAAATTTATCTTATTATAATAAAGACCGCATGTAAGTGATCTTTTGCTAAGAGAAAGGGGTGAAGAAAAAAAAATTTAATGTATTCCGCGGTAAAAGATCATATAGGTATTTCTTTCATTGGTATCAGAGCTATTGATACTTGATTCCATTAGTTATCTTTTCTCTTTATTGAGTTTAGATCATGCTTGGGAATGAGATATAAGAAAACTAATGACCTTTGTGGTCAAGAAATACACCCACGGTTAAGAATTATTGAAATATTCCAACACCGAAAAGACACTCTGCATAATGAGTATTCTGGGCTATTTTGGAGTAGTGATATCAAGAATATAATGAGGTATTTTTCTATTACACACTTCAGTGATATTTTGTGTTTTTAAGAGTATGATCTACCTGAAAAATTTCAATGGGAGATTCTAAGGGAATTGAGAGTTATGGAATCATCAATGAAGGGTGTCAGTTCTGACCCTGCAAAATCCAGGCACTGTCCATTTAGTTCTGTGATTTTTCCCACCAATCATATGATTTTATTTCCTATTGAAATTTTACTATAACTTACAAAATTGAGTTTACTTTCAAGGAAAAAAAGGTTTCATCAAGAAATTCCTTGTGGTTTGAAAGATATGATCAATTTAATGAAGGGTGCGCTAGTGTTGTTTTCTGCAATGAAAACTATTTCCATGACTTGGAAGTCATGATTTTATTTCTATACTTAACAGAATGTTTTATAGTCCACACTAAATTTTTAGACTTCCATTCTGAGTCTATTTTCTAATAAAAATTTATTTAAAAGATAAATATCTACGAGAATAGACGAATAAAAATTTTGGATTGAAGAGAGGTCATCTTAAATTTTATGCAATTTGGTATGATATTCATTGAGACATGAATAACTATATTTATCAAGAATACTTAACAAAATCATATGAGGCTCTTGGAAATATATGTGTTATCATTATGCGTCTAATTTCAAACAAAGTTGGTTTGAAATAGAAAATCCATAAGAGTATAAAGAAAAGACACTTTTATTAGATAGTATTCATCCTGAAATTTTACAGTATGATTTATTTTGTGACATAAATGTCACTTATTTTTTTTCTCTGAAGAAAAATCTTATTTGGGATTCAAACTATGAAGTTGTGATTTTATTTTGAGTCTATTTTTCAACACTAAAGATTTTAGGAAGAAATTCTTTGAGAATTGAGAGAAAGAATTTTTTATTGAGAGGTGCTCAATCTAATTTTCTGTTGAGAAAATTGCATTGTAGCCTAAATGTCACTGAAACGAAGACTCACTATATGGTATGATTTAAGAATAGAACTGAGCATTATTTTATATTTTTTAGTCTATTTCAATACTAAAAAAGATTTAGAGATAAGCTTTTTATGAGTTAACAGATATCATATTATGTTCATGTTCTATGCTGCAGTAAAATAAAATATGTGGCATGTTAAGGCACATCATTGAATTCTCAATTATGGAGACCTTTAATACTCATTTTAAAAGGCTTTATAGTGTGTCATGAGTATGATTTATTATAGTACAACTTCAGAGAGATGTAATGCAGAGTTAGCAACATAAGAGATTCTATGTGAAAAGTATTCGAGCTGAAAATAGCAGAAAGAAAAAGAAATACAATACCTATAAAAGCATATTGGTTTCTTCAAAATGAAGAGATATATAGAGAGACTTGGTCGTAGCATAAAAAAGCTAAAGATCAGTGGGATAATCGAAATTGTGATATTTGAAATAATGGGATGAATAAGATATTTTGTTCACGGTGTAAGACAGGAGAATCCAAGTGCCGAAGAGATGGATACTTCGTGACATGTGAAACCAATGACCAATATATTCTCCATCAGTTGCATGCACTTCCAAGATCACAAAAACTTGTCAAACAAGTAAAAGCGATGAATAAAGAAAGCCCAGGTACCACACTACATGGTTTTGAGGTATGCAATCTATCCCACATTATATGGTAAGGTCATATAGGGAAAGATGATTTAATAACTTTGTTTAATATGCTTTGGTTATATTTTGGCTAATTGTTTTATGAATATGTATGTAGTGTATGGACATTAAGTGATAAGTGGTAACAAATTTGAAAGTGCCTGTTTTGAATACCTTGTGTTTTTGTGCCTCCTTGTGCTTGAGTATGAACTACTTAAGGTAGTGATATACATGGAGATGTGATTTGATCAAGGGCTTTGAGCCTTAAAGATGAAACATGAAAGATGGGTGTGGCTCATTCAAATATGTAAGCACAAAATGAGTGTTCTGATGGAACCTGGTATTTGTGACCATCCTCTCAATAATATTTGTAATATGATGTGTTGCATGTTATGATAATCTCTTGATAAATTCTCTATAATTGCCAAAAATGAAATATTTTGTCTAGGCTTTAATAAACATTATTTAGTTGTGCTTTATTTTGGATAAAATTATAAGATGGTATATATAATTTGTTTTTGTGTCCATGAACTTGACTTGGTAGGAAATTAAAGGTGAATGCGGTAAAATGATTTATGAAGGCTAAACATGTATTTTATAATTAAATTAGATGATTTGATAAAAGCCTAAGTCTATGAATATGATTTTGAGAAAACCACATAATCTTGCAAAGTCCATTAAGTTTTTATAAAAATCTTTTTAATATTATTATATAATTATTGCTTGTAAATGCATATATATATACCAAGTCAAATTTTTTTTATTAAAAAGCAAGCATTCTGTCTTGAAGGTATTTATAAAAGTGAAAAAAAAAACTATCATGCACTGTTTTTTTTAAATACCTATATGCCTTGACCCATATTTCTAGTTATTTAGAATCCTCGATTACCTAAAACTTTAAACCATAGGAAATGTTGTAGGAATGCCATCATGTTGGGCTTCCCTTACACTTATTGTGTTCATTAGATAACTTAATTTGTATGAATTTACTACCAAGATGTCTAGTGTGGTTGAACCTTTGTGGTTCATGAAAGTTAACAGGTATTGAATTACATATTGCATGAGACTTAATATGTTACCTCATGATATATGTATAAGAATGTCGAGAATGTATATGTTGTATGTGCAATAATTAAGTGGGAGCTGCTACAATCCCACCTTTTTTTTTAGCTGCTTGGATATTCAGATATACAAGTACAAGCTATCTCACAGATCCAGATGATGCAAAGTCTATATGTGGATATGTGTTCATGCTTGGAGGGGGAGCAGTTTCTTAGAAATCAAAGAAACAGAATGTGACAAAATTATCCACTATAAAGGCAGAGTACGTGACGTGCTGTTTGATGATCGAGGAGGCTGTATGGATTAAGAAATTTCTTAATCGACTTGACTTTCACCTCATGTGTTGTGAGGCAGTAAGAATTTTCTGAGACAGCACGGAGACGATATGCGTATCAAATGAGCCACGATTCCATAAGAACTCCAAGCATATAAAACCATGTTTTTATCACCTAAGGAATGAGGTGAGATTGAGAAAGATCGAGATCCAGATAAACTAAATATTCCAGTGGCAGCACCTGCTACTATTTGGCATGCCAAATGGAACAACATACTATAATGTTGTTCACCCATGGAAGCCAAATGTTTGGTGCTGGTTGTACGGCTACGAAAGGGAGCAGCTTATTTGAAGAACTCTTTTGAGCCCATGAACATACGACCCCATGCGATAAGGGTACATGATGGTCTTTTGCAACAGCAGGTCTATGATTCTCGATGTGATGCAAAAGATGAGCTACGACCATTTTTGGATGAGATCCGAGCAGCAAAGAGAAAAATGTATTGCCTCTATAAATCCTTTTGTGAAATGATTGATGGCGAAAGCCATGATTAATGTATTGAGAGTATAAGTAAAAATGGTTGAGAGAGATTGTAATTGGGAGAGATAGAGATGGGAATAAGAGAAAGTGAGAAAAAGAGAATATAAGGCCTTCAAAGGTCAAGTGGGAGATGTTGAGTTCATGTGAACTTTAAAGGCCTTACAAGTACTTGTAAAATGAAATGATAGAGTGAGAGTGTGGTCCCTTGTGGCCCATACTAAACAAACGATATTTGCAGATACTGGATTGTGCTTGACGATCTAGGCCAGTCTGTTAGGAAAAACCTATATTACTTGGGCATAAAAAACAAAACAAGAAGGGTTCTAATGGGTTAGCCCTTGATGAGGTCGGAGAATATACCTGGTTGAGTGAGCCGAGGGACTGTGTGACTCTTGTGTGTGATGGTGGCCTACTGAGACGGGACCCAAATCCTCATCCATGTGCCATCACACGGCATGCATATCGATAGATCCGGAAAATTAGAAATCTACCTTTTATGGTGAAACGTATGTATGTGTGAGAGATACCCCTATGCACCATAGGAGCTATGGTCGCATCAAGTCTAGGTGACCTTGACTCGCCTCTAGGGGAGGACCTGAAATCCACAAACTGGGATTGCGATCCCTTGGCTCATCGGCCGGACTTTGGTGATCCGCTAATGAGCCCCTGCTTGGACTGTAAGTCATGAGAAACACTGAGTCGGTTTGATAAAGCAAGTGTGGTCTGTAGTCCACAGTTGAAGGTGGAGTGCCGCATGATTGTTGATTCCTAAACCATATGGATCATTTCTCATCAAATTAATTTAATTGTGTTTGTTTTATGATGAAATTTATTTTAAGATTATTATTTGAATTTTTATGAACCCCTGCATATTTTATTTATAATTTTTGGATTTATAAAATTAAAGATATTATTCAAATAATATTCTAAAATATTTTTATTAATTTTAAATATATAAAACTATCATGGGGATCCATTGTGCACATGAGCTTGCCATATTTTTAGAAGGTGGGGCCCATGAGTGCCTCCATTGGGTAGCATGCCCCACCCTTATTCTTTTTCTTATTTTTTGGTGATATGACATGTGGCCATATGGTTGGAAGATATTGACTAAATATTGACTTGATATATATTTGAAAGATTTTGTAAAAAAATTAAGTAGACTTGCGTTATTTTATGGTATGTACAATATTTTGATTAGATTTAATTTATTTAATTTCTATCGATAAGAAAATAGTTTAGAAAAAGGGGATAATGGTTCATGCACCTTCCATAAAGTTCATGACCCATCTATGGAATGGATGGCTCAGATCTCTCACCTCACAAGTCACCCTTGATAGACAATCTATGTTCAATATCACAAGAAGAGGCAAGCCAAAGAAAACCCTAAGAAACCCTAATCTTATTCAAAGCCGATAAAAAAGGATTGCCTCTACCAAAAAAAAATTTCTACACCTTATCTTTCTATCTCTCTCTCTTAAGAAATTTTATCTCTCTCATGTTTAATCTCTCTCCCACATTGTGAAAGAACCTAAGGGTTTACGTTATGGAGTTCTTCTCTTCTATCTCTCAAATAAGGATTTATGGCTAAGAGCTTTAGGGTTTAGCAAACGAGAATCCATCTCCCTCAAACTAGTTGCTAAGAGAATTCACATAGGGTTTGAGTTTGTGATCAAAAGGTTCATGTTCCATTGGTGTGACTTGGCCGAAATTTGCTTTCCCGGTTCGAGATTCAAGTTATATTGTTGATCCCACGTCATCGGATGGTGGTGACTCGGTGTAGGGTGTAATAAACCCGATTGAGGTAATCTCTGACACCCTTCATTTTGTTTCTTGCAATCATAACTTTATTTATTTTCAAGCATAGTACATAGTTGTTTCAATGGCATCAAGTTGTTAAGATGTTGGTTTTATTGTTATGCTGATTTTATTTTGAAATTTATCTTATTATAATAAAAACCACATGTAAGTGATCTTTTGCCAAAAGAAAGGGGAGAAGAAAAAAAAATGTATTTCCCGGTAAAAGATTATATAGGTCTTTCATTTAGTAGAGGTAAGGTGCACCTTCAAATTTCATCATGGTATATAATTTTGATGTAAAATGTTCTTAGGATTATCTCAAAATCTATTTTTTTTATCTAACTGTAAAATTTTAAATTTAAAAAATGGTTAAAACGAAGTAGATCTATAAACATATGAAAATCTTGAAAATGGATGATGTAGATAATATGTTGTAAAATGCACTATTTTTTAGACTTAAAATCTTTTGATTTTTCATAGTCATATATCTGGATGTCGAGATGATCAATTAAAGGGTATTTCAATATTAAAACAACTTTTTCCGATGAATTTTTGACGAGCATCCATAGTTCTACATTATAATATAGCATCTTTATATAAATTTTTTTCCTCTTAAAAAATTTATTATCCAAATTACAATATTTATCTTCTTTTTTTTCTATAACCCCGTCCTATATATGGAATTTGAGTCTTTTAACCTATTTGTGAGGTTCAGATATACATGAAGATTCAACGGAGATTGCAAGAGAGAGGGAAGGAAGCTGTTCATGCGTGAAGAAGAGAGAGAAAAAGGGAGGTTTTCTAAGGTTTTAAATTTTTTTTGATGAAGGCGCCATTTGAAAATAAACAAAAACAATAAATATTGTAATTTGAATAATGAAAAAGATGCAGAGGGGTTAACGTCTAAATCTTTTAACTTGGAGGGGGCAACATAAGGGGTTACTTACGATTATAACTGTAGAAAGGGGGTTATACGTCTTTTTTCCGAAAGAAAATATGTAACAACGATCCAAATTTCTTAAACAGCAAGGCACTCCATCAATCACAGCCATTCGTTTGTTAAACCAAAAATTACAATATCCCCCTTAGTTCTAATGTACCCTAATCAAATGTATCTCACTATGAACCTTAGGAATATACATTTTCCATTTTCGTTCAAATTAATCCCTTTTTTTTTTCCCTTTTAACATGCTATTTGATCCTTTCCATTATTATTTTTTTCCTTTTAACATTGTGTTTGATCCTTTTGATCATTTCCATTTGTTTTTTTAACTCTATTGGCTCTACTCTTTCTTTTTTTCTCGAATTCTCCAGATATAGCTTTCTCGCATTTTTTTCTTATATCTGTTAGGTTTTTCTTGTTCATTTATAAAAAGATGAAGTTTCTATAAGACCTAGGTTTTATAAAAATAAAATAAAGTTTCATCTCAAATCCTTGTCCTAGAAGCACTTTTTGGAAGGGTAGTATCTATGATGGCTCTAAAATCAATTTCCCATACCAACAATAAATTTTGAATCTAAAAAATGGTACAAATATTGTTGTTCCATTAACACTTATTTTTAGGGTGAAATAGATGGTCTATATAATTTGTTATAATATATACTATTTTTAGAGCTTGAAATATTAATTTTTTTACAACCATAATGTTCAAGTTCAGATGATCTATGTAAAGGTTTTTCAAGGCTTGAATTGTAGTTTTTGTTGAGTTAGGAGGTGGTGCTTTATTTATTTTAATAGAACTGCTGCCCTATCAAACCATTTTCTTTTTACTCTAATTTTTTTAAGTATTTGAGGGTTTGATGCAATAATGGAGGAGGGCTCTCTCTGGACTTATTTGATAGCGAGAAGTTAAGAAGGGAAAGAAGAAACTTCCCTATTATTGCACGTGTTTGGCATTTGATAAACTTCCGTATTATTGCACATGTTTTGGATCCCTCTCATCGGCCCATTTCTGTATCCTGGTTAAATGCTCTCCAACTTGTTTATTTAAGGCTACTAAGGGTATTCGTCAAGGGGACCTTTTATCTCCCTTCTTTTTCTCTATCTATGCTGAATGCTTTAGTCTCATGCTCTAAAAGATTAAGAATCAAGGCAGATTTCAAGGTTTCAAAGTCTCTGATTCGGGTCCACTTATATCACATCTACAATTTGCTAATGATACCCTTATTTTTGTGAGGCTTCTGAAGCTCAAGTTTCTAATATTGCATGTTTTTTGGACTGTTGCAAGGCAGCGTTGGGCATCAAGGTCAATTATAGGAAGACCTTTCTCTTTGGCATCAATTGCCAACCACCTCTGGCCCTGTCTTTAGCTGCCCGCCTTGGCTGTGTAGTCAGATCCGTTCCTTTCTCTTACTTGGGCTTTCCCATCTCCCTCACTAGACACTTGGCTTCAATCTGGGACAAGGTCATTCAAAAGGTTCAATTTAAATTAGACTTATGGAAGCCCAAGTATCTTTATTTGAGTGGCAGAGCGACATTGTTGCAATCTTACTTATCAAACTTGCCTATTTATCTTATGTCACTCCTCCATATGTCAGCCTCTATTATTAAGAAAATTGAATTGATGATGCGCAATTTTTTGTGGGGATCCTATGGGGAGTCTCATAAATTTTATTTGCTTAGATGGGACCGAGTGTGCACCCCAAGATGGAAGGCGGCTTGGGTATCCGCAAACTTAAATATATGAATGAAGCACTACTTTGTAAATGGTGGTGGCGGAGTTTCCATTGTCATCACCATCTGTGGTTCGAGGTCCTTACTTCCAAATACGGTAAGGACAATCTTGGTATGTGGATTGAAGGTGGTCGTTCTAGAGAAGCTTCATTTCTATGAAAGCCCATATATCGATGCAGACTGATGATAGCTAGCCACTTTCGTCGGAATGTGGCGAATGGGTTGCGAGCTTTTTTTTGGCACCATAAGTGGTTGGGGGAGGCTCCTTTGAAACTAACTTTCCCTCTCCTCTTTGAAAAGGTGCTACACCAGAATGCCTCGATTGCAGAACTGGTGGAACATACAGGTTCAAATGTAATCTGGAATATTACCTTTCCATACAATCGAATTAGTGGGGAGGCTTATAATCAATGGCTGCAGTTGATGAGCCTTTTGAACTAGGTTTACATCTCCCCTTATCACTTGGATGATCTCGTTGGGGAACTTGAATGTGAGGGGCTCTTCTCAATAAAGTCTTGCTATAGACTTCTCTTCCATGATAGATGGCGGTGGTCACATCCAATTGCACCTAAGGTTTGCAAATGACCGATACCCATAAAGTGCATGTCTTTATCTAGCTAGCCATCAAAAATAAGATCTTTACTGTTCATAATTTGATTAAAAGAGATAAAGATTTTACTTAATATTTGTCTTATGTGCAAAATGGAGGAGGAAACGGGAAGTCGTATTTTTATTCATTGCAAGATTGCCTCCAATATCTGGTATTGCCTTTTTGGTTTATTGGGTATCCAAGCATCCCTCCCTTTATCGGTTGTGGACATTGTTTCTTATTTAGAGTTTCCTCATTTACAGGCTAGTGGCCAAATAGTTTGAAAATTGTTATAGGGGCGGTCCTTTGAGAGATATGGCTTGAAAGAAACATACGTACTTTTGAAGGAATAAGTATGGCAGAAAATCATGGTTTGTTTGATAATATTAAGCTCTCCATCTGGCATTGGCTTTCGGTCACTAAGGTTGGGTGGGATCTCTCTCTCCCAGATGTTGTTCTTAACTTGCCCAATCTCTTTCTTTCGGGTAAAGTCAAGATAAGACCCCATAGCTTTTGGGTTCCTTTGGAGGAGGGGTTTTTCAAATTGAATTTTGATGGACGTTCGCTAGGGAATCCCGGTTTGACTGGGATAGGAAGGGTATTGCGTAATAGCCAGGGAGAGATCATCTTTTCTTACGCTGGCCCTCTTGGCCATGCTACTGCAAATCACGCAGAACTTGTCTCCTTGTTACAAGGGCTAAAGTTCTTTATCTCTAGTAATCTTGGCAGTAACTGTTTAGTGGAAGGTGATTTCTTAAATGCTATTGGATGGTGCAAGAAGGATAGGCGAGTTTTATGGAAACTCCGGTCTATTTGGCTGGAAATTATGGACATCCCCTTTCTATTTCTTTTTCGCATGTGTATCATGAAGCAAATGCCCTTGCCAATTCCTTGGCTAAAGGCTTCTATCACCCTCGATCATGACGTAATATCTTTTGCTTAGCTCTCTTAATATAATTTTGGAACGTTTCGTCAAAAAAAAATGAAGTTACTAATAAAAATTTGATGACACCGGATACCGTAGACCTTCGGAATGAAGCCAAAAATAAGTTCCGTGTAAAAATACTCGGAACTTAAAAACGCATGTTTTGCCCGGGAAAAAAATCCCTCCCCGTCCCGTGAAATAAAAGCGGCGTTCCTTCTTTTGTTGTGTCAGTTGCTCCCTGCTTTCCTCCGATCGGATCGCGCAAGCCAAGGTCTACTCGCGCAGGTACTCTCTAATGCCTCTTTCTCTCCCCAATCTTCTCTCTCATCCCCGACCTTTCTCTCTCTCTCTCTCTCTAGGCTCTCACACCTCTGCACTCTCTCTCTAGAGCTCTCATGCCTTTGCACTCTCATTCTCTCTGTTCAAATCCCTCTACCCCAAATCTCTCTCTCTATGTCTCGCCTTTTGGCTTCTTCCCTGAAGCTCTCCCAGGGAGCGAGAGAATTGATGTTTCCTGTGCTTTTGAATTTTCTCTGCTACCAAAAAATCAGGGTTTTAGACTCATCCGTACATGGAAATATATCACTCTCTCTAGAAATCCAGTGGACCTAGGGTTTCGTTTGATGGCCTTTTGTAGTTCGTTAAGAGAGAGACGCGCTCAGAGGGAGGAAAAGCAGGCCTCGTGGTACGCGTCCTTTTTTTAGAGATTCCTCTTCCTCAGATTTTGCGTGGAATTGTCGATTGAAGAGAGATGTTTCTGTTAATTATGGTTATAGACGAGGCGAGTTTCCCTTTCGCTCATCTCAGGAGCTTTTCTGCTTGTCCTGAGAAACTCTTGATGCTAGAGAGATATTGCTGGTTATTCTTTTTTTTGTGGAAAGATAGCTGGTTTTTTATTGTAGGAATTGATTAGCTTTAAGTACTTGGTGGTAGTTAGTTCTCTCTCCGCATATTCTTTGAGCTTTTTGCTTGAAAGGCAAGGATTGTAGGAAGCTTGAGCTTGGAAATTAACAGTTTTAACTAGAAATTTGTGGCTTTAGGTTTCTCTCTATCTGTTTTTTCTCTCTCCTACGAGTGTTCTACTATGGCTGCAAGTCTGAACTTATTCATCCTGAATTCTACTCTAACCTCTTTTCAGTTGAGTTAGATGAAAAAAAGCATTGCATTCATTCTTTTAAGCAATAAACATTGAGAAAAATAGATGGAGAACAATATCAGAAAATATGCTCTGATTTATTTTGATAATATCAGAAGAACTATCTTCCTAGATGCAGAGCATGAAAAATTGGATTTAATAGACCTTCGTAAGATACATGCAGAATATTCGTTTTGGATTTAAAAGACCTGGTACTTGGAATGTCACGTTTCTATCTGGTCTTAGCTTATTGTTCTTTCATCCTCTCATTGTGTTCATTACAGATAAATAGAAGTTGTCTAAACGCTAGATTCTTGTTGAGTCATATATTACTTTTTTTATTTTCGACTTTTCTAGTTTTTGATTGGTAAGAATTTGTGATTGATTAGCCATGTAATGCCATTTTGCTTGAATTTTATCTCGAGGAGTCATTTCATTAGAATTCCAAGTCTCATATTGAAATAATCTCTAAATCAAGTGTTATTGCTGTGAGGGATGTGTCGGCCGATTAGGGGTTGCTTTACAGGTAATTGATTGGAACCTTCTTGTTGAAATTGGATCTCAACCATAAGATTTCACATCTTACCTCTCACTACTTCTAAACTCCAACAGCTAATCAAACACAGATATTCATAACTTCCTAATCATCCAGTAGGTTATCAAACACAGGTATTTAGAACTTTTTTAACATTCCAATAGGTTATCAAACACAGAAACCCAAAACTACTTACAATAACTTCTTTCTTCTCAGCAAAGAAGAACTTCTAATTTCCAGGGAACATTTACCTTCCAGTTATCAAACATGCCTGGTACTTTATGAGAGGGAGAGGGTTTTTAGGGGTGACTGTGTTAGAGAGAGATGACTAATTAGGGGTGGCAACAAGTCGGGTGGGTTTCGGGTCTGGGTCTGGGTCCAGTTCGGACCCAAACTCACTGAACTCGGTCTGGACCAGGACTTGAAAATACAATGTGGGACCCAAACCTGATTGGACCCAACTCAAAAATTAAAATATTTATGTATTTAAATATATTCTAATGTATTTTCATAAGTTAGCAAATATGGGATCCAAACCCGAATCCAGTCCCAGACTCAAATGGTGTTCGGGTCCAAGATTTGGACCCAGACCCGACCCGTTGGGTCCAATTTTGGACCCATACCCGGACCTAGGTTGGGTCTAGCCATCAGGTTCGGGTCTCGGGTCTGAGAGAAAGGAAAGATTGTTCATCATAAAGCGGGGTAATTTTGTTCAAAGTAAGCATCAATAGTCAACTAGGGTGGTTAAGGACGTCGGTGATATTTTTAAGTCAGGTACAAATATGGGCCTCTATTTAAATCTATCTTGAAAATAAATTTTTATTTTAAAATTTTAGAGATTCATGATTTAAGTTTGATAACCATCAATATGAAAAAAACAAAACTTTTAAAATTTAAAACGTGATTTTTTAAAAATTATTTTACAAAGTCTAACTTCATTTTAGCCTCGTGGTTTTTTATGATATTCATATTAGAGATGGATGTTGTGAGTCAGGGGCTCTTGCAACCGCTGACTCACAAATTACTTTACCTAAAAAAATCGCTAATAGAAGGGTAATTTTGTTAAAAATGTCTATAGTCAACTAGGGGGGTTCATGAGAAAAAAAAACATTCTAAGGTTTATGGTTCAACCTGCCTTTCAATTGGGGGTTGGATGTGGGTAGATCACAATTGGGAGGTGTTATTGTAGATTTTCCTATAAAAATTAAAACCCGATTGTTTTTTATGCGCCCTTCAGTGTTCGCTTGCTCAAAGAGAAACATAGGACACAGTGGTAGCGCCTTTTGTCCAAGTATGTTTCATTTCCTTTTATTCTTCTTCAAAATTTAGGTGTACCTTTTATTTTCTCAATAAAAATTTGAATCTTTGATTGTTCAAGATTTAGTTTATTTCATCCTCTTGAGCAGTTGTGTTTTTTTCTTATGATTCTTATTCATGTTCAGGAATCAGGGTTTTGGGTTTATGTTTTCGGTTTCAGTAAATTTACTGTGTCCATTGAGTAAGGTTTAGCTTGTTGTGGCTTCCAGAGAAGAGAGGGAGATGTCAGAGTTTGTTGAGCTTTCGGCCATGATGCAACAAGCCACGATACTTGGCCTTTTTGTGGTTTGCTTAGAAAATTGGACTCTAGGGCTAGGTTTTAGTTGATTCCACAGTAGATGTTGTAGCAAATAGTTTGACAATCTTAAATTGTGTCATGGAGATGAATTTCTGGTCATTCCAGTGCTAGGTTTTAGTTCATTCGATAGTTTTATGCGATCACTTTCTATTCGCGAGTTCTTAACATTTATTTGTGATATTGTCTCTTAGTTGGATCATCAACGTTCATCGTGAACTTCGATTATTGCCTTGTGATATTTTACTTCCTAGAATAATAAACAACGAGATACTCAATGTGTAATATTTTATGAAGCAAATGTAAAGTGTAACTTTTTATTCATATAAGGAGCTTGATTATGTTCTATTCCTGAAATTTGAGGTTCTATGCACAAACTTTTGTTGTAGTATGCTTTTTTGTCCCCAAGAAAAAAGGGTCTGTATACTATGAGGGTGTTTACTTTAGATACGAAGAGGTCACAAACTCCCAATAACTCTCAACCTTCAGATGTCAAATTTGATAGCCTAATATGGGTCATAGACTTCGAGAAGTTTGCTTTTGAACTTTGAGCCTGGTCAATGACGCACCCTTAGCTGCCCGATTTGAAATCCAACAGTCAAAGATGGTTGTGACCTTCTTACATCAAAAATAAATGGTCTTACGGGGTACTTTTGCAAAAGATAATTACCTAAGCTCCTTTTTAGGCTTGGCATGGGCCGGGGGGCCCGCTTGGGCACTGCCTAGAAAACTAGTGCCTAGGCCTTAAGATGTGGCCCAAGGACCAGGCCTGGGTCAGGGCCATGACATGGCCGGTCCTGTTCGGCCCAGCCCGGTCCTTTTTGCGTAACATTTTTTCTCAGTAAAGGCAAGGGCCTCTTCTGCCTGATTCTCGCCGGGCCAAGATTGGGCTGGCCCTGTACGGACTAGGACCGGGCTAAGGCCAAGGTTGGCCCCACCCAAGCTCGCCCCATTGCCAGCGCTACTCCCTTTTCTGTAACCCCTTTTCACTTCCAAAATCTATTTGACCTCTTGTTTGACTCTGTTTTATTTCCAATATCTTTTTAATCTCTCCTTGCCGGTTGCAACCTCCCCCCCCCCCTCACTTTTTTTCCTCACCCCACCCCAATTTTTTTTCCCTTTTTTGGGGCAAGTCTTCCAATTCATTGTTATTTCTGACCTCATTGGTGCCACCATCTTTTCTGAAGTTGAACTTGTTCTTGAAGCCCTTAAACAACTTATTATACCCATTTTGGGAGGAAATGACCATTTTTACCCCGCCCATTGGCCTATTTCTATCCTCTAGCTAGGGCTCGGGCCCAAGGTGCCGCGTAGGCGCTGATGGAGGCTGGTTTTTTAGAAGAATGATACCAAGTATTAGTAACTCTAAAAATAAAGTTTCTCTGGCTGATAACTTGACTTTTTAACTTGATCTTCGTTGGCGGTCTTTAGTTGAAATTTCCTGTAACATATATTATAGGATTTGAACTTAATATTGACTTTGACATTGTTACTACCAAATATTGACATGGATAATTCTGATGCTTTTCTTGTTCTTGTAGTTTTATTTCGAACAAGTTGGTGTTTGTTTATTTAAAGGATCAATTCCTTTTGCCCCTTATCAAATGTTGAAGCAATTACTCTTGTAATATACTTATAGTTGAAAATTTTGAACTCTATTTTTATTTTATAACCTTTGGGGCTTTTCTAAGTTTAGGCCTAAATCTGATATTCATATGATATGGTAATGAACTTGTGAAATTCTTCTACAATTATTATCCTCAAGGTTAAATATTAAGTGATGGGTGCACAAATTTACCATTTAGAGAAATTTGAATTACTAAGTGATTAAATTGTATCTGCAAATATTGAATATACAAAATATTCATATTTCTGTAATTTATTATATATTTCAAATTTTTATAAAATACTAGAATGATTATTATTATTATTTATGGTTTTTCTAAGGAAGGTCCAAATTTTTCCTCAAAAGTGTTTGAAATACTGAAACACTTCTCTTCTATGGTGGAAGCAAAACAAACGTGATGCATATCTGAAAATTTTGATGTGCTTTTGCTAAATTTGTTACCTAGAATTTGCTTGAAAAGAATTTGCAGCAAGAAAAATTATTGAATCATAATACTATAAGTTACCCTTTAATATATGCACAATATTTTCTGGGTTCCTTGGAATTTTATGCTTTCCTATTACAAATATGTGCATGTGAAAGGATTGTGGCATAGACAAATGGAATGCTTGACTGGGAAATTATTGTATGAGAAAATAAAATGTCAACAATAGTTCTTGTTAGTGATTGATTTGTCTCGCTAAATGTTGATGCAGGTGTTTATGTTGATATTGCAACAACTTGTTATAAAACGGTAGCCACTCCAGAAAATGGTGAGTATAATGTCATATCGTTATTATCCATAAGTTTTCTTACCAGTTTTATGCAAATAAGTTAGCCAATGTTCTATTGACATTATTTGGATGGTTGTAGCAATTATTGACTGTTGAGGGACGTACAGTTGTTCATTTAATAACACACATACACTTTTTTTTATTTTTTATATTGGATTCTTTTACCTTTTTTGTCTATTATCGTGATTTATATTGTGGGAATGGTTTATGTTACTGTTCATTGATTATGTGCATTTGAGTATTTTCCTAATAGGAAGTTTTCATGATCATCTAATAGTTTGGATTGCCATTTCATAGGCAGATCGAAAACAAATTAAAGCGGGAAAAACTGTTGGTTTGTGGAATACAAAAATATATCATGAATTATTAATATATATTTCATAGGGTTATATATATATATATATATATATATATATATATGTGTGTGTGTGTGTGTGTGTGTGTGTGTGTGTGTGTGTGTGTGTGTGTGTGTATGTGTGTGTGTGTGTGTGTGTGTGTGTGTGTGTGTGCGCGCTTGTGGTTGGGGTCGTCATACGGTTCATGTGGTGCCTCTGCATTTCTCATCTTATTTACTGAGGGGTACGTTAAGTGGTGCTGTTGGGTGTGCTTGATGTGCACCTCTAGATCCTAGTGGATTGTGCTCTGGCTTAACTTATTTGCTCTTGTCTGTTCCTTATTGTTGCATGATGTATATTGTGACATGCGTTTTCACTATAAATGGAGCTCACAAGTCTCAACAACCAGGTTGGAATTTTGTTATATATAGTATGTGCAATGCAAGAACTAGGTCTCTCTCAGGATCCATTTCTTTTTCACTTCAATTGATTTGTGATAATATTGTCTGTGAGTACAATTTATTGACAGGACCTTCGGAGCTAAACAGGCCACAGTACCTGTGAAGTGTGAACACTGTGAATATTTTATTTTAGGATAGATTAACATCTATAAACCCTAAACCCTCTAGGTTGAATAACCATTGAAGATTAGTGTTTTTTTCTTTGGAGGACTAACATTTGAGTATAAAGAATTGTACACATCTAGTTGCACAAAGTGCAGACAAACAGAGACATATGTTAGGAGGAAGGGAATGAAGCTTACAGTTTTTTTGGGGGGGTTTGCTTATTGGTTGCCTGCCAACTTTTCTCCATCAATTATGCGTTCACTTTGTCATCAGTGCTTCTATGATGCCAATTTGTGTCTCTTTAGTCTTTAATGAGGAAGCCTTGGAGTTGGAGTAAAAGAAATTCTGAATGCTCTTCTTATAACCGCTATTAGAGTGACCCTCTTGCTCTGGAACATTGGGTGGATGCATGTGGGAATCACAGTTCAGTCTAGCTTGTCTTGGAAACTGAACAAAGTTGTTTTTTTCTGTTGACTGAGTTGGTAGCCTTAGGGGATTTTTCTACAAGAAATTTTGGGGAAGTCTATGTGTCAATCTTAATGGCAATGGTTGAACACCTGTTTTTGACATTGATATAGGCCCCATTTAGATAGTTGAACAATTCTAACCAGGGCACTTTTTATAAACGTGGGAAGAACAGAGTTATTTTTTGCCACGCCACGGATGTTTTGCCTTTTGTGTTTTTTTCCCCTCTTTTTTGACAATTGGGGTTACAGAAGTCCATTGTTCATGAACATAGGAGTAAAACAAGTAAGGGCAGTTTTGAGTTTTATATGGGTCAAGAAAGGAAAAAGAGACCTGTTCCCAGAAATTGATCCTCCCAAACAGGCCTGATTTTGCTGGGGTGAGGCTCTTGCTCAGTTTGCTTGGAACTACGTGTCCTTGGACATTAATATTTCCCAGGACTTGATATGGGTGTTGGACATGGATATTGTATGCTCCAATTTTTGGAAAGAAAATGTGAATATATTATGGGAATATATTATCTTTTTATGTATATAATATAAAAATCATGGCATTAGTTGATAAAAGAAATGGGCAATAAAAATATTGAAGTTGGATATTAGTAATGTTTTTTTTTTAATTTAATATCAATGCGGAAGTCAACACAACAAATAAAATGATTTTCACAGCTGTTATTAATTATCATTGGAAAATCTGATGTTTTTATTATCTCAATTTTATTTAAGAAATGTTTAGTATCTTAATATGTGGCATCGACCTAGATCAACATTAGTTAGAAGGGTTGGCTTGGTTCAAGTGGAAGGGCTCTAAAAGGGCATGGGGAATGCCCCAGAGGATATGGATGGAAGTACTGAGAAAAGACATGATGACTTATAGTGTGACTAGGGGGTATAGCTTTTGATAGAGTGGAATGGTGGAGCAAGATTCGTGTAGTCGATCCAAAATAGTTGGGATAAGGCTCAGATGATGATGATGAAGTGCTTATAATTCTTAATCTTCTTTCAGAAAGTTTATTTGCTGATTTACTGAACTTTTATTTTTTAAAAAAAATACTTTCTCTTGATTTTCAATTCTTTTTCTTTTCAAGTAAAATTAATGATTGGAGTGTCTTGTTTAAATTATTTGGGACACATCCAACTGTATCTGTGCTGTCTCTGACTACTGTCTGCAGCGGGGGTTTTTGTCTGATGAGTGTTGTCCCATGTTTTGGGGTGCCAACAGACCAAATTCACTATGTTCATAACTTGACTAAAATGTGAGAAATGTTCGTATTGCGTGGAATGTTATTTCAGCATCCTTTGGATTCGTTGTTTCTGTTCAATAAGCAGCAGTTGTTCTCAACAAAGTAATTCTTTCCTCTGAGTTGGATGTTTGTAATCTGATCTAAATTAAATTATAAAAGAGCAAATTGCTGGCAGTTTGGCATCTAGTAGGGATAAAAGGAATTCTGTGATAACTTTTAATTTATCTTATTCTCCACGAAATGATTGTTTACTGCAGTTTCTTTGTCATAATAGACCATGCCAGTGAAGTCACCTTAATAACACCAAATCTAAAGCTTTTGGAAAGCTAAATCAATACACATATCTTAAGGAAATCCGTGTTCAAATCTATGCTAAACACATGGAATGATATCATCCATTTGTAAAGGGTCTGGGGTGGTCAACTACTTCCTGCTGCATTAGGATTCAAGTGAAGATTCTAAGAGGAAGCAGAAACTAGTGCAGAGCAGTGGTCATCTAGAAATTTCAATATTGCTGCACCAATGCCAGGTCAATACTGATACTTAATTTGCAGCTATCAGCATTGCGACTTAGTTGGCTCCGGTTGTCAACCGTTTTATGACTAGTGTCAGAGTATCTTTAAGCAAAATAGAAGGCTTAACTGTTTTTTATATTTCTACAAGGAACAACACTAGAATTTTAGTACTCTTGGCTATATTAGATGGCATAATTTCTGTTAGTGCTGTACTTTTACCTCTGATTATGGTCATTAGGTCTTCCTATTGAAATTCTTGCCGGGTGTGTAGAAGTTACATAGTTTTGTATTTTTATTTTTAAATGATATTCAATTGCAATATTTTTGTTGTTTTCTTTTCTTGTTCTCTAGTTGACATTGGTTTAGGCTCAGTTCTTTGTAATTTGATGTGCTTTAGCGGATAGTATAATTGTAACATGTTGCACATGTTGGATTGCTCATTCTGTAGAACTTGCCTATTTATTTCAGTCAGGTCGAAAGGAAACCGTTCTAGATTTGGCAAAGTTTGTTGACAAGGGTGTGCAAGTCAAACTCACAGGTGGAAGACAAGGTAATCCTATTTTGTGCTTTGCTAGCTCATTGAACTGATGAGTTTTCTTGAGTTTGACCATTAGAGTTCATTGTTTGTGGTGCAGTGCACTTAATTTACAGTTGGGAGAATTTCTCTCTCCTACTAATATAAAGTTTTTTTGAGGATCCCACTAATATAAAGTTAACATTTGAATAATGCTATTTGCCATCGTTCTCATTATGTAATAGGAGATTCCTCTACTACAAACTATTGTTTTTTATAAGTAACAATATCATAGAAGAAGGGCAATTGTATTGCACTACTATTTGTTATTATGATTTGCTTATTGTAGGTTGGTGTAAAACTAGAATAAATTGTAGAAGCCATTTGCAATTTCTTAGGGCAATTCAAATTCAATTTTTACCATTCAAAATAAAAAAAATAAAACAGTTAAAATATAAAAGTTTTTACATGGCTTCCAGATGTTCCTCTGTCCATTCATATTTAGTTTGTTATGGATATAGTTGAAAGTCATTTATATTTGAAAAAAGTTACGTATAAGATGTTGATTTTTTTTTTGGGGGATAAAAGTCGCACTATATAAGTTATCAATCTTATACTATAGAAGTCAGGTGTATCTCAATCCATCCGAAAAGGTTGTTCCGACACCTGAAAACCCTCCAATTGATCATCTTGACCTTGAGATGTATGGATATGAAAAGAACGAATGATTTCAACTCTTGAAAATAGTGTATCTTTTAGCACCTTATCTGGACTGTCCATATTCAATATTTTCAAGTGTTTACAGATCTGCTCGATCCCAATCATTTTTGGAGTTTTGAATTTCATAATTAGAGGCGGAAACATATTTCCATGCCATTGTAGGGGTTTCCATCATTAGAACTGGATCTTCCGGCAGAGTTTGTAGGTGTGCCTTACTATGATTGTTTAAGATAGTGCCTTAATATAAACCACACCCTTTATATTTATCTATACTTACATTATAGCTTAGATCCCATCAGTGATGCACGTGAAGAGCACATCACATAGTAGCCAGGTGAAACCATGAAAAATACAATGTAATCATGGATAACTCTCATTCCTATTAGGTAGATGTGCAGATAGAACAAAACAATCGTCTACTCCATTCACATTGTCATTCTTTGACACTATGGTGTTGATAGTAATCCAAGGGTGTTTGTTTAGGCTAATATGACTCTTTATCGTACTTGAATCTTTGTAAATTTTACGGAAAGTGTACAAAGAGGTAAATGGTCTCATAACAGACAATCCCGTAAATTTTATTGGACTTTGATTATCTCCTCGTCTATATTCTATGAGGATGTGAGTAATTGCATGGTTGTTCAAATTTAACTTGGTGGTTAAGGAGTATGTTCTTGGAAGGTTGTGGATATGCAGCAAGCGTGTTCATCCCCCAAATGGATTTGGTTGTGAGGACCTTTTGTAAGGATATTGGGATTTGATAGGTCAGTTCTGATGTGCTAATCAATCAACTCGAACATGTGATAAGTGTTTATATCAAAGGCCAAAATACCCTGCTCATTGAACTCTGAAGCTTGGCAGAGGAGTTCTAACTTATCTTGGAGGGTTTTTGGGAGGGATTAGAAAAGTTTTGGTTTTAGGGCTTTGAGAGGTGTTCTTGCTAGGTTGTTCTTTTTTGCATTTGATTATTCTGAGTGGGGAAGTTTTCATTGCATCTGTAATTCCATTTTTGACTGTGCTGGACTTCCTTTGACTGCAGGGTGGGTTTATCGTGGTATTCACATGTTATTAGTTGCAGGAACCATGTGGTTAGATGCTTCCGCTTTGAACCATGAATTTTTGTGTTACATGTAGGGAGGAAAGTCTGAAGCATTCGCTGAGAGCATCTTTGCCCCAACTTCTGAGTGTTTTTGTGATGGTTGTTTGGGGTGCAATGGGATTTTTTTTTTGGTTGTTGTGTGCATACGTGGGGGTGGATGTTTGTGTGTGCATGTGTATGTGTGTGTGTATGATGAGAGAGAGATTTGAAATGTCACTTTATCGTCAGTAGGGCCACATGAATATTTTTTAAACATTTCAATTTACATATCAGTAGGACAGACTTGGTTGTTTCTGGTTCTTTTCAGTGTAAATCTAAATCGAACACTACTGCATATCGGCATGGTTTCTCCTTATGTGAGAATGCTCTAATGGTTTTCCTCTTTGTTCCTCTGTTCTTTAGTTTTCTTTTAAGTATTTACTAATTATTGGATTTAGACTTCATGCAAGGTTCTAAATAATTGATTTTTATTCTATCTACAGTAACAGGTACTCTGAAAGGGTATGACCAGCTTCTGAACCTTGTGCTAGATGAAGCAATAGAGTTTCTGAGAGGTACTCGAGTGTATAGTTCGTCACTGAACTTCAATTTATGGGAAGGGGGATAACTCTTTGACCATACATGATCGTAGTATTTTTTTCGTTTATGGGAAACTTCAATAGTAGATGGGCTTCGAAAAGATTATTTAATTAACACCAGTTTCAAAACCTTTTTTCAAAGGATAAGACTAACACAGGTTCGAAAATGAAAGAATTGTCCTAATGTCTGTGGTGAAATCCTGCCACATATTTGTTATAAGATTTTTCCAACCTCAACATCCCCCACCAACGATTCCCACCCAACCCCTCCCCCTCCCCCTCCCCCTCCCCCCCTTCTCTTTCCCGCACTTCTCCCTTCAATGTATTATTTCTAGGATGTCATTGTTTCAAAAACAGTGGTGGCTTTTGTCTTCTTCGAAACTGGTGATTCTTTTCTAGAGTTCCTTTATTATATGCCAAAAGATATTATGCTCCCACAAGAGTATACTGTCCATTTACTCCCTTAGGTAAATCCCCATCTAGGATTAAGTTTAGGACACTCCAAATTATGGGGATGTAATCTCTTCAGCCTATAGATTAACCTCAATAATTTTTATTTTTTTATTTTTTTTTCTAATTTCGCTTTCTATTCACTTGAAAAAAAGTAATGTCTCAAGCTTGAATAGTAATCATCCAATTTTTAGAAGGCGAAATCTAGGTGTCCAAAAAAACTTAAAATTCAAATGTTCTTTTTTGAGAATAACCATCTAGTTATTCTTGGGTGGCTTCCTTCAAATTAAAAAAACAATAGTAAAAATCTCGTAAGTGGATCTTCTGGCCGAGGGACTAGTACACTATCCTCCTGCGCAAGCATAGAATATGCGCTCTTATTATATTATACCAATCTTAGAGTTCTGGCATCATATCTATCCTATACGTCCATTTGCCAAGGCTAAGGATGAGTCAAACAACCCACTAAAAATGTGAACGTAAAATTTCACAAAGTTGCCGCTATTACCTATTTATTCAGAAGTATGTAGTCAAGGGAAATTTTTTGATTAGTTTCTCCACATTTCTCTATGTGATAAACTAGTCACTGTTATCTGACTTTAAGTACTAGGGCTTATGTTAATTGGGCCACAATTTCTTCTAGCAACCTTTCTTACTAGATGTAGCGAAGAGGTTTTTTTGGGAGTCTATTAGGTGGCCGACGAATCCTCTACAACACATGGTTGAGAACCCCGAAAAACATAGTTAGGGGTATTTTTTTATCTGAACAATCTTGAGATCATCTCTCGTCACCCCAAGATCTATTCCACTAGAAAAAATAGAAGATTTGGAGCTCAAATATGCTCCAAAGCATGTCACCCCAAAGACCGACTCTAAACTGTCCCTTTGAGATGGATTTAGGGATTTAAGAGTGCAAAAGAATATTTACTTTTAATTGAATGGGGCCCATTGTTTACAAGGTATATCAGAGATGATCAAAAAATTTCACATAAAAGAAAAAAAAGCTTCCCATTGTTTTTTGGGGCATAGACAACCTATGTGGTCAGGCAAGACCATAATAATCTTCTCTAAGTTCTTTGTATATTTTGGTAGCGAAAAGAAAGTTTGAAAGTAGATGCTAAGTTTTCTTCTGGCCCTTTGCTTGAAAAGGCCAATGGAAAATCATTTAATGTTATTGTGTTTCAGATCCGGATGATCCACTGAAGACAACAGATCAAACGAGGCCTCTTGGTCTGATTGTAAGTTCTCAATTCTTGCAACATTCAAAATATTGTCTGGTAGTTGATGGTTTTGCTTTTTACTTTCTAGTGAATTGATCCATGTTGTCTTTGTATAATTACCTCCACGGGTCATTCTTGCAAACTTCTTGAAATGAAGGGGCATGGGGGAGAGAGAGAGAGAGAGAGAGGCTTTAAGAGGACCGGCCTTATGGAGGTCCTTGTGGTGTCCCGCTTTAGGGGAAATGAAAAAAACTACTCTAAAATCATTGTGCTTTGTATGACCATGGTAACTTTAGAAGGGGGAAATGAAAAGAACCGCTCTAAAATCATTGTGCTTTGTATGAGCCTTTAGTATGAGTAGCCCTTGTGCTGTACCCTTCTTGGGGAAATGAAAAGAACCACCCTAAAATGATTGTACTTTGTATGTCTGCTGTAATTTTAGAGACTAAACTTGTATGAATTATATCCGTTTTTCGATGATGCTGCACATGTACCTCGTTTGTACATTGATGATTTTCATTGTTTCATGAAATGCACATGCAGGTTTGTAGGGGAACTGCTGTAATGCTAGTGTCCCCAACAGATGGGACAGATGAGATTTCCAACCCCTTTGTTCAACCTGATGGAGCTTAAATCTTGTGGCCACAATGAGTCCTTTTGAATTCTCACTAATGAGTTTGTCCAAGTAATCGATTATATGTGATTGACTAATCAACTTCTTCTCTTTTGTTCTTGGACTCTCCTTTTATGCCTAAATTAGGATTGTCCAGGTGGTCCGTGGACCCGAGTGGGTGATCATGCTGCCTGGGCTAGGATGGTATCTGCATTCCTCTCTCTAGGTTATAGAAGGAAAGAGAGAGAGAGAGAGAGAGAGAGAGAGAGAGAGAGAGGTTGGTGATATATGCTCGTCAACATCAAGAGAGAAAGGAGTGGGGGGTTGATTTGCCCTTTGAGATGAAACCAGTTATTGTGGACCCAAGTTTCCTCACATTTGGTTGGAATCCAGTTTATCGCCAATTAGATTAATCCAAAACATATGATCCTCAAGAAATTTGTACTTGCTTTCCTTTCCCAGAGAAAGGGGGGGATGTAATTCATGAAATTCCTTGTTTTCCGTGACATGAATTCATTAAAATAGGTACCAGAATTACTTAAAAAGTGTCTTAGAAATTGCTTGTATTTTTTGGGGTTTATCAATCGAAGGAGTTCTTTGAAAACCACATTGTCTAAAAGCCAAAGGAGTGCACTGTTGTTGGCGTCACTGTGATTGTCCGTGCCGATGTGTCTCCTCTTTGTTCATTTAATATGAGAGAACCATCAAAACGGCCCCCATTCTTGCAGGCCCATTCACGAGTGTGTAATGGTGGCCACGCGTGGTTGATAATATCATAACGAGTCACAATCCTTCTACCCACACGTCTTCTTCTTACCCTTTGGTGTTGTACTGTAATCCCTTATTGGGATATACCAATTTTTAGTCATGACAATGGGCATCTTGGCTGCGTCTGAATGAGTGGTATGCTGAGAATATGTCTTGCATTCATTCCCTTTGATAAAACCTTTTTTAGGAATATTTTTCAACACTGCATTAGGAATATAATTTCCTCAATCTAGACATTAATTTATAAAAATGAAATTACACTCCTTAAGTGTCCTAGCCAATATCTCAAGGTTCAAAGGAGACCATTAGTTTTAATGTTAGTAAATCAAAGAGAAAAAATTGAATGGATTCTTCCTAAATCTTGGATGGTAAGTGTTTGAAAACTGAGGGTAATTTATTCAAAAATACTTATGAAGACCTACTTGGGAGGATGTTTTCAATCTTAAATTTTGTTGAAGTCTTTTTAAGTTTTTCTTGAAAGAAAAAAGTTTGAATTTTGAGTGTTCCAACATTGTGAACCCTTTAAAAATTAGATACTCCATTCAATCTTGAGGCATCGTTTCTTTTGAAGTGCATAGGAAATTGTTTTTGCTGCTGTTAGTATACAGTTTGAAATACTTGCGTCTGCGAAATTCGGTATTATTCCTACATGGGTTTTTACACGAAGGTACAGGAGTGCAATATCTTTTAGCTTATAAAGTAGATCCCAATATTTTACGCCTACAATATCCTCGTGATTTTTTATAAGAAGGGATTTTCTTATTCTGTTTGCGTTCCCATGGAGTAGCCTTTAGGCGCTCTAGAGAGAGATCTATCATTCTCCGAATGATAAAAAACCCCTAGCCTAATAGAGTAACTCAACTTAGCCAAATAAAAAATAGAAAAATTTTAAAAAATAAAAAATATATGTTTAAAATAAAATTAAACGAACATATTTATAAAAAAATAATGCAAAAATGGTTTTTTCAAAAAATCAATTTATGACGGGATATTTTAGAAATAATCCAAAAAAAAAAAAAAATACGAATAAGCATCCACAGCCAAAGCACTTTCCAATCTTTGATAAAATCATAGAAAATAAAAAATATATTATAAAAAAATTTCTTAGATTTAGATTTTAGATTTTAGATTTTTAAAATTTTTAAAATTCCTTAATCGAATCCCCCCAATTAAAAGATGCTCAAACTCGCCAAGGTGTTTGAGTGGGCTCACCTTTTTATTCTCTTCACTGCAATTTTCCCTTGCCCCCGTGACTAATTCGAGATAGAGATAGGAATAGCATTCGAGTCCAAAATTTAGATCCATACCCAGGCCCGTGGTCGGGTCTACCTGTCGGTCGGGTCCCATGAGTGTTAGGGTCCATTGCCACCCCTAGAGAGGGAGAGACTTGTCCTTTTCCTACCATAGCTGATATAAAAAACGGTGGACCATAAGGTACGCATGTTGTCCCCCGAATTTAGGGCCATTGGCTCGGTGAGATAATAAGACAACCACACTTTTTTGGGCCTTGTGTGTTGTGGGCCACACCCGTAACCCCTCTTTGTTTTGTTTTGTTTTGGTGGGATGAACCTTCTATTTCTATTCTTATTCACTTGTTTCGTTGAATGTTAGGCTCAAATAAATGTGAGGATTTGCAATTCCCTATGATAATAAGCATAGGCATAGGCACCCCAACTTTAATTAATGATGATACAAATAAAGCTTGGCATGAGGAAGAAGTATCAAACAAATATAGATGGGAGTACCTCAGTAAAGGACTCGTTCTTCGTGCACCATCAATGGCGTAAAAGGACCGCTGACCAACCCCACGCTTGCTTGTCCTCTCTATGTCTCTTCCTGAGCCACCCACCCACTCTTACCGAGCCCTTTTTCCCTCTCTCTCTACCACCCTCTTTTCTCTTTTGCAAGTGTTAGAAAGGGACGAGTAATCGATTATGGCTCCGATTACTAGCCCGATTAGTGGTGAGTACTGTAGTAATAAAAATAAAAAATAAAAACATTACATATAATATAAAAAAAAATAAAAAAGAAATATATGTTTAAAATAAGATTAAGCAAAACATTTATATATGGTGGTAAAAAAGTAGCAACAAAATAGACTTTTAAAAATCAACTTGTGAGTGGAGGTATTTTTTAAATAATCTAAAAGAGAGAAAAAAAATTGTAGAAATAAGTATTTAGGGTCAAAACACTTTCCAATCTTTGTCAAAATGATAAAAAAATACATAAAAAACATATCCCAAAATAAATTTATTATTTTTTAGATGTTTTTTATTAATTTTTTGAATTTTTTTTAATATCCCTAAGTTGGACACCTAACTTTGGATAACTCAAGCTCAAGAAAGGCTTGAGCCTGAGTAACTTACTACTCGACTGGTTTTTCAATCACTTATTGTGCCTAATGAAATGGGAATATAGATCACTAGATTGTGTTTGAAAGGTCAATGTCAGACAATCAAAAGGTGCACTTCTAAATTTGGCCAAAAGAGATAAATTTAGTGCCAAAAATCCTTTGGTCTTAAAATCTATTTTCACCTGTTTATCCGAAAAAAAAAATCTATTTTTGCCTTCAATTACGAAATTTAAAAGTAAAAAAGTAGTGTAGATTGAGAAAAGGTAAAAACACCTTACAAATAGATGGTGTAGAAAATGCCTCAAGATGAATCATTTTTAGGAGTTGAAGTATTTTTTTTTGGTATATATGTATCTCGAAATTGACTGATCATCTATATGCCTTTTTTACATTAAGATAATCTTTTTGAGGTGTACCTTATTTCTACCCTATAAAGAAGACACCTCAGGTAAACTTCTTCATAATAATGAGCATGTGCAAGAACCAGCCATTTTTCATTGGGGACTCATGGTGTTTGCCTGAGGCGGGGGCTTCACATTAACACTACTCATTATACTTTCCCAAAAAGTAAAAACGGAAAACTTCTTTCACCCTTTCTAATTCTAACTCAACAATGGAAAGAAAAATCTAATTCTCTGAACGCAACCATGGCCATGGAAGAAAAAAAGAAGCCATTGAAGCACGCGTAATGATCCCAGAGAGGGAAGTAGGAACGGCTACCAGGTCTGGACCAGCAAATGGAAAATGATTCGGACGCTCATAACGGTTTCTAACAAAACTCCTCTCTCTCTCTTTTGGGTGTGTTCTTTGATTAAATAACGTTTCTTTCCTCATTTCTAAAATTCGGACAAACTCCTTACCATTTCAGTGACTAGAGGACATTGCAACCCCACCGTCATAAAAAAATTACTCGCAGTAGTGCAACCGGAAAAATGAGCACAAAGAAGTCATATCTCATATGAGTAGAGCCAGAAAATAGAGCACAAAAAGTCACATGAGTAAAGTATTCACAAACTTTTCATGATTTCTTACATTTAAAAAAAAAAGAGAAGGAAAAAAAAACCTTAGAGGATTTCTTATTTAGGCCAATTATTTCAAGGGTAATAAAAAAGTTACAATTGATACTTCCATTACTAGCAGGAGGAGGGATTTCCATCTACTTTGGTGGGCAAAATCGTCCTTCCCATTAAAAAACCAGTAACAAACTTCCGACTTCACAACTCGTCGGAAAATCCGTTGCAAACCAACGAGTCCGTCAGCAACCCCAGATCGATCACCTCAAGTGACCCGTTTCCCAACTCGAAAGCATACCATACACAACTCGTGTATCATGAACTGGGTTTCCCCCTAGTTTATCCTGTACCATACACAACCTGTGTATCGCACGCTTTCCCCTCCGCTCCGGCCAACTATACACGCGTCAAATTCACGTTAAAGACGACGTCCTCTCACCGTCGGATTCGCTGACCCGAGCCGATTTCTCGGCCGGTTTGGCGGCGCGCCGCCGCTGGAAGTACTCCAAGACATCGATCTCTTCGTCACTCTTCGACGAAACTTTCGCCGAAAAGTTCAAAAACGGCGGCCGCGATATATACGGAACCTCCTCCCACCTCACTCCTCTGAAGAACGCGTGTCTCCTGACTTCGGCGGCGCCGGCCTTGAAGCCGAGCCGCCGCTCCGGCTCCTTCTCGAGGAGCCGCGTAATCAGATCGCTTAGCGGACATTTCGGCCCCGAAAAAACGGGCGTCTTCTCCAGAACGTTACGAAACGTCTCCTTCCTGCACCTCCCTCGAAAAGGAGTGCGGCCGTACATCATCTCGTACAGCAACACGCCCAGGGCCCACCAGTCGACGGCGAAATCGTGGCCGTCGCCTCTGAGGATCTCCGGCGCCACGTACTCCTCCGTCCCCACAAAAGAATTCAGGCCGCCCTTCCTCGCGGCCGGCGAAACCCTCGCCGTGTTTCCCCCCTTCTTCCGCCGGAATTCCGACTCGTTTATCGGCGAAATGTCGCCGGAATCTGAGGCCGTCGGCTCCAGAATGGCCGACAAATCGAAGTCCATCAGCATAACATGGCCGTTATCTTGGATGAGAACGTTCTCAGGCTTCAAATCACGGTAAACGATTCCCAAACGGTGAAGGGAGTCGAGGGCAAGAACGATTTCGGCGGCGTAAAAACGTATGGCTGAGGAGGAAAACGTCCGGTCCGTTAGGGTTCTTCTGAGAGCGTTAAGGTCGCCGCCTGTACAAAACGGAATTGCCCACCCAATCAGTTCAGAAGCCGGGGACTCGAAAGAGCCCAAAAGCGAGGGCAAAAAGGGGTGGTTGAGGCGGGAGAGGACAGAGAGCTCTTGTCGAGCTCGACGAGCAGAGGAAGGGGAAGAGATATCCACCACTTTGAGTGCGAAATTCTCTGTGGTGGCGGTGTTGGTGGTGGTGGTGGTGTCGGGGGTGATGAGGAACACAGTGCCGGTGGCGCCGCGGCCCAGAGGTTTGGCGGCGGAGAGGCGTTTGGGGTCGAGTGGCGGAGGAGGCGAGACCATCGTTCTGGAGAGAGATTCCGGGGTTGTTCGATGGGAGGGGAAGGGATTTAGAGAGAGAAAGAGAGGGGCGGGGTGGGGGTTTAGAGAGAGAAATAGAGGAGGGTTTTATATTCTTAGAGAGAGAAAATGAGGGGTGTTGCAACTTCTATTACGTGTTTAAGGCTTTTTAAGGGTGAAAGGGGTCACCATCGATTTAATGTTGGGGTTCGTGCTTCTGCTGGATCAAACTGTCTTTTTACTCCCTCATGTAATACCCAATTTAGGACCAAGGGGGGACCTTTAACGTCGATGTAACCTCTTCAACCAGACCATTAACTTTGAAAAGAAATATCTTTAAATGGCACTTGAAAAAATAATATCTCAAGATTGAATGAAGACAGACCAATTAGACTAAGTGTTAAAAAACTCAAAATCAAAATTTTCTTTTTGTATTTAAATAAGCACAGAGAAGTCTAAACAATATCATCCCAAGTAGATATTTCATTAGAGGGAGCAAATCTACAGTATCATCCGACTATAGCAATTTTGTAGCATATAAAAAGGGCGAATGGTTGAGATTGGGTATTTTTATAGTGTGTGTCTACTATGAATGCCCTGTAGGTGCATATAATGTACAGATCACCTATGTAGGTGATTTTTTAAATCTGAAATTTTAGGAACCATGTAAGAATAACTAGATGATAATTTGGTTATTTTCAAAAGAGAAAAATTTGAAATCTAAGTTTTCTAACCGTCCGTCTCACCCTAAAAAAATTGGACGGTCACATTTCAATCTCAAGACAACATTTTTTTTCTTTCAAGTGCATAGTGAGATTTGAGTTTTTTATTATTGAAAGTTAGTGAGATTTGAGTTTTTTATTACTGAAAATTAGTGCATAGGTTGAAGAAGATACATCCCCAAAATTTTAGATCCTAAGTGGGAATGGAGCTTAAAACATTATGTTCGAAACACCCGCCCCCTAACCAGGAATGCCCTAAGCCCATTCCTCTTTAGTTTCCCCTTCATCATTCTATTCCGAATAGAAAAGAAAAGAAATCTTAGTATGTTATACATGTGTGTTAATTATATGGACCCTTTGCTTTACTTCTATTACCTTTGAAAGTTAATGTGGAAAGTGGAGGGAGACCCTGTTTCCTTCTAAAGGATGTTAAAGGTGCTTTTTATTAGTTTTTAGTGAGAGAGAGAGAAGGCTAGGTCATTATGTCCCTATGTTTTTTCAAGAGAGTGTGTGAAGGACAAGGTCGCTTTGCTTTTTCATTGGTTTCTCTAGGAATCCAAGTAAGATGAATAGGGGTGGCATGGACCTAGACCCAACACGGGACCCAAGGGGTAGATCTGATTTGGATCTGGGTATGGGTTTTGGACTTGGGGGGTCGGGTCCAGATCCAAATTTTGAATTTGAACTCAATTTAGGTCCAAATCTAGGTCCAATAATATTTTTCAAGTTCTAATATATGAAATATAATTAAATATTTTCATATTTAATTTTTGGGTTGGTTCCGATTGGGGGTTCCAATCCAGGTCTTGGTCCAGCCAGGCGACCCTACAACTGAAATATGGGATTCCTTTCTTGAGAAGAGAGAGAAGCTACTTTATTTTAATTTTTTCTCCTGAAATTCATGGATATCGGAAACCTATCCTCTTTTAACTTTTTGTTAGGAATTAGTTAGAGAAGAGAGAGACGGAGAAAGAATTGAAGAAACTTACCATTCTTCTGTTTCTTCATGAAAGTGAAAGAAGGAGCATCTTGCACGTGTGGAAGGAGAGAGAAAATGCCAAGAATGTCTTGTGTACATGGGCCCGCCATTATCCACGCATAGGATGCGTGGATCTTGTGTGTCATCTCTTCTTTATTCTCTTTTTTTATACATCTGCTCTATTATCATAAATTTTTTTCCTTTTTTTTTATTCAATATACATTATACAATAATTTCCACATTATGATTTTTTTTTTTTGTTTCTAAGATGAAACCGTGCAATTACACGTACATTTGGTGGATTTTTGGTTTCTAGATTACAAGAATCAAAGATCACATAGTCCCCCATAATAATTTCTTTGTAGAAAATATAAAGTATAATATATGGGATTGCCCGAAAAGAGATCATTTACCTTTTGTATAGGAGGTTACAACTATTTTTTCTTCTATTTTCGAATATCTCTTATAGATATACCTGGTCTGTATAATTTTTAGAAATTTAAATTTTCCAAAATGCACTTTCCAGATTTACATCTGCCCATTTTGTAAAACTGGATAGGTCAAAACCATATGAATATGAAGAAAAACAAACTTCAAACCTTAAAAGTAGTGCATTTTGTAACAAGTTTTTTGGACAATCTATTTTCAGATATTTATAGAAATACCCGGTCTATATAATTGTTAGAATTTCAAATTTTATATCAAGAAATAAAAAGTAGATTTTCAAGCCATCATAGAGTAATATCTCTTAGCAAAATTTAGAGATATAGCTTACTTCTCCTGTATAATGAGGGCACCTTATATATGTTGGATATGGTGATTATCCAAAATCATTCACATAAAGAAATCTCATATTATATGAGATTGAGATTAATATTGATAAGTTTTCTAAACGAAATAGAAATCCAAAAAACTTAGAACTCTGCGATATATCTCTTGCTTCTTGAGATATATGTAACATTTATAGGAAGTTTTTTATTTAAAGTGGATTCCTAACTTTATATATATGATAGGAAATTGCAGAGAACCTTATATATATATATATAAATGATGAGAAAGTGCAGAGAATTGGTATGCTCTATTTGGGTCACCATATGAGAAATGTGGCTTCCTCTAGAGAGAGAGGGGCATGGCCTCGTCAGCATTGGTAATGCCTCCTTTAGAGAGAACAGAGCTTCCAACGGAGAAAAATGTGGCAACTCCTCCCTTAGAGAAAAGAGAGCTTCCAATAGAGAGACACACCACGGATGTACCTCCAGTTAATTGAGAGGCTAGTTTCTTGTAGAGAAGCGGTTTCCACAAAGATTTTGGGTGGTTTCCCCTTTAGAGAGAGAGAGTTTTAGTTGCTCTCAAGGTTCTCCTCTTAGACAGTGGTTTAATTGTGGAATGTAGATGATCTCTTATTGGACAGTGGTTTAGTTGTGAAATAGATATGAGAGGTCAACGATAGTAAAGGTGGGGAGATTAGGTCTAAAAGAGTTTACTCAACTGTGTTTTGTCGAGGGTTATAGCGATAACTCTATGTCCCAATATTTGTAATGTAACTTTCATTATTATAGTGGATTTTAGTTTGCCGTGCCCATAGATGTAGCCATTATGAGCTGAATACGTAAATCTTTGTGCTCTTGCGGTATGTGTAGTTCATGCTTCATTTTTCGTGTTATAGCTCGTGCTCTCTCCTATTTTATTTTTAGTTAGATAAGTACACAACCATAATGGAATCCAACTTTTGGATTCTTGTTTCCGCATATAAAAAAATTCTTAAATCTTAACAATAAAAACCTCAAACTACAACGCACTTAATGTTAAGAAAATACACGTGATGGGCGTCCACCACACATTCCCCAAAGGTACAGTAGTGATGAGCCGTAGCGCGAACAACGAACATCATGACCAAGTGAGGGGCCATGGATCATGTCCACTATTACTTTTGTGAACGGATGGTGGATGATGTGCATTTTTCACTGTACACATATATGGAAGTTATAGATTGCCTTACGATTAACCAATGTCCCAATTTTCCATCATGTTGTTAATATCTTAGTGATATCATTTGTAGACCATTTAAAAAAAAAGTTCCAAAAATATGTGAGTTTTTGTTCAAATATATTTTCCTAGATTTCATTTTATTGAATTTTAGTTCAAAACTTTGTTCGGAAAAACAATATCATTTCTAGTATTTCTTTGCTCCATTTTAAAATTTATTGAAATTTAACATGTCGCCCATTTGTAACTATTCTAACTTATGATCGCATGTCTTTTGATGGGTATTTCAAAATTAAATAAAATATATAGGTAAATTCTTAAATAGTTTATTTTTTATAGATATTTTGATAAATTTCCCTAAATTTTAATAGCAAGCCCTTTTGTAGCTATGCAATGATTTCATGAACCAAACTTTTAAAATCCCCTAAGAATGTTGATTTGATTAACGACTAATGTTTCAAATGGGGGAGGGGGGGGGGGGGTAAAAATTAAGGGTATTTTAGTCAAACTTATTCCAACGAAGCCTTCTTTTGAGGGGGGCCAAGTGTCCACCATGGTTTATTGAATTGAATATCTTTGGTTTTGTTTCTTGTTTCATTAGGGTTTGTTCAATTCCTACTTACCCCACCAGTTTTGTCTTTCTTGTTCTTTTAGCACAAGTATTCCATACTTACCCCACCATGTACTTGAAGAATTTCATTTGTGGCAATGGTTGATTTCCCATGTTTCACCAAACTAAAGAAAAATTTATGAATTATTTTGACTATTCCACTTAAATAAGGAAAAAATTTATATAATGGTGAGGCCCTAAACAATCAAATTATGGCGCGCTTAAAAATTCACTGGAAGGGATTGTTTTGATGCTGAAAAACTCTCAATTTGATCATCTCGACCTCAAGATGTACGGACATGAGAAAAAACATATTTCAAGTCGTGGAAACAATGCATGTTGTAATGTATTATCCAGACCGTCAATTTTTAAGATTCTCAAGTATTCATAAATCTGCTCAATGTACACTATTTTTTAATCTTTAAATTTTATAATTAGATGGAAAATAACTTTTCAGTTCATCATAAAGATTCATGATACTAAAACAACATATTTCAACGATATTTGAAGGTGAGCCTTACTTTGATTGTTTAGGGCTTCGGCCTTATCCAAATCACACCCCTTAAGCAATAGCCATCAATTAACCTTAGTTACATCTCTTAAATGGTTTCCTATCATGGCCTTAATTGATTCACAGCTATCATATTGCTCCATTATTTGTATCTCTACTCTAGATTAAAGCATGATTAAGTCTGAATGTTGTTACTTTGAGTGGATGTCACATGTGCTGATCTGAAGTTTTAAATCTTCAGTTGAGGCCATGTCATGTGTCTTTTTGTTTAGCCTAATAATCTTCATCTAATCCTTGATTTTAAAATTTATTGAGAAATCTTGCCAACAACTTGTTTCGACATAACGGCCCACACACATCCGTACAACTTCCTTTAATAATTCAAATTTGGCCAAAATCACTCTCGATTAGGGAGGGAGAAATCTCAAGTAATTTGCCATTGCAAAAAACCATTTTGAGTAATTTATTTATTTATTTTAAACTAATGCTAAAATTAGGTAGAAACTTGACCCGCGATCCAAGATTCCGTCCAGAATTCGAGCGAAAATCAACAATTTTTAAACCTTAATTAAATCATTTAATTATTTGTTAGGGGAGAGGAGGGGCTATTCCTAGACTTAGAACTAAAGGAATTATTTTTCTAAAGCCTTGGTAGAAAGGGGAGTCCCATGTTAATGATGCCTCCTTTGGAAAAGGGGCATTCTAAAAAGTGGTGTCTCTCTAACTTTAGGGGGCATTTTATCCCCATTAACCTCCCTTTAGCTAGCTTTAGGGTGTCTCACCATGATTTCTCTAAAAGACTTCAAAACCCTAGGTCCCAGCCCCCCCTAAACAAGGGCTCGGTCGGCCATCATGGGATGGGGAAAAACTCAACATCCATGAGAGAGAGAGAGAGAAATGGTGTTTTAGAGAGATAAACAATAATAATTTATTCTTCCACTTAGGGAGAGAATATGTACCTTGAAAGTAAATATTAGGGCATTGTTTTATGATGCCCTAATTGAACCAACTTGGGTCACCATGTAAAAAAATATGTTCTATTGTCGGCCACAAAGTCTGGTAGAGAAAAGGACTCCCCTTTTTAAATGATTGAAAATGTCATTTGATGTTTTAAAGTGGAACATCTACGTAGAGGACCACTTAGCTTCATGCACACGTGTGTATGGTGAGAGGGTGTGTACCTTTCTTGGGTTGGATGGCCTAGATTTCATTTGCTCAAGAAGGGAACATGGGTTCTTGGAATCTGGGCCATCCATTCAAATTTTAATCTAAAATCTTAACTTGGTATTGGAGCCTAGTAGTAGTGCATGATGCTTTTTTTTTTTTTTTTTAAATCAGAGCCAAACCCCATCAGAGGTGATTAGCTTTAAGTCTTGAATCAAAGCCAATTCCATTACCTCAATTTTATTCAAAATTTGAAGTCAATGTCTCACTTGGATCAAAGAAAAAGAGGCCTTTTTTTTTTTTTTTTTTTTCTGATGCTTTTAAATCAGAGCCAAACCCCATTAGTGACGTGATTAGCTTTAGTTCTTGAATCAAAGAATTTCCATTACCTCAATTTTATTCAAAACTAAAGTCAATGCCTCACTTGGATTAAAGCAAAAGAGGGCCAACAAACTCCCCACCCACAACTCTCTCTCTCTCTCTCATTGCACTACTTGAATATAAAGTGATATAGCACAACCAAAATATGCATCAAGCAACACATTAAAGTCGCATCAATCCGAGTCTCAGTACATCAAAGGAAATTTATAATAGAATGTATAGGAAATTTCTAATGGAATGTATAATATAAGACTGTTTATGTTTAGTCCAATAAGGTCACAATCACCATCAGCTTAATATGCAATTCGACTAAAGGCAATGCTCAAAAGCAAGGGTTGGTCTCAAGACTCGACAGGATGTCTGTGTCAGTAGTGCTTATTTGATTGAGTCTGTCAAGGATTAGGGCGAGTTTGTACAAAATGTAGTGCTACAATGCGGGAACAAGTAGAGTTTTGCTGGTTCTTCCTTAGCTGAATTCGAATGGGACTCATCTAAGCTTTAGCACATTGGCTAGGGTTGTGTAATAAATATCGAAATTTTTATTTTGAACTTTGAGCTCAACCGTGACTATGACTTTCTCGCAGGATAGTTATATGCTTTCTCATTTATAAAAATCTAGGTCAATATTCTTTCACTGATAGATGGGATTTGATTTCAAAGCAACTCTTGATTGTGTAAGAACCCTAACTACTTACTCCCTAGACCAGCACACATAGGGACCCTACTAGCCTCTTCCACCAAAGGTAATCCCTCCTAGTAGGTGGATCCCTGAGTAATATTGCACCCAAATCCCCTAGAAGATTGATATCAGCCAAAGCCAAATAGAATTAAAGAACTCCTCATATTAAAATGAATAAAATCCCAAGGAACTAGTTTAAACTAACAACCACTATTTTATTTAATGCCTAAATCACAACCTAATACAATCTTCAACTCCTCAAGCTAACACAGACCTCGAAGAAGACCGGAGACTTTCATAATTTTGTTTTTGGGGTTATTTTAGTGGGAAACATCAATGTTGTCAAATTCGTTTCGAAGCTTTTTTCGGTTTGATTAAAAAAAAAAAAACAAATGAAGCAATTTGGTGCTTCGGCCAATTCAAGGAAAGACTTCGGATTTTTTTAAAAAAATTGAATATAAATAAAGTATAAGTTTTTATATAAAAATATAGTATAGTCAATGTGGGGAAAGATTTCGTTTTTTTTTTAATTCAATATAAATAAAGTTTAGGTTTAATATATAAAATAAGATTAATGATCCTGTAGGATCTTCTCCCACCCATGTGTGTAGGACTCCGAAAGATCACCATTAAAATTGGCACGAAAAGTTATCACATCAGTGTGGGATTTGACTTTTCTATAAATCTGTACCAAATTTAATGATGATCATTTGGGGTCCTACACATATGGGTAGATGAGGGTCCTATAAGATCATTTCTCATCAAATAATAAGAAATAAAAAAAAAATATCAAAAAAAAAAGGAAGAAAAAAAAAAGACATTCAATTATTTTATCACGTGAGGACATAACCATCCTTTCAAATAAAGTAGAGGGTAAATTTTATTTTAATAAAAGTAGGACAGTTGTGGGATTTTATAAAAACAAAAGAGATAGGCAAGTAATACCCGTTGATCAGGGATGGGCCACGTAGGTAGGTAATGAAGAATGTAACACGCCCCTCAAATTAGTTGGATTCGGGGCTACTGCTCTCTCTCTTTGGGCAGACCGCAATTTCGTTTTTCTAATAGCGTTTGAAATTTGAATGGCAAAACGTAGTTGAAAAGATGATAACTATTCGCTTCGCTTCGATCCATAGGTAAAACCCAAAGACTTCGGGGTGCTTCGCCCGAAGCAAAGCAAATATAACAACAGTGGAAAAGAGAAGTCCCTATCTGTTTTTTCAAATAATTTAGGAGTTAGATTTTTGAAGGTGTTAATGGAGGTGGTAACGAGGGAAAACTATGTACCTATTTTAGAATATTTACTCACCATTATTCAACAATTTTTAGAGACTTTTTACGGACAAACACAATTTTTACCACATGTCTTAGGAAAATGGAAAGTTTTGAACAAAAGATCACGGTTTGGTGGCTCATTTATTTGCATTAAATTTCCTTCTTTGAAACTTTCTCAACCTTTCATCGTCCAAGTGACTTCCTTCCTTGTTGAGTATTGCTTAACTTATTAATCTTCGAATTAATTCTTCCTTATATACCATGTCTCCACCTATTAACCTTCAAATGAATCCTTCATAGAGATTTAAAGTATATCCCAAGATTGATTCTAGAATCTCATTATTGTGTCTTCCAAGTTAGAAAAGTCAACAAATTACGATTTTATCCCCGGCTTGATATTTTTGCCGCATCATGTACATATCCTTTTTGTCTTTCTTAAATGTTAACTATTGGTTTTTTAATATTCAATACTGCATTGGTAAAATGTTTACTATATCGTTTAAGGACTAAAGATATCCTCAAAGCAAACGTATACCTACTAAGCTTTCTCGATGTTCAAAGCTATTCGAGCTAGCATCAATGTTACTTTGACATGCATTTCAATGGTTTTTTAAGCTTCTGGCCCTTTAGAAATTTAGATACTTTTAATTAACGAGGTATTAGAATGTTGTATGGGACTAATTCACTTTTTATTTGTCAAAAAAAAAAAGAAGGTGTAATACGCTATATCGAGAGAGGAGAGATCATAGTTATGAAAACTAGACTACACCAGCGATCTGACTGGATCTATGCCTTGATCAATCTGGTCCAGAATAAAATCTAAAAATCGAATTCCATTATTGCTTACAACATTCCAGCAGAAAGGCACATAATATCCTGACCTTGTATCACATAGTTCTAGTACTCCCAAGTGACTACCAACTTTAAGTGAATTTATACTTGGCAGATGAGAAATCTACCTTTGACAATTAAATAATATTGAAAACCAAATTAGTCCTAAAGTTTGTCACCATTTTCAGGTCTGTTCTTTAAATTATGATTTGAGGTTTAAAACATTTGATTATGAAAAACCTATTAAAAATAGTTTTGGCAGGTAACTGAAAGATATTTGAAATGTAAATTGAAATAATATGATCAAGCATACTGTTATCCTCCTCGGGTGATGGCTACATGAATTCGATTAGGAGTGATTTTTATGAAATAATTTGAAACCAAAAAAAAGTAAGATTTTACGAGGACTCAGTGATGAGAAGTGTCGAACCTAAAAATATTGTTATTTTTGTACACCAATCAGGAGGTGCCCACAACATGTTTTGAAATAAAAAGAAAGGGTTAATTGTTTCACGTGGGCATGCTTACATGAACTCCCCGCCATCCCTTTCATCACCACCGTCCAAGTCCAAGTGAAAGGGATGGTGTGGACGTTGTGTCGGCCGTGCATGCGTTCATAGAAGGGAAAAGTTTATATAGAGCCGAGGATCTAAACAATCAAATTAGAGCCTACCTCAAAAACATTACTAGGAGAGATTTTTTTGATGCCTAAATATTTTCTAATTGATCATCTCGAGATCAAGATGTATGGACATAAGAAAAAATGGATTTCAAGTTTTGAAAATAGTATTTTTTGTTAAGTATTTATGGACTGTCAATTTTCAAGACTTTCAAATTTTCATAGATTTGTCTATCTATTATGTTTTTTAAGCTTTAAACTTTATAAATAAAGGTGAAAATATATTTTAAGGCTATTACAAAGATTTTCAATATTGAAACCACCTTTCTCTAACACTATTGGAAGGTAGGCTATAATTTGATTGTTAGAGCCTATGCTCTATACAAACTGCGCCCTTCATAGAAACCGGATCCAAAAGGAAATTAAAAAGACCAATTTGAGGGTTTTTGAGGTGCAGCTATACTTTTTATCATGAAGCCTATGCCCTATATAAACTTTTTCATACAAATAATATGGTCGTTTTAATTTTTTGCACTGAAATAATGGATGCTTTCAAAGTAATCTAAAATAATGGCTATTGTAACTGAAAAAGACTTCCTCAGTTAAAAAAATAAAAATTCCCTATTTTTCTATATTTTTTAAACAGTTCCGCTCTTTCTCCAATTCTATTTTTTCTATTATTTTTGCCGCTTTTTAATTTTAGAGACAAAAAAGTCATTTCACAGTGCATCTTTAACCAAAGCCCTTTTCTGTTTGCATGGTTAGTATTTTGTTTCTAGTAAAAAGAAAGCCGTATTTTTATGAAAACTTAAATTTCAATGGGGATCATGTTGGCTCAGTGGCAATTATCGGTGTCGGGATATCATTGGGCGAGGGGGGGGAAGATACTCTCGTAGTAACCTTTTAATTCAAGAATTTAAAAGATAATTATTGGACTTTAAATTATTTTAAATATTATTATGAAATAAATCTTAGTGAGATTGATGAATTTGAATTCAAATTATACAAAAAAATGTAAATAAAAAACATAAATATGTTCAAGCGCTTATAAATGACAAAGCTACAAATGATTTCTCACATAAATTGAATTAATAAAAAAATTTGTTTCGAAATTTTTAACACTATTTTTAGGTAAATGAAATGTTTCTTTTCAAGCTCGTATTGCTTGCTTTCATACCACATAACATTTATTATTGCAGAAGGTTTTTATTGTGAATCATCATGATAAATTCATAGTACCAAAATTTTATTGGACTTATTATTAACAATAAAATTTAGAGTAATGATCCTATAGGACCCTCTCCCACCCATGTGTGTAAGATCCCAAATGATCACCATTAAATTTGACATGAATCCCTAAAAAAATTATCACATGAGTGTAGGATTTGACTTTTTTAAAGATCCATACTAAATTTAATGGCGATCCTTCGAGGTCACACATATGAGTGGGAGAGAGTCCCAACATCATTTCTCTAAAATTTATTGCGATAAAATTATAATAATTTTAACATCCAATTTATTGAAGATAATTATCACTAAGCTGTTATGCATGTAAGATTTTAAGCTCCATTATTACTGATTTTGCTTATTTGGCCACATACAAGGAAGGATGTAAGGCCAAGTTCTTTCTTCTTGATGTCAAAGCCAATGCAGGCCACAAACACACGCATCAAGCATTGGATCTCATCAAGAATCTCCACATTATTATTAAGAATGTATATTATGAAACAATTTATTTTTGGTACAAAGAGATCACATTCACTAATAACCATTAGATATAAAATGCAATAGATAAAAATATGCCACAATATTCGAGAAATTTCATTGGACTTTGTGCCCTCAATCACCTGATTTCAAATCTAATGGTCAATGATGATTATGACCTTCTTATACCAAAAATAAATGGTCCCCTATTCATTCATAAGATATACTAATCTTTCAGTTGTATTTCTCTCCGGAAAATCCAGTTAGGCTACAATTGGTGAGACCGTAACATAAAAGAACAAAAGGTTGCACACATTTATACAACCAACTCACCTCTGCAAAAGAAAGTAGCAATGAATCAGTAATCATAATCAAAGATCTATATGCCTGACCAATGAGCAAAGATGAAAACCTGGTACCTGTGGAACATTGAGATTTTAACTACTAGAAAAACTATCTTCCACATGGTTTAAATCCCGAAATGCTAACCATAAGAATCATTTGGATCATTGATTGATTAGCACTTGGCCATCTTCGCCTCTAATGGCTCTCCATAAGAATCCATCAAATTCTGAAAGGATTTTTTTCTTTTCTTCTTTTAATAACAAGCATGTCATAAAAGAATTCATTGATATAAGAGGAGATAATGCACCAAGACCCATCAAGCCTTCTTCAACTCAAGAGCACCCTCGACTAAAGAGGACCCCAGTCGAAGCATAAGAGGGTACACAGGGCTGAACTCTTTATCCCCTCTTGCCCCAACTTTAGAGGCATAATCATCAAGAGTTGCTTTTATCCCCTTCCAAACCTGGTCCTCCCCTTGTGAATCAAGCCACAACGAGTATTGAACTGGAGTGAGCTTATTCCTTTGCATTGGTGATTCCAACTCATCAGGACCCCTCGAATAGAGGTGATGGAGAATAACACTAGGAGGCAGGTCTCGCAATAAAGGAGACACCTCCAATTGAGAGGTTTCCAGAAAGATAATGGGTCTAAAAGCTCTAAGGGCCCGATAAGGTGGGCCCAATTGCTCAATAGGGAACAAGCTTTGGCCAACTACAAGCTCCAATTCAGCCATGGCTCTAGCCAACCTTAGCTTTCCTGACTCAGATAGGGGCCTGACAAGTGCAGCATGCCTAATGAAGAATACAAGAACCCTTGAAGCCATTCTTCTAACAAGGCTTGTGCATATGGTCTCAGTCGATAATACCGCACTTGAGGATGGCAATAGTCTTGAGAGGAACTCGGTTCTAAAATGGGTTATGGACTTTTGAAGCTCATCCATGTATTCAGAAGCCATGTTGTCTATAGGGGAAGATTCAGCACCATGGGATCCAAAGTTTTGATCATGAATTTTTAGTATGCAGTTTTCAAGGCGATCAAGCATTGATTGGAAGAGGGGGGTTATGGAGTCACATGCTACTTCATAAATGACGGCCAAGGAAGGAGAGAGAACATCCCTAGCTATGATGGGTAGGTCCAATATCATTGTGGGCGCGCGTGTGTGGACTTCTTGAAGGTGAAGACAGAGCGTGAAGTTCTTGAGTTGCAATGGTGTTGCAGGGCCTGTCACTTGGCGTGATTCAGGGCCTGTGGAAATCTGTCAAATGCAGAGAGAAACTAAGCCCATAATGATGAAATTAAGAAGCGTTAATGAGTTCAACAGTCAGTGCTGCAACTTTTCTCCTTTGACCAAAACAGCAACAGTAGAAGTTGCAATCTCTCTCTCACACACACACCCGCACTCTTTTTCACACACTTTTTCACACACATGCAACGTGTGTGACATTTTGACTTTCCACATTAAACAGATTACCTTACGCTCACCCTATCTCTAGAAATACAAGTGTCCCTTCTGTGATGCAAAAGTCCAAATTTTCTTCATGATAAATAATCTTTTCTACACGAGCACACACACACATGTTCATACATAAATACATGCATGCAGCATATGTGTCTCTATCTCTACATGTGTGTGTGTGTCACTAATAAAAAAAGTCACGCATGCATGCAAATGAGTATAACGACCACCAGAAATCATAATCACCAACCACTGTTGAGAATGCAAACTGGAACAAGCTTATACAATAGCATGATATGAAATTTAACATAAGAAAACAAACCCTGGATTAGATTCTATACCAGTTGGAACTGTAAGGTGCTTGATTTAATAGTATTCTTATATCCTCAATTAGATGAATCTGTGAAGTAGAGTGGATCTTCTGAAGTCTTGTTTGATGGCATCTAATATACATAATATCAAACATAAAATATGAAGAATCATCACTCACATACATATTAAATTACAAGAACAAGACAGGTATGCATTTGTCCAAGAGCACAGTTTCAAAACCATGAGCTTCTTGAGCAATAAGCCTCCTTTAGGTGCCAAATATGAATCACATCAATGGTTTAAAAAGCGGATCGGTGACCCTGATCAGGCACCTCAAAAACCGATCCGGATCGGCGAATCGGCGATCCAGATCGGGAATCGGCTGAATCGGTCGGATTAAAGCTTCAAAAAAATCCGAAAAAATTATTAAAATTCATTATAAATGTTGTTTTTTAGGAATCCAATAAAAAATGAGGGTACTACATTATTAACTTTCATTTTTTTTATCAATTTGTGAATATTGAGATGTTCTTTCCCTATATAAACTTATTTTAACTATTAAATTTACATCACATAAAAGAAAAATCATAGAATTATCATGGATAAAATATATAATTATATATGGACTATTATAAAGAGTAGACTAATCAATGAAAGAATGGCCATTAAAATCTCGTTTTGGCAAAAAACCCTAACCCGCTAAAAAAACCCAAACTATTACGGCCTAACTAACTATAATCCAAAATTATTACAACCTCACTAATTATAATATTATATACTGAAATTATAATTATTAGTTTACATTTTATAATTATTTTATTAGACAAATAATAACAAATTAAAAATATTTTATAATATTATCTAATTTAAAATGTATTATTGACAACTGTAAGAAAAATAGTACATTACATGATTTATAATGTAAAAATTCATAAATAAAATAAAAGATTTGGTTATCAATGTAAAAATTAATAAAATGCGTACAAATTTTAGAAATAACACTTCAATTTTTCAAAAAATTATTTTTTAGGTTTCTATAATAAATTTAGTAAAAGATATTGTTAGTAGAAAGATGGAGATTTCAAATAGAATAAACTTTTTATTTTTAGTTTTTTTATACCTTTCATATTATTTACAAAAATAATTATACCACTATAAGCAACAAAAATTATCTGTTATATAAAAAAATAATTTTTTTATTTTTCGTTTTTTATGTCTTTTATATTATTTACAAAAATATTTATATTTATATTTATACCAACCACTATATATACAACAAAAATGCAACACATGCCCAAGGGGATTCGAATACAATAAAAATATTTATATTTATACCAACCACTATATACACAACAAAAATGCAATACATGCCCAGGGGGATTCAAATGCAACACATGCCCAAGGGGATTCGACCTTGGGACCTCAAGTAAAAATATCAAAGTCATAACCATCAAGCCATCTAACTACATGTGATTATAAATTGCTGATTAATAGACTATATTTACATTTCGTTTTCATTTAATGATAGTTGGGAATTATCCCACATCGAAAGATGGCTATTCAACTTTGGTATATAAATACCTATGCAATATGAACCATAAAATGTGTGTAAAAATATTAAGGCAACCTCACACGTGTGTTTGGATACACGTGTGCACGCGTGGGGCACGCTCGCACGTGTGCTTGGACACACGTGTGCACACGCTTGGATACACGTGTGCACGTGTGAGTGTGCGTGGGGCACGCTCGCACGTGCGCTCGGACACACGTGTGCACGTGTGAGTGTGCGTGGGGCACGCTCGCACGTGTGTGTCATGCTTTGTGTGTGAACTGGGCTGAGTGTGCACGTGTGAGTGTGCGTGTGGCACGCTCGCACGTGCGCTTGGATACACGTGTGCACGTGTGAGTGTGCGTGGGGCACGCTCGCACGTGTGTCATGCGTTACGTGTGTGAACCAGGCTGAACCGGATAGAACCGGATGGGAACCGGCGGTTCCACTCTAGAACCAGGCAGTTCCTGGTTTTTGATTGGAACCGGCACGGGCACACGTGTTTCCGAGTCGAACCGGGCGAGTCCGGTTCGACTCGTCGTTTTTTAAAACACTGAATAACATGATAACAATTATATTTTAAATAAATACTTATTTGAATTGTAACATTCATTAAATATAATAATTATGTAATTATCGTAGAAAATAAATGAACACCCACCAATGAACCTTTTCTCTTAGTTTCTCACATTGGTCTGCACCAGTGTTGTATAACCTTTTCTCTTAGTTTCTCTTAACTTAATTGTAACATTCATTAAATATAATAATTATGGAGCAACAAGCCGATACAATTTGGTGGTCATATGCGATTCTCAGAGAATCTCAGATGCCGACAATACATTCATATTTTGTGACTACCACAACAGGTAGACAAGTTGTTTTTCAAGTGTTCACCAGGTTTAAACTTAACATGGAAAAGGCTAAGTTCATAGGCAATGGGGTTACATGAGACCATGAGAAAGAGCTCGTACACGACGCTTGGCTATGGCACCAACAAACTACCCAGCAAGTACCTTGGCCTCCCCTTGTGCATCAGCAAACCACGAAAGGCTCTACGGGATACACTTTAGAAAGGTTCAATAGGAGACCTGCTGCCTGGGAAACAAGATTCTTATCCTTTTGGTGGGAGATCATTTTAATCAAGGCACCCTTGGCGAACACACTTGTATTCCATATGGCACTTTTTTGACTGCAAGCTGCAGTGGCTAACTGCCTATAAAGGTTAATCTGGAACTTCTTGTGCCGGAGCAGGTGGTCCATACAAGTTTCAGTTGGTCAAGTGGGACCAAGCGTGCATGTCAAGAAAAGAACAGGACCTAGGCATAAGAGAACTAAGAGAGGCCAATACTGCCTCATTGGATAAATGGTGTTGGCGCTTCACCGCAAGAGGACCACCTTTCACATCGAGTGATTCTCAATAGGTACAGGTTGAACAATTCAGGATGGTTCCCAAGGGCCAATGACAGCACCAGAGATTTAGGGGCCTGGAAGGGCATTCTTTTGGCAAACTGAGTTCCCAGCAATTATAAGATATAGAGCATGCATTGGAGATACACAGCTTGTGGAAAACCTTGTGGTTAGGGAACTCTAGAATTAATTCAGGTAATCTATACATTCTGATAATTTTGGAGTTACTCTCTAGCATCAATTTTTTTTTTTCCTATTAGTGCATTTTATTTTTATTAGCTTATTTCTCTAGGAAGGATCGAAGTAGATCTAAAACTAGGTCAATGAAACCCTATTGATCAAAGGATATCAAGCAGTCTACATATAACAAAGAGAATCATCAAGCTTCCAAGTTATCAGAAAGATCAAAGCTCAAAACCCATGAATTACTAAAATGAAAAAAATGAAAAAGCTCCAACCAGAACCATCCACAAGCATCAATGTGATGCAATCACAGTGAAATTCATCCAAAATAAGGGATGCAACTTAGGAATGAGAATATGGTAAAAACAAGATAATAAAGAACAAAAATCTTGACAGTATTGAGCACCTGCATAGATCATGCAGGTGGTCCATAAACTTGCATAACAAGACAGTACTAGGACAGAGCAATAATAGCATTTTACGCCATTCCAACAGTCAGCAACCAAAGGTGAAAAGGTAAAAAGGACAGGAGTAAAATAGCCATTAAAAATTTGACAGGCACAAGTCGTGACCTTATATTTCAAGTTTCCGGACCACCTACATGATATCTATGCATGTGTTGCAAGAACTCCTAATATTTTCCCAAGAAAGAAAACCAAAAGAAAATAATCTGGGGTTCACATACAGTGAAAGACAAACATACCTGGTATTCAGTTCTTTCAGCCAGCAGCAACAAAATCTTTCCAATCTCATGCAAGACCAAAAGAGTGAGGTGCCCATTTAACTTAACACCTTGGATTTCTTTCTGAATTTCAGATAGAATTCCCAAAATTTGATCCTTTGAGGGAATACTTCCTCTATTTGACATCGGAAACACACTATTCACGTGATCTGAGAGTCGACTTAAGCAAAGCGCCAAGAAAGAAGTCTGGAAAGACTCAATGGCAGCAGCCATTTGTTCTTTGCCCTCTGAACTTATAGCTGGAAGAACCCCCTTGACATCAGTGTCACGTGAGATTCTTTCAAGCAAATTCTCAATCATAGAGAATAGTTTTGGGTAACCCTTTGTGAGGGTTTCCTTGACAAAGCTGGAAGCCGTGAATGCTGACTTCATTTGGCTGGCAAATGATTTCACAAGTGCTTCCCAAACTCTTTCAGTCAACACTGGATCACCCTCCTGAAAAATTATTGCAATACTGCAATTTTTATTGATCTGGTAGCTAAATATATATTTTCAAATCATTTATGAGATAATACAAATTGGGGAAAGTATTCCATGCAGCAAGAGTATGTTGTATATGCTCCACTAAAGGGGCATCCAACATCCATGCCCAGTCATGAGATGAAGCCTTGTGGGGCCCACAGGTACATCCAATCAGGAGCAATTAATCTCCAATGTCCATTATAAGGAACTGATATTGGATTGCCCTTTGGTGTACCATATACCTTACACAACTGGTGTATGGTATACTTTCCCTATAAGTAGTGGACAAGGAGAAACCAAATCTTGATTGATAAAGTTCTAGATCCCGAAGGAAATTTATCCCATAAAATGGAGCACAAAAACAAACCAAAGAAAACTTTCTTCCAGCAGAAGCTCAAGAGAAAAATTTACATTACACAAGTATGCCAATAAACTTAATCAACTGCATGACTTCAAAAAAAAAAATGAAACATAGATATGAGAAAGATCACTAAATTCATCTCCACAGCACAATGAAAAGGCTAGCCATGTACAAATAATGCCATGTTGTGCCTGATATGGATCAAGAATCCATCAAAGAAGTGGCCGTTTATATCCAAGAAATGTTAATTTCGTTAGAGCAGTACAATTAATGCAACCATCCAGAGGTCGCAACAATATGGATTTAAATGATGCTCTTCTAAGACATAAAGCATAGAAGGCCTGCATAAAATTGCCAACCACAAACAAATAACATTTTTATAGTGCAATTATACATGAAAGAAGATCAGCTCTTAAAGAGATACTGCTTTCATAGTGAATCTAAGCCACCCTATGTAACATTTTTCTCTCCGTGTGTTCCCAAATTACTTTCATCAATATCCCCATAATTATTTTTCCTTGCTAAGTACCATTAACAATAAACTAAACACCTATTGTATCCTCCTCTCCATTTTTAGACCAAATGGGTAGGATGTTTCTAAATGATACATATGAAAGTCCAGCAAGGGGGGAGAGATTTACCTCACAAGTCATGGATATTTACAGAAGCACCAGGTCAATATTTTTTTAGGACCAGTGGAAGCACTCGGCCGCTTTTATATAGGGATAAGTCACTAGTACACTAGTGCTGATCCTTGTTTTCTACAATATCAAGATACATCTCAAGACCCTTCCAACTCCCCTTGGTTATAAAGAAAATGTAAAGGAAAACATTTTTTTTTTTTTAAACTGAAATGAAAAGAAAACATTCCTACTGATATCCTTCATTTTATATCAGATACATGAATACATAGATTATGGTGCATAGAATTTGGTATTGTGACATCCATTTATTATTTCTATATTTCTTTGTTATATTGTATGATTATCCTTCTTTTGTTCTTTCTTTAATCTTTGCAGTAGTAAGTTTCTATCTTAATTTTTTCATCATAGGAGCTTTATTTATTTACTTCACAAACATAAGTCCCACTCCTTCACCAGGCAAGTTGAAGGAGACAATCCAACGTTTCATAAAGCCCTAGGCGGCGCCTAGGCGATTGGGGGGGTCTAGGTCGCCCAGCGCCTAGGCGGGTGCCCAGGTGGGCGCCCAAAACCTGAGCGGCCCAGTAGAAAGAAAGTTTTTTGGGGGGGGGGGTTTCTCTCCCTATAATAGGCTCTGATGGGTTTTAGGTTTCAAATGAACATAAAACCCATAATTTTGCCCCCTTAGTATTAAAAAAATGATCCAAAAATGACCAACGAGGGGCATTTCTACCCTTGGGCGGGGCGTAGGCCCGGGGCAGCAGCCCGGGCGGCCCGCCTTGGGGGGGTCCCGAGTGCCTAAGCGCCCTGGGATATCCGCCTAGGCCTGGGCGATGCGCCCAGGCCTTCTGGACCGCCTTGGTAGCTGCCCAGGCGCTGGGTGGTCTGCTTTTTAAAACATTGGGAAAACCAATTACAAAATGACTGCGTAGCTCCCCCATTCAATTTTAATCTAGTTGTGTCAGTCACACGGGCACAGCTAGTTGGTTCAAGCTTTGCCAGTATCTAGGCTACATAACCAACCAGACAACAGAGTTATAGCAGACCTCAGATTGCAAGCCGCATTTCAACCTTAATTTTCTAAGGTCCTGGGTTTCATCCATTTTAACCTTAGTTTGCAAGCTTCCCCATAAATATTTGCAAGCTAGAGGGATGTGATTTGGTCACATCACCCACAGTCAGTACCGACAAGACAAGAACAATCTAGACTATCCAAGTGGGCGCTCCCCTTCTCTCACTTACCCATCTGCTCCTTTCCCCTAATCCTCCACCCCATCCCCCCTCCTCCTTGCTCCCCCATTAATTCTTTGTCTCCTTGGCACCCCCTACATGCCCAACTCCCTCTTTGTCTATCCCTTCCCCATTCCCCCCAGGGCCACTATGCTTCCAGCTCTCACTTTGTCGCTTGATATCTTACAATGCAGTCCCTCTCTCAGCTTCCCCCATCTTAGGTAGAATTGTGAGATTAGTTTTAATGTATCTGGGATGGAATGACTTCAAGACTTCAACATCAGGCTACATGTGTCAATAGAAAAAGTTACTAAAATAGATGAGATGAATAAAGAAAAAATTCACTCCCTTTAATTATGTAGTTGATGTGGAAAGGAACACAGGATTTTTTCGAGGCATAACGGATTGAAGATTGAAGTCAAATAAACATTTTAGGAAATAGAGGTCAAGGAGAAATACAAGGTAGAGAAAGCACTAAAAAATGGTCATATTGAAAGGGGCACAGGACTAGATTCCACCTCCGACTAAAAAAATAAACAAAATAAGCAACAAGAATCCAAAGCCTGCTGGATTGAATTTCTTGTCCAGTGGCAAATTTAGGATGACATAGAAAAGAATATTATTCGTTGTTCTGAGGGGTGGGGAGAAGCGCCTAATATCTAGGTGGCAAATGTTCTCTTTTCTTTTTTCTTTGTTGGTAAAGGCCATGTTGTCTGCTATGCTTTTGTTTTTTTTTTTTTATGGTAAAGGCTCTTTGAGAATGAACATTTACATGATACAATTTATCAAACAGATCAAACTTACAAAAACAATTTTAAAGAGGAACAGGGTTGCCCAAGCAAATGTTGTGAACATCATCAATAGTGATGGAATATTTCGGAACTTTGAGGCACAGTGACCATAGAGTGACAAGAATGAACAATAGTCCAGGATAAGTAGCACAAATAAGGTAGATGATCTATCTACCGGATTTGGATGTGGGTATGAGAATCAAAAGTCAGAAGGTTGGGAGCACATGTAGTGGATTAGTGATGGGAAAAATAATTGTTAATGGAAATGCATACTCTGGTGAAAGTAGTGGGGCAAAGTACTGTTTGAGAGCTGGTCCCAATGGGGCCCTTTGCAGGCAGTCAGGCACTAAACTCTTCATTATGAGAGCGACCACGAAATTTTTGCAGACAAACTATAAACTTTGAAAAACCTTCTGGTTAGCAATTAATAGTATGCAGCATGCACTAAAAAGAAATAGAGGGGGTTTCAGCTTATCAAGGCATGCCTCCTTTGATGGATGAAGAAGTGAATCATCACACACATTTTTAAAGTATCAAAAAGGTGAAGGAGGTGGAGGGAATTCAGCCTTAGGTCCAAGGGACATCAGCAAGAGTTAAGAAATGGATTACAAATAAATTATCTCCCTTTGATTACACTGAGGCTGCCAAAATGAAACAGATTTTTTAAGAGCACACTTTGAGAAAGAGAATATGTTTAAGTTTAAGAACCATTCAGTAATTAGAGATCAAGGAGTGCTTCAAAGAATAGAGGAATCTCACAAATAGTCTTTTAGAAGGGAACAAGGTATAGAATCCACCTCTGCTCAGATGCATAAACTAAATCAGTAACAAGAATCAGAGGCCTGCTGGATAGAATTAGTTTCCATGGTAGGAATTTTAGGATGGAAAAGAAAGATAGTTCTTTGTTATGAGAGTCAGAGAGAAGTCTCTGGGATCTAGGTGGTAGACGCTTTGTGTTGACACTGTATTTATATGAAAACATTTCATCAACTGGTTATAAAAGGCCACTCTTTTATGTAATTAAAAGATTCTAAAGGGTGAAATCATACCTGATGCCTCTCACAATTGCAAAAGTAAATTTTGGATAGTTTATATACTATTAGTAATTAGTGTACAAACGAAGTTGCCAATAAATTAACTAGATCAAAGGCTTGTAGCAAACCACTTGTGAGTGTATTTACTCCTCCCATTTACTATCCATTGCAGCGACTGTATATTTTCCATTCAAACATCAAACATGTCAAAAATAATTAAAAGTTGGCCTTGCTAATTGCAGCAGAGAACACCAGCTGAGGTTATACTATGCTCAACTCAAGTAACTATCTCATAATAACTTCATCCCAAAAGATGCCACCAATGAGTCAATATAGTGTTGATCATTTCTTTACTACACACACACACGCAGCAAGCACATGGGGGCATGGGCGTGTACACACACATGCACACATACACACAAAAAGAAGACTCCAGGTTTAAATCCTGAAAATAGAATCCTTATCCTCTTTTTATATCTTCAAATTTTTCTTTGTATCGTGTAAATAGGCCGAAGCTCCTCCATGGCTCCATGTCTCTATGTAGGCAGTCAATGAAAAAGTCAAACCATGATAATTAAAAATACTGACAAGTAAATATGATTTTGTGATTACAAATACATAGACAAGTAAACAAACTAGCCATTGAAGTAATGAATACATTATCTCACTCTAAGGTTAAAACTCTAAAAAAAATGTGTGCGCTCCAATTGCTCTTGCAAAGGCCTCGTTGAATTCCCATATGTCTTCACTTTTTATAAATAAGTTATAACCTAAGGGTATTTTATTCCGAGGCCTCTAACAAAAGCTAAGTAGGCTCCATGGGTTCAGTAAATCAAGTTTGAATAGTGTATCATATGGGAATAAATTTTGGTTGATTAGAACTCAACAATCCAAGGTCCATTATCTACCCAGGATCCATCTCCATTCCATCAAAAAACATAAGAATTATCTCATCACCAGTAAACAAGTTTTACTTGAGGGAGCTTATCCCTATACAATTCACAGACTTGACTCTTGAAAGTTAATTTTGAATCAAGTAATGAGAGGTTTGAGTTGCATAATTATAAGAAAGAAAGCATACATAAAATGCAGCATAATTTCAAGAGATCTTACGCCATTAGGCTACAATGATCCAAAGTACAATGACATGCTTGAGGTCACAGCCATTAGGCCGAATTGTTTTATTTTGACCAAATTTTTAGGAAGTAAGTTGATACTACAGCGGAAGGCATAATGTAGGATTCCGAAATGTCTTGTTTGGATCATTTTAACCTTTGAAAGTGATTCAAATAAATTCCTAAAGTACCGAGTCCAAGATAGATGCATCAATTTGAATTTCTACGCATTTAATTCCCAAGGTCATTGGAGCATAACAAAGAAATGCTCCCAAACCAAAATGAGAAATCCAGACCAGTTGCAAAAGCAATCATTTTACAAAAGAGAAAATACAGATATAAATATATCATTATCAAGAAAGCCAAACTAATAATAACACCATCAAATAGCACAAAATCAAGTATTTTTAATACAATCAACAAAATCAAGCAATGATACAAATCTGATTAGTACCAACAACAACAATAAATCAAGAGTCAGAGGCATCCAACATCATGTTTTAAATAGGAAACCAAATAATTCAAATATCAAAAGAAAATCATGAACCAATCTTCCAGAAAAAGGAACACATGATCACAATGATACAAGCAAACCTTTTGTAACCTCATACCTGCAAAACCTCCTCCAAGAACAAGACATGTGTAAAGGGATCTCTTTTCTTCGATAACACCCTCTGCAAATGCCACACCGCCACCACAACCCCATGAATCTGATCCATACAATCCCCCAACCTCCTCCACAGCCCCTCCTTCGCCTTCGCCCCACCTCCGATCTGTGGCGTCCCACTCCTTGACCCCCCTCCTGGCCCGCCAAACCCCCCCGATGACACTGATATCGCCTTCATATCCAAAGCCCCCGAAATTGCCTTCATCCCCTGATTCTTATATCCCAAAATTAAGGTTTCAACTGTAGCCCTCAACTCCCCCAAATTATAAAACACCTGCAAAGCTCCCCCGACCTCCGCCTGATTAAGCCCTTGCAGCCCATTTTGCAATGCTGCCATGGCTTCTTTTCGCAGTTCTGCACCGACATCGCTGAGCCATGACGAGTGCTCATCGATCGGTTGCAAGCCGCGGAGCCCCGCCTCATCGATCAGTCTGATTATCTCACTGTACAGTTGTGCTGATTTGGATAGGTCAATAGGATTCATATCCATAAGATCATGCAGCTTAGAAATCAGTCGAATTGCACGCAATGTGGCTTGTAAGAGTATCGATGTTTCGTGAAGGTTTCGAAGTTGAGAGGTCTTCAATTTGATTTGTCGGTGGGGTTCAGAAATGTCAGCGCGAGCACGTGCTAGGGAGGCACGCAAAGATGAGGTAGCAGAGCGCGCAACAGAGAGGGCTGAAGTGGCATTAGAGAGAGAGTGAAGGTGTTGAAAGAGAGAGGGGTGGTTAGAGGAGACGAGAGAGCGGAGGTGAGAGTCGAGGAGAGAGATTGCATCTTTGAGCTTCTCGGCTCGGGAGGCAGGGGAGCCAGAGGAGAGGGCATGGGAGGAGAAGAGAGAGGGGTTGAAATCAGGAGAGAGGAAGGGGGAGAAAGTGGGGTCGGACTGGAAAGAGGAGAGTGGGTCACTAGGGGGTGAGGTTGAGGAGAAAGAAGGGGTGGTAGAGGGTATGAGAGAAGAAGAAGGGAGGCGTTGGAGGGTGGGGGAGGCCATGGCTGCCTAAGGATCTGGATCTAGTCAGGCAGTTAAGGGGGGAGTTTAGGAATGCATGTATTCCCCTATCGATAGATGAGAAACGGGGTTTTGATTTCAAAAACAGCAGCAAATCTCCATCGTCATGTAAGCACCGGAACTACTTACTCCCTACATCAGCAGCACATACATATACAGGGTAACCTACTAGCCTCTCCCACCAATGGAAATCCTTTCATCATAGGCAGATCCCTAAAAATGTATAATGTACCAAGACTAGATCATCATTTTGGAATAGACTGAGAAAAGAAGAGAGGGGGGAGGAGAGAGAAAGAGAGAGAGACTTCAAACCAGAAAAACTTGGACCAAAAGATCCCTAAAATGAAAAATGCTAGTTTTCTTAATCAGAACGACGGAACTCCAAATGAAAGGAATGCTATGTTTTGCTTTAAGTGTTGAGAAAAGTACGGGTAAATAAAAATACAATGCAGATTCTAATCAGAACCCCTAGAATGCATAGATAATTATTTTATACGCATTTAAAGAGATTTTTGCACAAAAAGAAGCAAATACTAAGAATTTTGAAGTGAATTGAAAATTAGAACCAGAATCTCTTCAAATCAACTGAGGTTACACTTGCAAAACCAACATGAAGAAAAAAAAAACGAAGTTTTCAAAGAGCAAAAAACACCGAATTTTCGGTTTTCATTAAAAAAGGAATTGAACTTCGTGATTTCTGATCACAGACAGATCAATATGAAAAATCAAAGCTCTTGATGCAATAGCATAAAAAACTTGTGAATTATGTTCATTTCACGAATAAATCCATCAAAAAACCAAAGTTCTTGATGCAAATCATGCAATGGAGCGATAGATTCGTTATTTGTGTTCACGACAGAGCAATAGAAAACACCAAAGTTCGTGATACGTTTAATGCAACAGCATAAACAATATTTCATGAGCTAAGCAATATAAGAAAATCACAGAAATCTCAAAAGCTTACCTGAATACCGCAGATCTTGAGGAGCCCTGCAACCAGAAAGAAAGAGAAGCATGAATTTAGGGTTTCGAAGATGGATGGAAAGAGCTGAATCGCATTCACCTTCAAGAGAGAGGGAAGCCGCTTCTTGCAAGAGAGAGAGCGAATATGGGCAGAGATCGATCCGAAAACCAGTCACCTGCAACTACTGATCAATGGGTTTGGCAAGCCTCTTTTAATTAAAAGTTTATAACCATTGGATTCCTTTAGCAAAGGAGCAAGCGTTTTGGCGTATACTGTTGAAAATTCTCGCGGGTGTACCCACATAGGGCCTAAGAGTTTACTATTGGTGACCGGATCAGTGTTGGAGATACGATTTCTAGTTATTTCAATATGAATCAGTACCTCGAATTAGTGGGACGTATTTGTGTCAGATTGTTAGATCGATCCGAAGTCTCAATGATAATTTAGATAAGGATGAAATTTTTATAAGGCTTAGACTTTATGAAAAACAAAATCAAGCCTCGTCTTAAATCCTTGTCTGAAGAGTATTTTTAGCAATAGAAATTTTCATGACGGCTCTAAAATCAATTTCCATCACTAATATTGAAATTTGAAAGCCAAAAAATAATATAGATCTTGTAAATCTATGAACACCTATTTTTAGGGCAAAATAGACGGTTTAGATAATTTGATACAATAACCATATTTTTAAAACCTAAAATCCTTTTTTTATTCACAACCATAATATTCAAACCAAGGTGATCGATGTATTCAAACCAAGATGATCGATGTAAAGGTTTTTTAATGCTTGAATTGCAGTTCTCTATAGGTTATAAATTGAGGCTTTGCTTATTTTGATAGGGCTACAGGACTATCAAATCATTTCCCTTTGGATAATTATTTAAAATAAATGAAATAAAATAAAATTTAAATAGAAGTTTATGAGGTGGAAATTAGGGAGATGCTAAGAAAATATTAAATAAATTTTTTTAAAAAATAACAGGGTTTTAGGGAGGAACTAAGACGGGACCCATATGATCCAATAACAAGTTTGGTCCCAACAGATTATGGTTTTGTATATATGCAGTAAAACGACCGAGTCTAGAAGAGAACCGGTGGGAGTCTAGAAGGGAACTAGTGGTTTTGCATAGTAAAATGACGACTCTCTACAGTAAAACGGCGATCTAGATCGCTGATTCACCGATCCGGGCCAGTCTTTGCCGTTCACTGTTTTTTCACGTATTCTTTCACCAGTTCACTGAGAAAAACAGTGATCCAAATTGCCGATTCACCTATCCAAGCCAATTTTTGGGGTGCCCAAATAATTGGGCCAAATCAAACAGCGGCTCACTTTTCCCATTTTATATCTAACTTCGTGGAGCGTTGTTTACTTCTACTCCCTCGGTTACAAGATGTACTTGGAATGATTTTTCAATCTAAATTTTTGGAAACTACTAAAAATTATTAGATGATTATTCTAAACAAAATTAAAATTTAAGTTTCCTAACATATCTCACCGTCTAAAAATTGGAGGGTCTTTATTCAATATCGAGGCACTATTTTTTCAAGTGCATAGAGAATACAATTAGGAATCTTCTTTTATTAAGGTTAATCAATGTGTTAAAGTGAGTTATAACCCTAAAATTATTTCTAAATGGAGTTTTACTCGAGGGAATAAATGAACGTTCTACTCCTGCAAAAATAGATATATTTTGGCCTTACATATATCAGCTCAAAAACCTGCCACTCGGGTCCATCACAATAGATTGTCCAACTTTCTTGGGCTTATTATAATAAAAACATGAGAGAGGATCCAAAAATGGCACTCTCATTCTACTAACGACTATTTTTTGGACTCAAATTTAACCTGCACGACTTAGCATCCAACCACGAAAAGAAAATTATACACATTGTATATGTGCGTAAAAAGAAAATGTCTTGTGATTGAATATAGACTGTGCAATTTCCAAACAACGAATCTAGTGTTCATTTGATCGGTTTTAATAAGTCAGGTAGTCCGATTTTGACTAGTTTGGCTAGCTAAACAATGCTAAAAGACTTTTGTCCAAGGAAAAAGTTTATATAAGATTGTAACCTTAAAATGAAGAATTAAAGATGCACCTCAAAAATCTACCGGAAAATATTGTTTTAGTGTTGGAAAACCCTCTAATTAATCATCTCGACATCAAGATGTATGAATATGAAAAAAAAAAAAAAAAAGATTTTGAGTCCTAGAAATATTGTATCTTACGACATATTATCTATACCATCCATTTTTAATATTTTCATATGTTTATAGATGTACTTGATTTTAACTATTTTCGGAGTTTAAAATTTTATAATTTTATATGAAAATATATTTTGGGATAATCCGAAGAATATTTTGCGCCAAAATTATATATTATGATAAAATTTGGAGATGCACCTTAATTGGATTGTTTAAGTTGCAACCTTATAAAAACCACAAGCTTTTTCTAATATATTTTGTATTTTTAACCATTACTCTTCTTCTTTTTTATAGTTTTCAAAAGAATAATTGTTTCATGCAGGCTGGACGACATTTCTAGAATATGCAAACCAAAAGTATAAAACATCCATCTTAAAGATGGATGCAAATAAGTGGTCCATCCAAAACCAAATGTAACGAACGGTCAAAATGTTTTCTTAATATAATTATTACTTCTAATTTTCAAAAAAAAAATCATATTCATGATCTCCATGTTAAAGATTATATATTCTCTAAAAATTATGATCAAATTATATTTAAAATAAATATTTATTGCCAAGCCCGCATTTCTATGATATGCAGGTTGGCCGCATGCTAACCGCGTCATTTTCAAAATCTGGTCGAACCAAATTTATCTGTGGTCGAATTAGTTTATTCGACCCGTGGCCAGTTTTGATCCTAATAACTATGCTTAGTAATATATGGCAACTATTCATGCTTAAGTGTTAGATGGTGTAGTTTAAAATTGTCCTCACACCCTTCTTCTTCTTCTTTTTATTTTTATTTTTATTTTTATTTTTTAAAATTTTTTAAATTTATTTATGTATTTCCCATCAAAAGTTGCGTGAGAAATGTCTCATAAACTGGTGGTAACCTACAAATATTTTTGATATGTAGAAATTGATATAGCTGACCCCAATTAGTTAGGAAAAGGCTTTGACGATGGTATAGAAATCGATAGAGATAGATGCTTTTATACCTAATTGCGCATTTTTTTCTTCCTTTACACAATGCATATTATATTTACTCCTTGTCATCAAATGGAAGTCCTTCTTGTCTACAATGTCAATAGGGTTAGGCATTGAAGCCTAGACACTTAGTGTGTTTAACAAATTTTCAATTTTCCTTATCTTTGGTCAAAGTTACAAAATTTCTGATAAACACTAAATGCAACAAAATATGGAAAAAGTTCATATAAGGTTGAGGCCCTAAACAATCAAATCAAGGCACACCCCAAAAATTCACTATAAGAGGTTGTTTTGATGTTGAAAACCCCTCAAATCTATCATCTCGAACTCGAGATGTATAAACATGAAAAAAGTTAGATATCATGTTGGTGAAATACTACATCTTGTAATGCATTATTTGGGTTGTCAATTTTCAATATTTTAAAGTATAATTAGATATACAAATATATTTTTAGGTCATCACAAAAATTTTTGCTTTTGAAAATCATCTTTCGATACTATTTAGAGGTGCGCCTTACTTTGATTGTTTAAGGCCTCAGCCTTATAGAAACCACGCCCATGAAATAGTTTGAGATAGAAATCCCAAAATTGAACCTCACCTGTTCAAAGTAGAAATTCAATATAGAAATATGTATTTGAAACCTACGAGTTTTGGCATTCGTCCCCAAAAGTAAACTTATAAAATTGTATTAGTCAAAGTCCATCACCTTTCGGCAAGCTCACCAAAAAAATACGATTCCATCGAGGTAGAACCCTTTTCTAATACGAACTTCTAACATCTTCCATATAGCATGTCCAATGTGTACAAAATCAAGTGAGTCAAACCAAGACCTAGCCAAATTGCATTAATTGAGAGCAGTGTTTGACTACTTGGTCCGAGTCCCGAGTACTTGGGCTCGCCGAGTCCGAGTTTCCTTAATTTGGGTGTCCCACTTGGGATCATAAAAATCATTATCATTGTCAAAGTCTTTTCCCAACTAGTTGGATGCCGCACTTGAAGATATTAAAAAAAATTCATAAAAATTATAAAAAATTTCCAAAAACTAAAGAATTTATTTGTAATAAGTATTTTTATATTTTATATCATTTTTGCAAAGATTAGAAAGTGTTTTGGCTATAAATACTTATTTTTACATTTTTCTAATTTTTGAGTTATTTCAAAACTACCCCTACACAAGTTGATTTTTTTAAATCCAATTTCTTACTACTTTTTTAACCTCATTTTGATGCGCTTTGCTTAATATTACTTAAATATATATTTCTTATTTTTAACACTACTTAGACTCGGGCCGAGTACTCACCTTGAGTAGTGGTTTCGAACTCTGCTTGAGAGAACCATCTTTTCCAATACCAAGTCACAATGTCTTGCAGCTCAATTTCTCGATTAATCAAATTCCCTACAGCTACCTGTGAGAGAGTTTCTAGTATGAATCCATCACAATTATAGAGAAAAATACAGAGTAATACCAAGTCACATTAGAATGAAGGGGTTTCCAATTCCTCACGTCACAAGGTTCTGAACTGAGTTCACAATGAGCCTAAAGATTTTATGCTCTAGTAAAGAGTATACTATTCATTTACTCATTTGGTTAAAACCTAATGTAGTATGCACTAGAAAAAGTAATTTTAGAATCCCAAAGTTCAGGTATACAACCTTTTCAGCCTATACACTAACATGGTAAAACAATTTTTTGAATTAAACTATCTATGTAGAAGAAAAAACAAAAAAATTTTAATTTATGTAAGGCGAGTTGAAAAAAATCTTCTCAAGTACGTCTTTGCCTATGGAGTAGATTTACAATATATGCTCCCCAGACGTAGTACATACTGCTCTTACAAACCATGCTCCCCCAGACGTAGTACATACTGCTCTTACAAACCATGCTCCCCCAGACGTAGTACATACTGCTATTACATAACCAAGTCACCATGCGTTGGAGCTCCATTGCTATAAAGAATACACAAGCACCCTTTGAAATAATGCTTTATATAGAAACATAAGTCACCCAATCTGCATTATGAACGGCTCGAATCAAACCCAATGAATCCGACCCAAACACTAGACGAGTTTAGCACGGATTCCCATTTATGAACCCAAACACCTAACGAGTTCGGTCCCGATTGCAAATTTTGAGGCCCGGATTCCCATTTATGAATCGGACCCAAACACCTATCGAGTTCGGTCCCGATTCCAATTTTTGAGGCCCTCATAGGAAAAATCAAACAGAGTTAATACAAAAGTGTACTTAGTTTGCAAAGTGACGCTATGCATCGAAGAATGAATGATCGAGAACGACTGGTGTTCCCTTAACATGCAACCGTGGACTTTAAAGTTGAATTGCGGTCTCTTGACGAAGATGGACGGCAGATGGCCCCTCTTCAACAGTGGACCTTAAAGTTGAATTGCGGTCTCGTGATGAAGATGGACGGCAGATCCCCCCTCTTCTGTGCGCTATGCACTACAACACACAGCTAATACGACATTTCTTTGTTGTATGTATTACAAGCATCAAAATTAGGGACGATTTTTGGAAGGCCGCGGCTTTATGGTATTTGGTAAAGCTAAACATCAAAAACCAGAGCTGCGACCATATTTCTGTTCTTGAATATAAAACTTGAAACTCGACGTAGTTCTGCATTTATAAAAATATAAAATATTAGTTTTTAAGTCCATTGTGGCTGAGGTTGGCAAATTTTGGCACTGGAATTGCAATCCCCCAAAAATTTAGGGAAAAATTTTATATAAGTTGTTACCCTTGTATTGTGTAAGTACAAAACCCCACCAAAACAAACATATTGTTTTCATACCACAAAACATAGTACATTTTATATATAACGCCACATCATCTAGACGGTCTATTTTTTAGATTTTCAGATGTCTTTAGATCTCTGCGATCTACACAATTTTTAAACCTTTACATTTTATATATAACGCCACATTATCTTGACTGTTTATTTTTTAGATTTTCAGATGTCTTTACATCTCCATGATCTACACAATTTTTAAAGCTTTAATAAATTTTCAGTCATGTCACAATTACCTATTCAAATAAATAATTGTAACATTGACTGTTAGGAATACCAATCCAAGGGTGGCAATGGTTATGTACCCAAACCCGACCTGCATCTATGAATGAGTCCAAACATCAGACCCGATGGGTTGAGTCCAGGTTGAGGTCCAAATCTTGGACCCAAAAACTATGTGGCTCCAGGTCCTGATCCATCTAGACTCGACCCAAATCAAGACCCGGACCTCACCCGATCAGTGTTAATATTTATGTAATATTGAGTATATAATATTTAAATAAATATAATTATATATTTTTAATTATAATATTTAAATACATTTAAATATTATTTATTTATTTTTCAGTCGGGTCCATCTACGTCCGGCTAGGACCCGACCCGTCACCTCGCCACCCAATTTACTACCTTCCCTAACAATATTGAATTGAGAAATAGAGACCAAATAATCATAGGAAAAAAAAAAAAAAAAAGGGGCAAAGAAAAGAGAGAATGAAAAGGAAAGAGAGCGTCTCGATGTGACCCACACAACGTAAAAGGTTTCGAGTTTCGAGCATCACGCCTCTTTCCCTTCTTTTTCCCAGCGACACATATTATTATCATTATTATTATTGTTTTAGTGACCAAATTATCCTTTAAATATCATATAAATAACCAACAAGACCCTTTCCTATGCGAACGCGTATTCACCACATGCCCAAAAAGGACAAAAAACCACATGCCCAAAAAGGACAAAAAACCAGATCGCAGGTATCAGTTGAGGGTATTTTCGCCATATTATAAATAATTTGTTCTCAATCAGCCTAGCTTGAGGGGGTATTTTGGTCACACAAAGACCCTTTTCTTTTTTTCAAATCTGACCAAAATACCCCACAATCCAGAGAGCCAAAAAAGATAATACACTAGAATGACTATAATGCCCTTTAAAGCTCATAGCGTTAATAACAAGCAGTTTACAAGTCGTAATTTCAAACCCAAACTCAAAAATCAAAATGCGAAAAAAAGTGTGTGAGAAAAAAAGCAAAAGAGGTGGGCTATTTCCGTCCATGAGGACTTTTTTTTAGTTATAATATTATTTCCGAAATTAAGAAAAAAAAATTTGGTCCGTAACTAAGAACCAAGGCTACAGGCATAAAACGGTAATAATGGAAAGCCATCCTCTTTTCATTCTCACTGACGACAAGTTTGGTGGCGTTTCACCAAAGAGACGCCTTCCAGGCCACACGTTCACAGGATTGGACGGCTTAGATTTGGGGTTTTAGCATTGGGGAAATCAAAGGCCGCGTAGCACCACACGAAATCGATTCTTCACCGTTCGATTCATAATCCGTCCTCTGCACATAGGAACACTCCTTAGAAACCCATAAATCCGGACCATCCATTCAAGAAAAGAACTAAAAGAGTTAAGACAACAAAAATCAACAACGTATAGGGATTTATTTTATTTTTTTTTTGGCAAAATATATAAAGGCATGAAATTTCAAATTGGATGGTTGTATGAAATTTTTTTAAAAAAATTTTAAAATATAAATTATATAAATCCATTTTAATATAGATAAATATAAATTATATAAATCCATTTTAAAAATTTACAAAATACCCTAAACAAATAAATTAGACAAGAAAACATAAAAGGGCAAGTTCCAAGCCCAAGCTCAAGAAATCTAAGCCTTAATATCAATTCAACAAAAAAAAATCCAAGAACTAGAAAAAATAAACAATTCAAGAAAAATAAAAATGTTTAGTCTAAAATTCCCATTCTCCACCAAAATTGAAAAAACTAATTTAATGAGGAATTGAGAAAAATTACCTCAAATCTTGATGATCTTAGCGGCCTTGACCACAGGATTCTCTCTCGCTATAGCTTCTTTGCCAACGGCTTTATAATCAAAGCTGCAAACGTGTCGATCGGAATACCTGTGTTCTCCACAGAATAAATCGCCACACCGGCATCGGAATCCGGTCAACCCTACCCTTTTCCGGCAACTCTGACACCGATTCGGATACCGTGTCGGATTTTCAGGCGATTCCTCTGGTCTTTTACGGCTTATTTTTTCAGAACTAAAGGCGGGGACAGAGAGAACTCTCTCTCCCGCCCTCTCAGATGAGGGGACACAGCCGGATCTCTTGTCTCCGGCTCCTGACACAGACGGACACGGTGTCGGAGTCAGGATTCCGGCCTCTCCAAAACGGTTCTGATGGGTTTCGGGAACCTCGCAGTCGGTAACGTCTTTCTCTCTCTGGGCCATTTTTAGAGAGAGATTTGTTTCGAAAATCGCCTGGAAACCGGTTTTCAAGGAAAAATAGGTAAAAAAAACTTTGCCGTAGAGAGAGAGAGAGAAATGGCTGGAATTTGATCTTATTTAACACAAAATAATAGTGGCCGGAAAACTAAGATTTCTCAGAGAGATGAAGAAGAAAAAGGCCTAAAAATTAGACCTTTTCATGATCACAGAGAAATGGACAGAACTTGAGAGTTTCCAGAGAGAGAGAGACGAAGAAGAAAAATAGCTAAAAACCAGAGTTTTGCAGGGAAACGACGAAATCGAAACCCGGAAAATTGATTTTCCGGGAGAGAAGAAAGATGGTTAAAAGAAAAATGGATATTGGGGGGGTTTCATGAGAAGAAAAATAACAGAAAAATTTGCAATTTTTCTTCGACCCCAAAAGGAAAGGGCCTGTGTATTTTGAGAGGGTATCTTGCAGAGGGCGTATATAACTCTAGAGAGAGAGAGAGACGAGGCGTCCTTTAAAGGATTTTTGGAGAAAGTCGGCAATGGAGGGACCCCCTCCTTCCCACCTCTTTCTCTCTCTAAAACGCGTTTCGGACGTTTCCCAAAAGTTCCTCTCTCTTTTTCTCTCTCTCTCTCTCTCTCATGTAAACACCACACCTTTGCACCGATATAACCAACCATGCCCAAGTAATTTTCTTTTACCCTTTCATCACTATTACTAAATTACCTTTGCCAAATGCAATCAAGGACAAGACAGTCCTCGTCAGAGTTTTTTTAGACCGTCCGCTTCCGAATGAGGATTATGTGAGATGACAATAATGCCCCTGGTCTTTATTTTCCAGTCGGTGTTGGGTACGTAGGCCTGTTTCATGTTACAAGATTTTGGTATATAGTTTTCCATGAAAATAAATAGAATTGCTGGCTTATATATGGTTTTTTTTAAGAAAAAAAAAAAGAATCGTTGGGATTGTCTGTTAACGGGTGAAATCTCACATTTTTATTATAAAAGTTGTTTAAAAGCCTAGGATCAATCTCGAACTCAACGGTACCAAACCCATGTCAGATACCACCTCTATAGGACTATGAGGCTTGGCAAAGCCTTAAAGATATAGAGAGATCCATAAACAGAATCGACTTCAAGGACTTGGGAATGGGCTTGAGGCATTGGTGGTTAGAGGCCCTGATAGGATTCCCACCGTTAACATGACAAAAGAGAGGAGAGAACCTACTTCTAAGACTGCTTGCTTGATCGTCCCATGAATCATTGGAGCCTGGCACTTAGCCGGCCTGGAACTCGGGCGTCTCGGAACCTGCAGTCACTATCTATTAAAACACTTACCCGAATTTAAAAAATTATCCGTTTGTTTTCCCCTAAACAGAACCGATCTAATCACTCACCTAATGCATCTTGGTTTTGTGAAGCGTTCGAAGAATTGAAGGCGAAAGGGGCATTTTCGTCATTAAGTCCACTCAATCGACACATTCTAGGTAATAAAGCAGATCCTAGGGGTATTATGGGGCATAATTTGCCCTGAATTCCTTGTTGATGGATTTGTCGTCCTCTCGGCCGCCCTATCTGACCGCATCTCGCTTTCTATGAAGTCGCTACCGTGAATGCTCTCCGTACACGTGTCAGTCTATTGTTTGTCCACGTGGACTATGGCCAGTTGGCCTACGATCTTATCGTTTGGTGCACCGTCTTTTCATGGCTCGACTCCTCTGATCAGCTCGGCTTGAGCCTTTGCCAATTAATCTCTCACTTATATATAGTATCTAAGAGCACGAATACTATGCTCAGAGTTGGCTTATTTTCCCTCAGCCAACTGTTTCAATTTGAAATTTTGGCAGCTATTTAAGGATGGGAAAAGTTTATATAAAGTTGCACCTTTAAAATGTAGAATTATAGATGCATCTCAAAAATCTATCCAAAAAATTGTTTTAAGGTTGAAAAACCCTTAACAAACAAAAAATTGTTTTAATGTTGAAAAACCCTTATCAAAAAAAAGTTTTTTAGTTCTATAAATAGTGCATCTTGCAACACATTATCTAGACCGTCTATTTTTAAGATTTTCATATGTTTATAGATCTACTTGATTTTAATCATTTTAAAATTTAAATTTTTTTAATTATATATGAAAATATATTTTAAGATAATTTTTAAAAAAATTTACAACAAAATTACATATTATGGTAAAATTTGGAAGTGTGCCTTAATTGGATTATTTAAAGTTGCGACCTTATAGAAACCGCACCCTTTAAGAATCACTAGATGAATTTTATATAAAAAAAAAAGGAAAAAGAATTTGAGGTCTCTAACACTTTGATTTCACCTTCTAAAATTTGGACTATTCAATTTTGTAAAATTATTTTTTAAAGTGTTTAGAAGGTGTAATTAGAAAAAAAAATTAGCCAATTTAGAAATTGAGGTCAATTTATATGGTAAAGAGTTTATATCTCCAAAATTTGCCGCCTAAAAGCTAATCCTAAGTGGGTTTTACCCAACAATATACTCCCGGAGGAGTAGAATATCGTTTGGCTTTATTCAATTAAAACTTGAAGGGGAAAACACATTGGGGAGAGAGAGAGAATTGTGATGTGAAATTTGCCAGGATAAATAGATTTTTTTGAGGAAAATAGGGTGAAAACAGGGAAATTAATAGAAAAACCTTCTCCTATTTTTAAAATTTTAAAATATTTTCATATGTTTTTATGTTTTATACTTAAGTTTTACTTTTTTTATAATAAATATAGTATTTTAATGTTATATTTCAAAATAGATTTTGAGGGGGGCCACAAATAAATAGGTGAGTTTGGTGTGTCACCACAAAAAGTGAAACTTTTTCTCTGGGTTTGGTTTCAAGGAAAGTCGTTGACAGTGGACGAGCTTATGAGAAGGGGCAGATTTGTAACTGACATTTGTTTGCTTAGTAAAGAAAGTGATGAGAGTATGGATCATTTGTTTTTTCATTACCAATTTACTTATGACGTATGGTGTTGGTTTTTCATAAGGTTGGTATTGTGGGTTCTTTGCCATAGAGTCATATGAACATTAATGAGCAATTGTCTTATGATGGGTTGCATAAGCTGGTAATTCGATTTTTCAGATCGGTAGGGCAGCAATTTTATGAGACGTGTGGTTGGAAAGAAATATGAGAGTTGTTAAAGGTGTATTTATGGAGAGATATTGTTTAAAACCAAATACAACATACTTCATAGAGTTGATTTTCAGTTGCAAATGAAGGATTTGATGTTTCTAAAGTAGACATGGAGGTCAATATTATCAATATTATAAAACAATCAGTGGTAAAGGTCAGACATAGATGAAGATGGGAAGCTCCGATGATAAGCAGCTTCAAATTGAACTGTGATGGAAGCTCATTTGGGAATCCGGGATCAGTTGGACTTGAGGGTATTGTGAGAGATTTTTGAGGTGAAACTGTTTTTTGTTTTGCACGTCTGTGGGGTGAAAAAAAATGCAAATGGAGCTAAACTTTTAGCGGTCTTACAAGGGCTTAAAATTTATTAAGGAACAAAATATCCTTGTACCATATGTCATAGAAGAGGATCCTATGAATGTAATCAATTGGTGCAATTCCGTATGTGGACGTGGAGATTGAGATCAATTTGGTTGGAAGTTATAGAGATTTCTCAAGTGGCTTGTCTAGCTCTTTTAGACATATTTATCAGGGAGGTAATGCGGTAGCTGACTCTCTGGAAAAAAGAGGTGTCTCTCTTCAGTCGTTGGTGATTTCAGATGTTATTTTTGTTTGACTTTGCTGTAATATTTTATCATTAATAAAATCACATAATGTTGTCCAAACCAAAAATCAGATATGTAAAAATGGCGCAAGATTAGATCCTGAGTTGTAATTATTGCATGGATATATTAAAACTTTTAAAATTTTAGTGGCATCACTTAAGTAACCTCAAGATACCATGTTGCACTTGCTCTTTTGGCTCCTTTTTCAAGCGTGACTGGTGAATTATTGAATATGATTCCAAGTTTTACGCACCATTCATGGGCAATGAGTTGAGTGTATTTTGGTACCTTTTCGTGATCTACCTGGTTTTGGTGTGGATACCTTTTCATGGTACCGCCCTTACTTTAGATATTGATATTAAAAGTCATTCCTGGCAATTAGGTAGGGTCAACCCGTCAGGTCGAGCTCATGAATTGGACCTGGTGGGTAGAATCCACGTTCATATGACAGATCCAATCCAGTGAGTTTTGGATCTTGGTCCATCTTGGATCGTAACGAATGGGTATTTTACATATATATAAATATTTTTTTAATATACCTAATATTTTTGAACACTTATAGTCTATTTTGCAATATAATTTTTTAAAACAAATATATTTTTCATCCTTAGAAGGGATATGATATATACTTTTATAATAAACTAATGTTATTTCAGTAATGGTTGACAAGCAATCATAATTCTATGTGGGTGTTGTCACACATCATGTGGATGATGTTATCTTCCACTATATTTAATAAATACTTCTCTTTCTATCAATAATCTCTATTTTGTTCTTGATTAATTATCTAAAATACTTGTATGCCAAAAAGTTACTACATGATAGAGTGAGGGTATCAAGTGCCTAAAAATATTGAGTACTTTAAGGAAATATCATATTTAGGCTTACCCTAACATAACCACACACACACACACACACACACACACACATATATATATATATATATAAAAGGATAATCTAAACTTCACAACCATTCAAATTACAAAGGTTAAGATAGAGAGAGCTGTAAATGGTGGATTTATTAATTTTGTAGCCTAATTTTTTTTAAATAGTTATTTTTGTGGGGTAATTTTATAAATATTACTACGATACAAATAATACTTTTGTCATCTCCATAAGAGGTAAACTTAAAATTTTAACTAAAAGACAAGTGCACCCTCCAAATAAAGTTCCAAGACATTTTGGAAATTGTATTTTTGTGAAAATTTCAAATTTACCTTTGCTTAATGAAATACCTATTTAAATAAATTTTTAATAAAAAATAATCATTATTTTGATAAATATACCCATCACAATCCCTTCTAACTTGAACCTTTTTATTTTGAGTGGTTGTTAACTCTAGACAAACCCATATATATATATATATATATATATATATATATATATATATATATATATATATATATATATATAAGTCCAACAATCTGAGCCAATCCAATGATTACGATTATATTTTGTATTTTAATTTTAATATTTTTTATATATATCCAAATCACTTGAAAATTTGAGATTGTGTTCTTTAAAATAATAATAATGTTATAAAAATGTCAAAAAAATAATTTGTAAAATATAAATTGACCAAAATACCCTTGAAAAATTTTAAGGGGTATTTTTGTCAATTTATATTTTACAAATTATTTTTTTAATACTTTTATTAGATGCGCCTTGATGAGAAAAATGGATGCCTAAAATTTCATGTGATTTGGATTTATTGAAAGAAAAAATTACAATTGAAATACAAAATGAGGTTACGATCGTCAGATCGGCCTGTATTAAATTTGGGCTGTTGGGCTCATATGTAAATATAGGCTAGTAGGGCTACGCCAAATATATATATATATATATATAATATCCGTAAGTCAAAAAATAGAAAGAGAGGGAGAGAGTTGATCCTTTTTTTATCCATGGATATATCTTCCGTTTTATGATAGTAGATCATCCGTAATCTAAGATGAACTTGAACCATGGAACATCTGTGGTCTATGATATATGGTTGAGTAATTTTTTTTTAATAAATCTCTGGTCAGATGACTTTATTTAGGGTCAATATCTAGTTATCTATGATACATAGCTATATTTGTGGTCTTATGTTCATCAACAACCTCCAATCCCTTTCATGACCTCACAAAAGAATGTGGTCCATGTGGGTGATGTCACACTCCATATGGATAATGTTACACCCCTCTAAATGATTAAAATTATCTTTATAATGCTAAATGTATGAAATAAAGGTGTATAGGTGTTCAAAATTTATAGATTAGAAATATAAAATACTCTATAGTGTGAGCACCCTAACAAAATTTGTACATAATGAGACCATTTACCTTTAATACAAGGTGGTCGCAATTACTCACAACTATCCAATATGAAATTTGATAGCTTAGATTTGTCATAAAGTTTGAAAAAAATTCTTTTGAAGTTTGAGTTTGGTCAATTGCAGCCACCCAATTTCATATCCAATAGTCAAGATTAATGTGACTTCCTTGTATAAAAAGGAAACTGCCTTTATACTTTCTCAGATATATATATATATATATATATATATATATAATCTTGTTAGCCTACAGGCCGACAACTACAGTGTCAGCCAACGGTCTAGATTCAATTTAGCCCGATCAGATGGTTACAACTTCATTTCACATTTAAATTTGCATTTTTTTTTCTAATAATCAAAATCACTAGAAATTTTAAGAGTTCATTCTTCTCATCAAGGCACACCTAATAAAAATATAAAAAAATAATTCACAAAATATAAATTGATCAATATACCCCTGAAAAGTTTCAAGGGTATTTTGAGCAACTTATATTTTGTAAATTACTATTATTATTATATATTTTTATTAGAGTCTCTTATTTTGAAGAATAGATACTCAAAAATTCAAGTGATTTGGATTTGTATAAAAAAAATGAAAATAAAAATACAAAATGAGATATTGACTATTGGATTGGGCCAAGATAGAATTTGGACTATTAGTTGATATTGTAGCTGTCAGCCCGTGAACTGACAAGATCCTTTATTTATATATATATATATATATATATATATATATATAATTATGGAAATTGATCATCTCGACATCAAGATGTATGTCCATGAGAAAAAAATGGATTGTAAAGTTTTGGAAATAGTGTACTTTGTAATGCATTTTTAGACCATTAATTTTCAAGATTTTCAAGTTCTCATTGATATATCGATCTCCACTATTTTTTAAGCTTTAAACTTTATAAATAAAGATAAAATTATATTTTAAGATTATCACAAAGATTTTCAATATTAAAACCACATTTCTCGATGCTACATGAAGGTAGGTTCTAATTTGATTATTTAGAGCATAGACTCTATACGAACCGCACCGATATATATGATCGCCACCCGTCTCCTTCCTTCCCTCCCTCCTCCCTCTCTCTCTCTTTCCCCCAATGGATCGGAATGCATTAATTTGATCAAAAGAGTACAAAGAGGCCGTGAAAAGCAAAAGCAATAACGATAAAGTTGAGAGAGAGAGAGAGAGAGAGAGATTGGAACAGCCAAGAAGGGCAGCATCACAGGCAAAGGCACCAGGTGGAAATAATTTGTACTGCCCATTCATACTTTATTTTTCAGCTTCTTCCTTTGCTCGGTTATTCTCTTTCCTATCAGTTTATGGTCGACTATAAAGTGGGATTCTTCTCTCTCTTTCTCTCTCTACTTTTTGCCACCCAAAATCCAATTTCTTCTAACGTTTAATGTGAAAGAACTTCGACTTCATCTTTTCCCTCCATAACTTTCAAGAGTAGTTGGCATTGGGATCTCAATAAATCTCCTTTCTTCATGAAGTGGTCTCATTAGAGAGTCACCCTTAATGCTTATTTAAAGAAAGCGAGAAAAAGAGAGAGAGAGAGGATGACCTTTCAAATTTAAAGCATTGTTTCAAAATTTGCCGGGCCTAACGGGGAATCATCACTCCATAAATCGGATTGACTGACCGATTTCTAGTCACAAATAGGAATCGTTCTACATCCCATATACTCACTCAATTCCAACAGATAATCAGGCGAGTTTTTCGTGAAAAAGGTCATTCTAGATCACCCAAATAGTGTGCTGCTTATCCATTTTACTTTCTATTATTTATACTTTTAATTAAAATCATTATTTATTTATTTCAAATCGTTTCTCATTCTAGAGAATTGTGGAATATAGAAACATGTACTTATTTTAGGGAACAATATTTCCACAAGAATCTATCCGGTTCACTAATCCAAATCAATGATTACAAATCCAAAATAAACTTTGATTTTCCAATTTTTTAAACACTGACTTAAATAATGCGGGAGATATTGAGAGATGGAGAAATAAAATGTTCCGAATCCTTATTTTGAGAGAGAGAGGCAACAAAGAACAGCCTTTGTATCTTGATTCCCCAATACAAGCAATGAACAGCCTTTGTATCTTGATTCCCCAATACAAGCAAGAAGAGAGAGACGCTAGAGAGAGAGAGGGGCTAGAGAGAGAGAGAGGCTTGAGTTTTGGTTGAGCTAATAAGCCAAGGAGCCGAGCTTAGACAGGAGGCCAGGGCTCAAAGAAATGTGAGCAAAGGCTGACTACGAATGCCCCTCGAGCTTTTCAATGTCGGCGTCTCTCAATATTTTATTGTGTAGTCTTGGGACTAGTTGACCCAACCCAAGTTTTCAATAATCCAGTTTTTGTTTTATATCGCCACCCAAAACATGGGTGGGGAAACTAGAAGCACTCATTTTGACCACCTAGGTTTCCATGACATGGGCGGATGACGTGTTTAGATCATCAATTCTGAAAAAAGATATTGTTCTGGATCGTGAATTGCCCATCTAGATTGAGTTTGTTGGTGATACGAGTCTCCTCACCTACTACTTTTTCTATTAAGTGAAGAAAAAGTAGGCCTCACCTCAAAACCTCGTGATTCAATTTCCATATGTAGTTATTAAATTTGTAGTTTAAAAAATGATATAGATTTTGTGGATTTATGAATATTTATTTTTATGACGAAATAGTTGATTTACATAAGGTGTTACAATATATACTATTTTTAGAGCATGAAATCTTTTTTTTTCTATAATCATAATGTTCAAGGTTAAGATGATCGATTTGATGATTTTGTGACACCAAATCATCAATTTTCAAGGCATTACTTATTTTTGATAGCTTTACAACCCTATTAAAATAATTTTTTATATTGTTTTTCTTTTTTTGAGCATTAACATGTAACTTTCCATGGATAAATGAAAAAAGAACAAAAAGTTCACAAATAAAATTATGAAAATCGGGTGACCACTTATGAGTGTTGATGAGCTTCTCCTTTAGCTAACATATCGTCCTCAAGGTCAAGTTCTCCTAAAACAATGACATAAATCCATATTCTCCCCAGACAAGAGCCCTCTTATTTCATCAACACTCTAAGAAATCCTTGCCGTTCCTTTACTCCAAGCAATGGTGTTTGCAGATTCCCCCTTCAATGATCTTGGGGCATTCAGAAGATGAGAATAAGTTTTAATCCCTCGAAAGGTGCTATAGCCTCTACTCCATTGTTTGTACCCACATCACGCGGTTTGGAATAGGATAACAACATACCCTTATGATCTCTTATCAATCCTTGAATACCTGTAATACAGGGATTTCTCAAGGAACTTAATATGAAAAATTAAGCTTGTCACCATACTGTTTTTTTAAAGGTTGCAATTTTATATAAAATTTTTATTTTTTATTTTTTGATATTACTTTTTTTTATTGATTTCATCCAATTCAACAAATCCAGATCACTGGTTTGGTTGATCCAAATTGATCAAGTGGATGGTTGTAAGGGTGGCAACAGGTCGAGTCCATACCCATACTTAAAAATGATGTGGGACCCAAACCCAAACCCGAAAACAATGATATGGGACTTAGACCCAAACTCGGATCCGAATTCACCAAACCCAAATCCAGACCAAAACCCAAAAATATAGTGTAGGATTTGGACCTAGACTTGGATCCGACCCAACAATTAAAATATCTATACATCAACTATATTTAAATATATTTCATATATTGAGACCCAAAAAATATTATCAGACCCAGATCTGGACCTGAACCCAAATAGTGTTTGGGTCCAAGATTTAGACCTGGACCCCACCTGTCGAATCCAGTTTTTGGACCCATACCCAGACCTGGATGGGATCTACCCCTAGGTCCTGGGTCGGTCCATTGCAACCCCTAGATGGGGTGATCTATGACCGAATTCTGAGTTTTAAAACAATGATTTATATATTTTGGGAAAAGTATACAATGAAACTATTTACTTTTGGTACATGGTGGTCATAATTAATTTTGACCATTTGATATAAAATTGGATAGCTACATTTATTTCATTGACCAAGCTCAAACTTCAAATTTCGTTACACACCTAGGCTTTCAGATTTCACATCGGATAGTTGTAACTAGCTGCGACATCTTTGTATCAAAGATAAATGATCTAACTGTATACAATCCCATATATTTTCTTTTAGGGTGTAGTTGGCATACAGATGCCTCCGTAGGTGTAGAGGTATGGTGCCCATTAAATTTTATCAAGGTATATAATTTTGATGTAAAATGTTATTAGGATTATCTCAAAATCTATTTTTATATTTAATTATCAAATTTTAAATTTAAAAAATGGTTAAAATCAAGTAGATCTATAAAATATATGAAAATATTATAAATAAATTGTGTAAATAATATGTTGTAAAATGTATTATTCTTTAGAGTTAAAATCATTCTATTTTTCATGACCGTACATGTCGATGTTGATATAATCAATCAAAAGGTTTTTCAGTATTAAAATTATTTTGTTCGATGGATTTTTGATCTTTATGTAAATTTTTTTTTTCTTTTACAAGGTACACGCGTTTATAAGTGGGATATAACCCGTACATACAATATTTGTTGTCAGGACCAATATTTTGGATGGAAATACTAAGAACCGTGCCTGTTTACCACTTGGTTGACGTAAAGCCGACGTCGAGACGACGCGTCTTTTACGCACTAAACCAGATGCTGATGTGTACACGTTCAAAACTCCAAATAAAAATAAATAATAAACTAATAACCAAGAATCGATTTCATTTTATTTTATTTTATATTTAATTATTGTCTAGTGGCTGCCCTTTGAAGGAAGATGCTCTATGAGAGCCTTTTTCCACCTCGACATTTTTGGAAGAAATAAATAACAAGTACCACTATTTTTAAATAATTGTATGAGATTTGCTCAATTCATGTATTTTACAATATAAGCAGTGATATAACTTTCTTTTTCTTTTCTTTTTAAATGTTAACTTTCAGCACTGCTTTAGTATTAACCATTTTAAAACAAGCTTATTCCATTCTAAGCATTTCTAGTATGAGCTTGTTTATATTTTTTTAAAATTTATCAAAATACATCTAATTTTAATATTTTTACGCTTTTTCAATCATTCTAACCCATGTTCATGTATAGTTTGATACGTGTTTTGAAATTAAATGAAAGGATATGAGTACACAGTTAATAGTTCATCTCTCATATGTATTTTGATAAATTTTTGTATTGGTTATCCGTTTGTTGCTCATTTTTCATGGTGGTATTATAAGATTAGCAGTTTCGATGAAGATGTAACACCCATTGGCAACAGGTGCCCCAAGAAAATGATATGGGACCTGGATCCGAATTCGGACCTAAACCCAGACCAAATAATATAGTGTGGGACCTGGATCTGGACCCAAACCTAATATATCCCGACCTAAAAATTAAAATATTTATGTATTTAACTATATCTAGATATATTTTATATATTGGGACCCAAAAAAAATTACCAGACCTGGACGCAACCAACCATGTCCAATTTTTGGATCTATACCTGGACCCAGATAGGGTCTACCCCTTGGGTCCCAGGTCGGGTCCTGGTCCATTGCCACCCCAACATTTAGTTTTCAAAAACCAACCACTCCTAATTTAAAACCATTACTTTCTTTCCACGTGATTATTTTCCATCGTTTTGGATAGATTTTTTTTGGGAAAAAAGGACAAAGAATTGCCAAGTATCAGGTTTAACCGTGTGGTCTAGTATGCTTGAAGATAAAATAATTTAGGTGATCTCTCAAAAGCCCTCATCGACCAGGATAGAGATGAAACAAGGTTGGTCAACCTTGATTTTTAATCAAGGTTGATGGCAACCTTCGCATGGTTTTCACACAAGAATGCTTCCTATACAATTCAAATCCAATATCTTATTGCATGGTCTAAAAATACAATAATTTTCTCTATTATAATTTGGGAAATTTTTATTTTTATAGTACTTTTTAATGGAAGGGCTGATTACTTGATTTATACTAAATAGAATAGGATTATGACTTTCCAAACTATTGCCACTTTAGTTTTTCCTTCCAAATTTTCTAAAACCTCTCACTCACTCTCTGTCTTTTTGTTTTTTTTTTATTTTTAGGTAATGTAGTAGAGAATACATGTCTTTATTTATTTTTTAAATGGTTAGTGGATTTTGAATGTGTAGGTAGAAATGGAAACCACAACGTACAATTGATGTATCCTTATTCATTTTTTAAATGGTTAGTGGATTTTGAATGTGTAGGTGAAAATGAAAACCACAACGTACAATTGATGTATGGGGTTCTACTACTACGACCCCAATCCCTTTCCCAGTCACTCTCTCTTTCTGTATACTCGTCTTTGAAATTTCCTTACTTACACTCTTTAATTTGTTATCTAAATAACATGATAAAGTTGCTAGGAAATCATATACATCTTTGCTTGAATGTCTCTAATATTTTATCCCCTTCCTGATTTTAAAAACACAAGCTAATAAGGAAAATAATAGCAGGCATAAAAAATGAAAAGGAAGAATTAAGGAAGAGGAAAGGGACTTTACATGCTGACTATTCATATCTAAAATCAGAATTTCATTTCTTTAGCTCATCCAAAAGAACCTCAGGAAAAATCGAAATAACGTTAAAAAAAATTAAATGAACGATAGTAATGGCTTAAATTTGAAATAAAAATACTAAATTAAATTTTAATCAAATTAAATATAGCGGTATAGCTTGCTCGCACATGAACATACCTTACATGTAATGCCGCAATGGGAAGATTTTTTTTGGTCAGAAATTTTGGGATTCACTTTATTATAAGATAAGTGCTATAAAAATTTAGAAATTTGGACTTCTAAACACTTACATTTAACCGTCCAAAAGGGCGGATTTTGTTGGTAAAAAGTTTTTGGACCCACATTATAGTAAGAAGATAAGCATTTAAAATAAAATTTTGAGTTTTTAAATAATTAGGGTCTGTTTGGACGTATTGATTATTGCGAATAATCTGTTTCAATAAAATTAATCATGATAACGAATTATCTGTTGTTTGGCTGTATCTACCATAAAGTTATTTAAGAAAAACTTAAAGGCAATTTTACACGTAAATTTCTCTTTTTAATTTTTTATTTATTTATTTACTTTTTTGGCCATGTCCGCTATAAAGTTATTTGAGATAAATTTATAGGCAATTTTACATGTAAATGTCTCTTTCTGAAAAGTTGTTTTCCCTTTATACAAAATAATTTTCTGAACATCATATATTCTCGACCAGAAATAACTAAAAATAACTAAAAATAACTAAAAATCATTGAAAAGTTAAATATCTAAATAATATGATACATAGTACAAGATATCTACAAAATAGCTAATAAAACAATATCACTAAGACATATTAATTTTAGATAAGATAATTGTCATTCAAATAGACCCTTGGACTTGAGAACCCAAAAACTTGTGGGCTTTTATTCGTTCCTAGAATGTTATATCATACACCATTTTAATGGCTGATCGCTAGGTTGAGGAGGTTCCAAAATTTGGTTTCTCAAACATACTCGTTGCCAGGGTTTTTAACAAATACAATCTATGCTCCCAGCATATAATCGTTTATCAATCAAATATTCTGAGTGTAGTTTGTATAGAGCCTAGGCTCTAAACAACCAAATTAGAGCCTAACTTCAAATAGGGTCGGGAAATATGGTTTCAATACTAGAAATCTTTGTGGTAGCCTTAAAATATATGTTTATCTTTATTTATAAAGTTTAAAGCTTTAAAAATAGTAAAGATCGACAGATCTATGAAAACTTGAAAACCTTGAAAATTGACAATCCAAAAATGTGTTACAAAATACACTATTTTCAAAACCTGAAATCCAATTTTTCTCATGTCCATGCATCTTGATGTCGAGATGAACAATTTAAAGGTATTTAGGTATCAAAACAACCTCATATAGTGAAGTTTTTGAGGTAGGCTCTAATTTGATTATTCCAGCTTCGGCCCTAGATAAACTTTTTCTTTTGATAATTAGGGTTGATTTTTTTAGTTTGAAAATTTGGATCCACCTAAGAATCATTAAAATAATTCTTCTCAAAATACAAATCTAAAATTTTGAATTTCTCAACGCGTAGATTTCCTTGACAAGAATTGAATAATATTAAATGTTGGGGTCTTATTTTTCTAGAATATACTAACAATTTCCCTCTTTTCTTCAGGAACTAGTCATTGGGTTGAAGATGTCCTATCCTCATAATCTGACCTTAAAAATACTATCAAATTGAGTTTTACTCAAGGAAGTAAATTGATAACATACTCTTTTAGCAAAATGTAGGAAGTACGAACATTTCTAAAATTTAGGGTTCTCATGGTCCGGTTCTGCTCTTTTTTTTTTTACTTTTTTTTAACAATTTTGGGTTCTTCTGTTCCGGTTTGGCTCTGTTTTTATTTGTGGCACGAGAATGAATGCAAAGGGGGACATTTTTTTTTCTATTCTCATACATAAACATAGGTGAAAATAGTATCGTGAACCAATAATCCCACCAACGAATTTGTCAGGAATAGCAAAAATGTGGGTGTCAATATCAATGGCGAAAAGCGGCATCCACCACGGCCCAACCTCGTGGCTGACGTCTCCACGCAATTTGGCCCTTTTTGCCAACCCAACCGCATTACTTCATGCTTTAATTTACGGAAATACCCTCACGATATTGGAAACTCATAAAACGTCTTCCACTTTTACCCTTGTAGTTGAAGTTCTCACAATGACTGTAATGCCCTTGGATAGTTTTCTTACCACTTGAAATATCCATTCGCTTGGAGGAGTTCTGTAAATGACTATAATGCCCTTGGATAGTTTTCTTACCACTTGAAATATCCATTCGCTTGGAGGAGTTCTGTAAATGACTATAATGCCCTTGCCACCTGAACTATATATGCATGCACTTGCCCTTGCCCTTGGATGAGTTCTCTAAATGCTTATAATGCCCTTGGAAAATTGAGGGGCAACATCCACCTCAAGGTAAGGTTGTTAATTTAAAGGCCTCTAAATAAGAGGAGACATTTAAGTGCGGCGTCGCCCATGTATAAAGTATACGTAACTACTAAACCCATAAGTTGTTTTATAATTAAAGAAAAATGTTTATATAGAGGTGAGGTACTGAGCCATCAAATTAAGGCACACCTTAAATTTTCACTTCATGAGGTTGTTTCAATGCTAAAAAATTATCGAATACATCATCTCGACTTCATGATGTATAGACATAAGAAAAAAATGGATTTCAAGTCTTAAAAGTAGTACATATTGTATTACATTTTTTGGACAGATAATTTTCAAGTTTTCTTAGATCTGCTTGATCTACACTATTTTTGATAGGCTGAGGCCCTAAATAATCAAAATAAGGCCCACCTTCGAATAGCATTGAAAGATTTTTTATGAGTATTGAAAATCTTTATGATGGTCTCAATATTTATTTTCATCTCTAATTGTAAAATTTAAAGCTTAAAAAATAGTGTAGATCGAGCAGATCTATGAACACATAAAAATCTTAAAAATTGATGGACCAGAAAATGCATCACAAGATGCCCTATTTTCAAGACTTAGAATCCGCTTTTTCTCATATCTATATATCTCGAGGTTGTGATGATCGATTTGAAGATTTTTAGGCATTAAAACAATATCTTTTAGTGAATTTTTTACGTGCGCTTTAATTTGATTGTTTAGGGCCTCACCCATATATAAAATTTTTCTTAATTAAATTTCATATGGCTAGGATTCAATTAAGAAAGGAAAAAAATGGATAGCTCAAATAGCTTCAACCATAATGTCATGCCTAATTCCACTTTACTTTAAAATTTCATATGAATTATTGTAATTTGGAGCTTATTTACTCCTTATATCGGCATACCTAATAAAAAAAAAAAAAAAAAAAATTTATTAAAAAAGTGATCAAAATACTCTTATATTTCGATAATATATTTTTTAATAAAAATATTCTTTTTTTATTAAGTAAGCCCTTATTAAAAGTGAGTGTACCCCAAATTTCAGGTCAACATGATTTATGAAAGCAAAAGAAAAAATATAGCACATACTCAAGCCATTTAACCAAGATCATAAGCTCAACGACTTTAACTTATGGCATTATAATATTTAGATTGGACGGCTGAGAGTAATAGTCATGTGACAAACTCATATAGAAAGGTTTCCTTTAAATGAGAATGGGGTTAGGGTCATGGTGGTAGCATTAGTTGGGCCCTAGTTAAAGTCTCGGCTTCCATTCCCATCAAACGCATTAAAAATCACTAACGATTTAAAAAACGGGTAAGGAATCGTAATCCCTATTGAATTCCCCCCCCCTTCCCCCTCAGGAAAAAAAACCAAAGGTCTCCTTTAAAATATCATGGCATTCATCGTCTCTCTATGAAAAATAGGGTGTAGTTTGTATAAGGCCTCAACCTTTAACAATCAAAGTTAGACACATATCCAAATTGTCCCGATAGATGCAGTTCTAGTGCTGAGAACTATTGCGATGGTCAAGCCTAGATATGGAATTTCAAACCCTTAAAATGGTATGGATTAAATAGATATATGAATATTTGAAAATCTTGAAAATAGATAGTCGAGAAAGTATTTTACCGATGCATTATTTTCAGTGTGTGACATCTTCTTTTTTAATATCAAAACATCTTGATGTCAAGATTATCATACCAGGGGTTTTCCAATATCAGAACATCTTTTTTCAGTTAGTTTTAAAGTGCGTCTTAATTCTATAGTATAATGTGGATGCCTTATGTAAACATTTTTGTAAAAAATGTTATGTAGAATATTAGGCTCAACTGCCACAACACTCAATCTTTGAGGTTCATGTCCATACCTGCCAATCCATAAAAAAAATGGTTCTTTATCCTAAATCGAATAAATGACTTGGAGAGCTTTCCCACCAAAATTGAAAAATAAAAAAATAAAAAAACGAAGAAGAAAGAAAGAAATCAATCGAAGCCACAACCCAAAGTGATGTTGGCCCCAAAAGAGGAGGTGAACGGGAGAGTATGGGTGGAAACGGGTCGGGTTGGGTCTAGCCGGACCCAAACCCTAGCCAGAAAAAATTCTATGAGACTCAGATCTAGACCTGGATCCGAATTCACCGGACCTAGAAATATAGCGTGGGACCAAGACTCGGACTCGGATCAGACCCAAAAATTAAAATATTTATGTATTTAAATATATTTCATATATTGTGACCCAAATAATGTTCAAATTAAAAATTTGGACTCAAACCCGATCCGCTGGATCCAATTTTTAAACCCATACTCAGACCCAGATTGGATCTACTCCTCATATCTTGGATCGGGTCTGAGTCCTGGTCCGGGTCCATTTTGCCACCCCTGCTGGAGAGGGATGCTCCAACTTAATTTATAGAATTTTTTTTGGCATAAATGCTTGAGGTACACTTTACTCCCCGCACAGGGCAGCTCACATGAGCACGTGTAGCTCTTGACCATGGTGGGAGTTGTCCGAGACTTATCATCTGTAAGGTTATCGTGTAATTGCCATAAACCGTGGATTTGGGAAATGACATTTCATTTTTTAAGCCGAAAGTTAAAAAAAAGGAAAAATATCTCTATACTTTTGTTCTTAAATTTCATTTTTCACTAAACTTAAAGTTTTAAAATATATCTTAATACATGAAAAATCTATTATTTTTTATTACTTTAGACCAACTTTATACATTTTAATCCTTTTTGTTCATTACTTTAGACCAACTTTATACATTTTAATCCTTTTTGTTCATTACTTTAGACCAACTTTATACATTTTAATCCTTGTTTTTCAACCTAAACAAATTTTAAAAGACATACTTTTTAACCCAACTCTCTTCTCCGTTTTTTATCTCAATCTTCTCTAAAACTCTCCATTTTCTTTTATAGATTTCATCAAAGACAGGGTACCTTCATTCCCTTGCAAAATCCCCTGCGAAAACCCATGAACTTTGCCCCTAACTCAATCCAACTACACCCAGGCTCCTTCCTTAACTCCATTTGCTTCATATGGGCTCTCACTCTCCCCACTTCTTCCCATCTTCCTGATCTTGTCTGGTCACTTCTAAAAGTTTTTCACGCCCCTCCCCTCAATACAAGATTGGGTATTGCCAACAGTGACCAGACAATGTTCAATGGCTGTCTTACCTTGGTCATCCATCTATGCCTCTACAGTTTTTGGGTTTCTCTCTCTAGTTTATTCTACAATTTTGGGTGTCTTTCTCTCTAGGTTATTCTGCAATTTTGGGTGTGTTTCTCTCTCTAGGTTACTCTACAATTTTGGGTGTGTTTCTCTCTCTAGGTTTGAATGAAAGTGTTAATGGGTTGTGTTGGTTTAATTTTTTTTAGTACTTGTTGACCATATTCTTCAAGGGTGTTTACAAGGCGATTCTTCTGGTTTACAATCTGGTCATGGCCATGTTGTGGCGCCATTTGGAAAATGTGGAGCTGAAGAAGGTCAATTGTGGTGTTTGATGGAACGTGGTTGAAGCCAGGGAGGTACACCGGCAAGGAAGAGAACATTCAGAGAGAAGACCTAAAGATGCTGGTTAAGAAATGGTGGGATGTCTACAACAACGAATAATAAAGCAAGAAACTGGACTCCATGGAAACGAAAAAGAGAGTAATGAGTAGCAGTGTCTCTGTGAAATTTGAAAGAGGGGTTCTTCGGCTGAGACTGGGATCCCCCATTTGGAAACAGAAGACTTGTTTGGCAATCAGAAGAAGCGCATCAGAAACCCCCTCATACCAATCGGTGCACTTTTAACTGTTACCGTAGGCTTAATCAGTTTCAGGCAAGGGAATTCTCAGTTGGTTGAGAGGGTTGTCCAAGTAGCCACTGTTGCACTGATGGTCGGTACTGCTTATTACTATGGGGAAAAATTATAGTGGGATTTTAACTTCTCCCGGGATATGATAATGCTGTAATGAATCTAAAATTATTCTTGTTAGTTTCTTCTCTTCATTGAATCAGGAAATGATACCTATGTTAGATGGATTTTTCATAGGTTTAATCAAATAAAAAGGAAATTTTGGAGAAATAAAATAAAAAAATTTGGTCGTCAAAAAAAAACAACGAGTCCCTCGATTTCAATGGAGAATCGGCAACGATGGTGGAGGTTGCTTCTGCCGAGAGAAAGTAAAGTGAGAAAGAGAGTCGGTGGATGTTTGCATACGCATGGAGAGAGACGTTACTTACTTTTTATTTTTTTATTTTACATACGCATGGAGAGAGACGTTACTTACTTTTTTTTTTTTTTTTATATATATATATATATATATATATATATATATATATATATATATGGAGAGAGTGAGAGGGGTTTAGAAAACACGTAGAGAGTAATGGAAAAACGGTTGGTAATAAAAATTATGTCTTTTAATGTTTTGTTTAGGTTAAAAAAAAAATTAAGTGAACAAAGTTGGTCTAGGGGTTATAAGAAGTAATATGTGGTATCTCCACGTATCAAGATATGTTTTAAAATTTTGAATCTAGTGAGGAATAAAAGTTAAAAACAGGGAGTACGGAGATATTTTTCTTAAAAAAATAAAGCGGTGTGATTATTGATAGTCAATTTTAGTGAATAATTACTATGAACAAACACATTTCATTTGATGAAAAAGCCTTTATGATCTCTACATAAACAACTTCAATCTTCCATCTGAAGATACTGCATTTTTAGCTGATCTTAATTAGTTGGAAAAAACCTTTGACGATGATAATGAACCTCTCTCTCATTCTTCTTATCTGAAAATGGCAACTCTTATGTTTAATAGACCTCATCGTTCTTGTGTATCTGAACAAGTAACTAAGGGCTAGAATGGTGTGGGTTCTAAGTTTTTGTGGCCGATTAAGGTGAATGAGTAGAGAAATTTATCAAATTACCCATGATAGATGAACGATTTAATATTTTGAATATTTGCAATTATTCCAACTCATAATGATGTGTCTTTTGATGGGTACTTTGAAATTAAATCAAGGGAAAATTTCATATGGAACCTTAATTCATCATATTATTTCATGATGAAACCCTTAAAGATTTTACGGCACCCTCTCATCTCTTATCTTATTTTTTTATTGACTTTTGACTATAAAAATTAGCCACAATAAATATTTTTATACCATTTCAACCTAAAAGCTTTTTTAACCCTCTTTTCCCTTTCCACCCATTAAAAATATTTTTGGGTTGAAATGGTATAAAAAGATTTTTTGGGGTTAATTTTTATGATCAAAATCAATAAAAAAAGAAGATAAGAGATGATGGGATATGTTGAAATCTTTAAGAGTTTCTTGTGCTTTACTGATTGAAAGAAAAACGGAAAAAAAATCTACCATAAAATAATATGAAAAATTAAGGTTTTATACGAAATTTTCCCTTAAATCAAAATATCCGATGGAAATATTAAATAGTCACTCTCTCATGGTCATTTTGATAAATCTCCCTTCTGTAAATTTAAATGGTCTTCTTGAGTGAATTGAAAAACGGCTACGAACTCGTGTCCCTCATCCCAAAAAACAAAAAGAAAAAAAAGAAAAGGAAAAAGAAAAGGATTATCAAGGTGTTCTAATGTGAGGTCAATCTTATCCACAGCCACACTCCTACGAGGTCTATTTATTCCACAGCTGGGTCATCGCTGCCCACAAAAGACATGAGGGAGGAATATGATCTTAACTTCAATGTGGGTAGGAAATTATTTTCTAAGAGAAAAATTAAACAAAGCACTTGGATATCTCTCTTTAATTTTTTGGTTCACCCCCCACCTAAAAAAATAAGAAAGTCTCCCTTTATAATTAAAAGGGTGCGGTTTGTATAGAGCCAAGGCTCTAAACAATAAAAATAAAGCGCACCTTCAAATAGTGTCAAAAAATATGGTTTTAATATTGAAAATATTTATGATAGCCTTAAAATATATCTTTATTTATAATTATGAAATTTAAAGCTTCAAAAATAGTGTAGATCAAGCTAATCTATGAAAACTTGAAAATATTGAAAATTGGAAGTCCAAAAATGCGTTACAAAATACACTATTTCCAAAACTTGAAATCCATTTTTTTTCTCTTGTCTATGTATCTTGATGTCGAGATGATCAATTTGAGCATATTTGGGCATCAAAACAACCTCTTCTAGTGAAATTTTGAATTTGATTGTTTAGAGCCTCTGCTCTATATAAACTTTTTCTTAATCAAAAACCTTAATTTTGAAAATTTTCTTGTCGCATAAATGGTTTTATAGGGCTGCAGCTCTATCGGAATAAGCAAAGCCTCACCTCATAACTAATTGAAATTACGATTCAAGCATTGAAAAACCTTTACATTGATCGTCTCAGCTTGAATGTTATGATTCTAAAAAAAAAAAAAAGATTTCAAGCTCTAAAAATAGTGTATAATGGAACAAATTATCTAGACCGTCCATTTCGTCATAAAAATAAGTTTCACATATCCTCAAGATCTGTTGTTAATATTAGAAATTGATTTTAGAGCCATCTTGGAGATTTACATTGCCAAACATGCTTTTCGGACGAGGATTTGAGGTGAGTTTTTTTTTTTTCCATAAAGACTAGGCCTCATAGAAACTTCATCCTTAACTATATTTAGAAAGTTGTTCCCCACTTCATATGGCCACTACGTTAAAAAAAGAAATATATACAATGTGGCCATTTACTTATGCTATAAGGAGATCATGATCGTTATTGACAGTTAAATTTTAAATATTCTTGTTTAGACATAAAATCCAAAATAAAATTTCTCGAATGTTGTAATATACTTTTATCTATGGAAAATTGTTTCATCCGGGCTGGACCGCATGACTACATATGCGGTCCAAAAAGTGTAAAGCATCCATCTTAAAGATGGATGCAAGTAGGTGTCCCATCTAAAATGTTTTCTTGCTAGAATTATTATTTCTAGTTTTTAAAATTTACTTATTTTTTCATATTCATGATCTCCATGTTAGAAATTACATTTCCTTCAAAATTGAGTAAAAAAATCCATCTCAAAAATAGATTTATTAATACCACATTTCAACATATGCGGGCTTGGCCACATAGAAACTGGGTCCTTCATTTATTAGCTTTTCAATCCGATAGCTAAAAATAATTGTGACCTTCTTGTACCAAAAAATAAAGGAAAAAGTTTATATAAGGATGCAACCTTATAATGTAGAACTACGGATGCACCTCAAAAATCTATTGGAAAATGTAGTTTTTTAATGTTGAAAAACCCTTTGATTGATCATCTCGATATCGAGATGTATGAACATGAAAAATAAAAAGATTTTAAGTATCAGAAATATTGCATTTTACAACATATTATCTACACCGTCTATTTTCAAGATTTTCATATGTTTATAGATCTACTTGATTTTAACCATTTTTGAAATTTAAAATTTTATAATTAGATATAAAAATAGATTTTGAGATAATCCTAAGAATATTTACATCAAAATTATATACCATGATAAAATTTGAAGGTGCAACTTACCTCTACAGATGCATCCGTATGCTAACTGCACCAAAAAATAAATAGTCACATAGTATACAATCCCTTATTTAAAAACTAGAGAAAATTACTTATATATCAATTATATTATGCGTTATTACCGATCCACCTTTCAGTTTTTGTTATTACCTTCAAGTCCGTTTTTTCACTTTCATAACGAGATTTTTTTAAAAAGACGATTTTACCCATTTTCGGGTGTTGAACGACGGAAATAAAAAAAAAAAAAAGGTTTTTCAACAACCGAAAAAGGGAATATGTCTTTTAACCTTCCCGCTCTAGTTACGGTTGTTTAACAACCGAAATTTGGGTTTTCGAACCGAAATTTGGGTTTCCGGATGTTTAACAATCGAAAACCTAATTTCGGTTGTTCAAAATCCGAAACCGTGAAGTGCGTTGTTTTCACAACCAAACTTATATTTTCAGTTGTTCAAAAATCGAAAACATGATTTTGGTTTTTGAACAACCTATAATTTATGGACTTCGGCTTTTGATTAATTAAAAATGTTCGCGCCAATATTTCGTGCGTTGTTACTGTAAGAAATTTTTTTTAGGTTATAAAGTTGGGGAAAAACGTGAAATATAGTATCATATGTGGATCCATACCTTTTTTACTTTCCCCCAATACAGTATCCCACGAGATTGGCCCACGGTCGTGATTGGTACGGTATGTACTCTTGCCTTATGTTGTTGATTGTTTTTTGTTAGTTTTGTCGCAATGAGTATAATAGAATATCATATTTTTATATTTGTAATTTTTATGTATAGCTCATTAATAAATAATATTTGTTAAAATATTGATGAACGTATTTCTTTGTATAATTATTTGTTGTTTGTACAAAGAATAATGATCCTATAGGACCTTCCCCCACCCATATGTGTAGGACCTCAAAGGATCACCATTAAATTATAGATCGCTAGAAAAGTTATCACATGGGTGTGAGACTTGATTTTTTTAGAGGTCCGTGCCAAGTCCTATACACATGGGTGGGAGAGGGTCCTATCAGATCATTTATCTTGTATAAATATATATTGTTTGTTTTATGTTGATACATTGTTTTTATTGTATTGGGTAAATATTGTTGAACCTATTGGTTTGAGTTAATAGTTGTTGTTTATTTGAAGTTTGTTTAATTTGTCCTTTTATAGTAGTATACTATTTGAATTTATTATGTAATACTCACTTTTTATGCACCTTAAAGTAGTTAGAAATATCCAAAATTTTTGTATTTTTTATTGTATTGTGACACAGATTTTTCTATGACGGAGTGCAACTGGTATTCCGATATGGGGGGTCATTTGAGACGAATGCAAATGACGATCGTATCTTTTACAAAAAGGGAAAATTGAAAGTTAAAAAGTATAATAGAAATAGTTCTTTGGAGGAAATCAAAAATCATTTTGGTAATTTAACAATGTGTGATCCAAACAAATTAACTATTATGTACCACAACACAAGTCTTTCTAGTGGGATTGATTTGATAAGTGATGATGTAGATGTATCGTTTATGTTGGGAGGGGAATCTTTGAAAATTGTTGTATATATTGCATCTACAATGGAGCCAGAATGGGAATCTATTGGTGAAGGCCCATCTTCAAAAAATAGGTATATCTATAATTTACTTTTTCATCTGTAATTTGCTTTAATTTATTCTTTTATGTATAGAAATTTTATTGTTTCTTCGTCTCACACTATATCTTTTGTCAATAGTCCACATAATACTTTATCTGATCAAGATCAAACATTCAAGTGGCTCCTGACCCTGAGCTTGTACCAGAGCGTTATATGGAGGATATTGAACCGCTAGAGAGCCCCTATAGAGGAGTTGGTAATGAGGTTCAATTGAATATAGGACAATATTTTGAAAGTGTCAATGAATGCCGAGATCATCTTGTAGATTTTGCAATTTACAATAATTTTGTTCTGAAGTTTGACAAAAGTAAATTGGGACGAGTATGGGCAAGTTATAAGGCAGAGGGATGCACATGGCAAGTTCGGTGCTTACGAGTTGGCAGTACGGCTTACTTCAAAGTGAAATCTATGGTTAAGGAGAACACATATAATGGTCAAATGGGGAGGGTCCATCAACCACTAGCTCGTAGTGATTGGGTGGCCAAAAAAATTAAAGCCCGCCTTATTGACCAACAAAAAATTAAAGCTAAATACATTGAAAAGGATGTTCAACACGATCACGGTGTCAGGCTTTCCTACATGTAAGCTTGGCGGGAAAAAGAGGTTGCTAAAGAGATGATAGATGGATCACACGAACAACAACATCATAACCTCCCCTTGTATGTGGAGAAGCTTAGAATAATCAACCCAGAAACCATAGTTCTCATCGTCACAGATGAAGGTAGGTTCAAAGTCCATGTATCATGGGTTTTGTTAATGGATGCAGGCCACTAATTGGTATTGATGGGACATTCTTAAAAGTATCAAGGCATATTATTGTATGTCATATTTATAGATGCAAATAATGAGCTCTTTCCATTGGCATTTGCAGTGGTCGAGAAGGAGAACTACCAGAGTTGATATTAGTTTTTGAGTATGATGAGTGAGCTATTATATGAGTTTTCTAATCTGCATGCCTTAACAATTATATCAGATCGACAGAAAAGCATGTCAGAAGTAATAGAAAGATCTTTTCTCCCGTGTTTTCCAGCATTCTGCATACGACGTATGAGAGAGAACTTCAATGGCTTTATGAAGAAGTCAGCAAACACCAAAGTATTGTTGATGTTGTTTTGGAAGGCTACCCGTAAAGCAACCATTAGTGGGTTTGAAAAAAGTATGTTTGACATACAGTGTGCCGACCCAGATGCATATGAGTGGATTAAGAATATCCCTCCCAAATATTGGGCAGATGCCTATTTTCCTGGGACAAGATATAATCATCTTACCTCTAACATAGCTGAGTCATTCAATGCTTGGATAATGTCTGCTCGAGAGAAGCCGATCATTACAATATGTAAAGAAATAATGGTGCAGTTGATGACCAGGTTTGAAGAGAAGAGGGAGTTAGGTAATAGTTGGAGCGGCTTGCTAGTACCCAAAGCCCAAGATTTACTTGACTTGCGAAAGATGAAGCCTAGATGTTTGCATACAGTTATATTTGCTATGGATACACAACTTGAGATCCACTATCTTGGAAAGAAATACGCTATTGATTTAACTCACTGGACATGCAGTTGTAGAAAATGACAACTGAGTGGCATACCGTGTACTCATGCGATTGCGGCCGTGTACTCATGCGATTGCGGCTATTAACCATATGCATTTAGACCCCATAGCATACTGCCTTTAGTATTTCACAGTTGAAATATTTAAAAGGGCATTTCAAACTCCCTTTGGGCCCGTCCCAGTTGATATTGAGTTGACTAGTATGTTCAACTGTGCAATATTGCTACTAAGGACAATACGCCATCGTGGTAGATCGAAAAAGATCTGAGACTGAACAACCCATCACCACGCCTCTGAAATACAAACGATGCGGCACAGTGGGTCATACTAGGAGGACATGCAGAGAGCCGATAGAATGAGTTATTTGTTGTCAATCTTGTGTTTTTGAATGGAATTAACAATTTGATGAATTAATGAAATGAGTGATTTAGATGCCGTCAATCTTGTGTTGTTCTTGGTGTTAGTGTGAATTGAGATTCAATGAATATGCTATATATAAGGTGTGGTTTCTATGAGGTTGCAACCTTAAACAATCCAATTAAACCTCCTAATTTTATTAGAACATGTATTAAAAATGCTTATGAACAATTGAAATTGTTATATATATGGCTAGGAATCTATTCCTTCCATAGAGGATATGAACAATTTGCAGCTTGTTTGGTGCACGACTATAATTTAATTTTTAATTATTTATGAGATTTGAGGCGTGGCTTTATGAAAGAACGGCCCTACAAAATACTTTCTTAAGATGGAAAGGAAATAGCACAAACAAGTGTTGTATGGCAAATAAAAGAAAACTTAACAATGTCTATGTCATAGTTTTAAATCCAACTTGGACCAATCCCAAGCCTACTGGTTCAACTCAAGAATTATCGAGTTAGATCGTTGTAAAATACAGTTTTGAATACTGTTTTAAATGTTAAAAAATGAATGTTCAAGTAGATCTATAAGCATAACATTGTAAAATACTGTTTTGAATGTTAAAAAATGAAAAAAGAATATTTTCGGCTGTTCAACAATCGAACAACCGAAAATGTTTTTTTTTCATTTTTTAACGTTCAAAACTGTATTTTACAATGTTATGTTTATAGATCTACTTGAACATTCATTTTTTAACATTTAAAACAATATTCAAAACAGTATTTACAACCAAAATTATCTCAATTCTATCAATTTTGGTTGTTCAAAATAGTATTTTACAATGTTATGTTTATAGATCTACTTAAACATTCACTTTTTAACGTTCAAAACAGTATTCAAAACCGTATTTTACAACTGAAATTATCTCAATTATCTCAATTTCGGTTGTTCAAGATTTTCATATGTTTATAGATCTACTCGATTTTAACATTTTTAAAGTAATTTTATAATTAAATATGAAAATAGATTTTTAGATACATGTTATGATAAAATTAGGAGGTGCATTTTTAGATGCATTTTGTCATAAGCATTTTTAATACATGTTATGATAAAATTAGGAGGTGCACCTTAATTGGACTGTTTAAGGTTGCAACCTTATAGAAACCACACCCTATATATAGCACGACCAAGTACAAATAATTCCCAAAAAAATAGAGTTATTTACAACATCCTTAAGAAGCAATACAAATGTATTCAATGACCATTACATTGTCCTTTCATAATATTACAACGGTAAAAATGACCATTATATTGGCAAAAAAATACAATTATGGGTGCCGCCTTCTCTTCGGCTGATACTGCTTCAAGCTTGTGTTATATATTCTACACTCCTCAACTGCAGGTTATGTGGATGGAGCCAAGTCATCAATAGCAGCCCGACTACTCTCACCCACTACATCTTGTCTGCCCTCTTCTAGTACAGCTTCTTCATTAACTTCACGGTGTAACAATTTCCATCGTGGCTTCTATATCTTCCATGTCGACTAGCACAAACTTAGACAACATTTCAAACGCATTATTAACGCGATTATATACTTTAGAGTACCACTTCTGTCTAAGTGTAAGTGCCTCTGCTAACATACTTGTACTAACCTGAACTGCACTAACCGGCAAAAACATTTTATAGGTTGTTAATAAACATATAAACTGATTAGTAAATACAAAACTAAAGCAATTTGTAGGTTAAAGTATACATACCAAATGATCCTCATAACCTCGAGATCTTATTATATACTGTAGTTCATGTGCAGGAACCACCTCTTCTTCTTCCTGGTTACGAGATTGCAAAATATCAATAGGTGGGTTAGCGATATTGTGTATGATAGGATGAGACACTCGGCAGTACTAAGCCTTGTACTCCTGTGAGGGCAACCCATTCGCAGTATTGACTTCAATGTATGTCATCATGTGATCATGACGAGGTAACCAATGATGAATCTTGTCAAAATTAATATTTCACCAATCTCGTTGCCCACCATGTCAGCTGGACCTTTTACCAACAGATAAATGATTTCTTAGAATGCTCTGTTTAGCTCCAAATTGGGTATGGCTCAGCAATATCATCAAAGATCAGAGTCGTTACACACATTGCAGTTTGGAATGCCTCATGCCTATCATCTGAAGTTGCCTCATCAGGCTTGAAGTACGGATTCCATATTACCTGTTATATGAAGTGCAATCACACATATGACAATCAGGCAATAAAAAAAGTACAAATACTATAATATAGTTGAACGTATTGAATATCAAAGTATAAACTGACCTCATTTGGTTGGAGGTTATCTAACTATTGTCTAATGGGAGGCATCAAATTATGTGGATTGCCATAATAATGCTTGGGTGGCTCCCACCGTTTTTCCCTTGGCATATTTGGAGATATATTATGCGGTATAGGTTTCATCTGCATAATACGCTCATAACACCAGCACTGCATTATATCAAGATATGATGAGTTAAAAAGATATTTCAAAATAGTCTAAAGTATCATGCTTATATCTATACAAAAATTAAATTTACCTGCATAAGAATGGCAGAACCACTGAAATGTCTTCTTTTGAAAGTACAAGTTTTTCCAAGTGAACGATATAGATATACGAGGGCTGCAACACCCCATGCATATATGTTAGCTTTCTCAATATCTTCAAAGAATTGCAGGTACCTTGTTGGGACTGTTGCAACTGATGCATTAACGAAAATGGTAACGTTGATGAGGAAGAATAGATAGGCTCGAGTATATCTTACTATTTGTACAGGGGATGCATCAGGTGGTAATTCCCTAAAATCAGCCTTCAACTATGAATGCTTTATAGTTGTTAAGTTGCCTTAAGTGGGGACTATACCCAAATTGTCCTCTATGAACTTACGTAGGTCACTGATAGGACGGCATGTAACAGACTCGCTATCTATAGACAATCCTAAAATCTTGTACACATCAAATAAAGCTGGTGTCATCTCACCAATTTGAATGTTATAATGGAAGGAATTGGTATCTGAGCGCCACCTCTCTGCATTGGCAGCAACCAATAGATGATCAATTCGACCTGGCCGAATGATAAACAGAGCACCTAACCCAGATGCGTTCACTAATTGAACTTGCTCTTCAGTCAATTGAAATGTCTTCTCATCGATTCTAATTTCTTGTTTTTTCTGAAATATAACAAATATGATACATATAAGTCACATTATATATACACATGTACTTCCCATATGCAATTGAAACAAACAAAAGTTATTAAAATATAACAAACTTATAGAAATAGCAGATGAATATATTCATATACCTTTCCTTCCCATATGTAATATGATGAATGCTCTGGATGAAGCTGTAGCGAGCTAAGGTCCTGAGGACCTCTTGAGTATCCCCCCTTTGGATGGACATGACTGATATTGACTAAAATCGAGACAACAATAATTCATCATGCATATTAAGATTGCATCATGCATTTTCATGTATATTACTACTCTAAGACGAGAATGCAATAATAAATTTACATATCCAACTATAAATGGAGTTACTAACACATCTGCAACTCGTATGTAATCAATATATGAGTAAATCATATATCACTAATAATGGCATGGGCTCGTATGTAATCCATATATCAGTAAATCATATATCAATAATAGAATGTGCATGAAGTATAGAAGGCAAAATTTTTGTTCTTATATGATAACCGAGACAGTGTACCTATACATCTTTGTACCATCTATATTCCTAGTCAAAATTTATGCTATAAGAAATATTGAATTATAGAACCCACGCCCATTCATTATAACCCCATTTCATACAACTAAAAGATTGGTTAAAAGGGGAAGAAATAAAAACAACTAGTGTTTTTTGCTTTTAATTATAACTCAAATGCTATTTATAACAAAATACAAACAACAACATCCAACAACACAGAGAAACATATAAAAATCCATATTAAGCTACTAAATTTGAAATTACAAGTCCAACATAGCATAAGTCATACATCTTCAATTATAACAGAGGGTGCTACATTAAGCAATATATTTCAAATTACAGATAGATTCATTTACATACAATCACATACATTTCAAATTACAAATGGATTCATTTACTTACAGTCACAAAAACAGAAATAAAGCCCAACTTTACAAATTTGTAATCAATAGATAATACACAAACATAATAACAGCTATATATTTCAATTTACATATGGATTCATTTCCATACAGCCACAATACACAACCATATTCAACTACTTAATAACGAAATCCCCAAAACGAAAAAATGATACAAACAACATCCAAAAGCTTAAAAAAATAATAGAAATCTTTAGTAATAATCAAAATATATTGTCATTGGCATTGACACAACAACACATTTAACTATATTCAGTTATTGATATCGATTTATAATAAAACCCCCAAATTTGAAGTTCTCAATAACCCCAAATTTACAAATTCTTAAACAATAAATAATAAACAAACATAAATCAATAACTCATGTGTATCATTCAAAAATTAAAAAAACACTATAAACTCACAGTTATAAAAATCCCAAAAGTAAAGTTATAAAAACCTCAAATAATACATACCCTCACTACAAATTTGGAATCTGCCAAATGAACTCAAAATACGTCAAATGTCATTATTTATCTGTCAAAATGCTAGTGTCCAAATTTAAGTAGTTATTTCGGTTAGAAATATAAGAAAAATTGGAAAAGAGGGGGATGGAATATTTTCGGATGTTCTTCGACCGAAACAGCCCAAGAACAGTTTTGTTTTTGTTTTAAAGGAGCTCCTACTAATTTCGAGTGTTGAACAACCGAAATTAGATTTTCAGTTCTTCAACACCCACAAACCTAAATTTTGGTAGTTGAACAACCGAAACTAAAGCGGAGACCTATTCCCGTTTTCAGTTGTTGAAAAACCGAAATTTTATGATTTCGGTTGTTCAACACCCAAAAATGGGTAAAGTCATCTTTTTAAAAAATTCGTTATGAAAGTGAAAAAACAGACATGAAGGTAATAACGGAAACTGAAATGTGGATCTATAATAACACATAATATAACGAATATATACGTAATTTTCTCTAAAAACTACACCACTATTTGCTCTCTCAAGTACACTTCCCCAATAGTAAATCAACAATGAAATGTGGAAGTGAAATAAGATATTCAGCTAGACTATGGTTAGTGCGAATCAAACTATATGATACCTTAATAAATTGTAACCGCTGAAACTTTTGGCGTCATGCAAAAATGGCCGATTTTTTTAACCAAACCAGTTTTTTGGGAAAGTATATAATGAAATCATTTACCTTTGGTAGAAGGCAGTAACAATTAATCTTGACTATTGGATGTGAAATTGGGTGGTTGTATTTATTTCATTGACCAAGCTCAAAGTTCAGAAATTTTCTCGATTTGTGACACACTCAAGCTATTAGATTGCATATCGGATGGTTATAAGTAAATCCATCTTGTATCAAAGGAAAATAGTTTCATTGTATACAATCTTTTTTTTCTTTTCTTTTTTTGAAATTTAACTTGAAAAGTGGGGGAACGTGAATCTTTAGTCTATTCTTAAATAGGGACTAGTGCAACCCCGCTTGGGGCTAAATTCGACCAAACTAATAAAAAAAAAAGTGAATATTTAGGCATAAATGGAGTTAAAATATCCAAAAATGGGGCCAAATTTTGCCAAATTTGAAAGAAAGACTAATATGATCTAGTCGATGAATATATATATTTTTATTCTTTTCACCCCATTTCTTTTGACAAAGATCATTTGCAAGTAGTCTTATTACATAACTCTTACTTCAAAGAAAATAAGATCAGTAAAACTAGGACCTTAAAAACCTTGATGTCACTAAACCAATTTTCTTTAAACAAAAAAATAACCACAACTCTTATGTTTGGGAATAAAAAAACAATATAATTAAAAATATAGTAGGTAACAAAAAGGAAGTGCCGGAGATTACCTCGACCGAGCTTATTACACCCCACACTGAGTCTTCATCATCCGATGATACAAGATCAACGATCAACCGTCAATCTTAACCAAGAAAGCAAGTTTAAGTTAAGCCCTCCAATGGAACTTTGAACTCCTTTTGATCACAAAACTCAAACTTAGGTACAAACCCACAAAACCTAGTTTAAGTGAGATAACATCTACTTACTACTACTACCAAACCCTTTAGATCATCAATGCAAGATGAGAGAGATAACGCCATCAAGGTGGGGCGTGCCCCATACTATAATCTAGAGAGAGAGAGCTTCTAGGGTTGGGGTGTGCCCTCTATTATTACTAAAGAGAGAGAGAGAGAGAGAGAGAGAGAGAGAGAAATATTTAGTGAGAGAAGAGAGATTTTGGTGTAGATATTTATGGCCAAGGGATCCTCTATTTATAGTACAAAAATAAGATTATGGTTTCTAATGGTTTTTCATGGCTTGCCTCTTCTTTGTGAGATTAAATATGAACCATTGATCTTGGATGACTTGTGGAGTGAGAGATTTGAGCCCTCCATTCCATAAATGGGTCATCAACATCATAGAAGGTGCTAAAACCTTTATCCCCATTTCTTAAACCATTTTTTCATTAATAAAAATAAATAAGATAATTTCATTCATAATATTGTGCTTAACAAAAACTATGCACATCTTATGCTTTCTAAAAATCCATTTAAAGCTTCCTCAAGGCTATAGCTTTCTGAATCACATAACAACTTGGGCTTAAAGCTAAAACCATTTAACACATCAAAATGGAAAGCCTTAAATGGGTGGGGGCGTGCCACCCATCAGGGGATCTCATGGGCCCCACCATCTAGGCCATGGTGGGCCCATGTGCACAATGGGCCCCCATACAATTTTAAATAGTTTTAAAATCAATAATTTTTTTTTAGAATTTACTTGAATATTTAAATCAATGTAAAATCAATATCTCTGTTTTTGTAAATCCAAATTTGATAAATAAAATATCTAGAGACCTAGAAATAATTCAAATAATAATTCTAAAAATCATATATCATAAAACAAACATAATTAAATTCATTAGATGAGAAAATGATCCATATGGTTTAGGAATTAAATAAAGAAATACTGGGGCACTCCACCTTCAATTACGAACTATGGTCCATACTTGTTTTATCAAACCGACCTAGTATTTCCCATGACCCACAGTCTATGCAGGGGTTCATTAGTCGGTCACCAAAGTCTGGCTGATAACCCAAGGGATCGTAATATCAGTTTATGGATTTTAGGTTCTCTCCTAGAGACGTACCAATGTCACATAGACCTGACGCAACTATAACTCTTATGGCGTAAATGGGTATTTATCGCACATACATAAACTTCACCCTGAAAGGTGGTTCGCTTCCCGAAATGACTATCATATATGTATGACGTATAATGGTACATAGATGAGGCTTTGACCCCCATCTCTAAAAGCTACCATCACATACGAGGGTCACACAATCCATCGGCTTACTCATCCAGGAATACCCCAACCTCATCAATGGATGACCTATTAGAACCCTTATCGGATAGTTTTCTATGCTCAGCTAATATACGTTTTCCAACCGATTGGGGTAGTTCGTAAAACTCAGTTCGGTATCAGCAAATGTTATTTTCTTAGTATAGTACATGGGGGACCACACTCCCACAAAGCTCACGTTCAATTATATTAAAATGTTTTATTACAAGCATTCATAAGGCATTTAATGGCCACACTCACCTAACATCTCCCACTTGGCATGTGACATTCTCTCTTCCTCACATTCTCTCATCCCCATCTCTTTCACATGTTTTACAAAAACATTAGGGGCAACCCCCTTTGTCAGATGATCTGCAATCATCAGATCTGTGAATATATAGCTAATCTCATTCTCACCTCATTCTTTACGTGATAGAAATATGGTTTTATGTGTTTGGAGTTCTTACTAAAATGTGACTCATTTGAAACGCAAATCGCTGTCGTGTTATCGTAGAAAATCCTTACTGCCTCACAATGCACAGGAAAAAAAGTTGAGTTGATTAAAAAATTTAGTAATCCATACGGCCTCCTTGGCCACTAAACAACATGCCACGTATTTTGCTTTCATGGTGGATAAAGCCACCATATCCTATTTCTTTGACTTTCAAGAAACCATACCCCTTCCAAGCATAAATACATATCCAGATGTGGACTTCGCATCATTTGGATCCGCAAGTTAGCATGCATCTGAATATCCCTCAATTGTTATTTCAGTTCCTCCTTTGTATGTAAGCTCATAGTTTATAGTCCCTTTCAAATATATGAGGATTTTCTTAACCGCCCTCCAGTGCTCATCTTCAGGATTGCATTGAGGATTTTCTTAACCGCCAACCATGCTCATGACGAAAGACAAGTCAGTCCTTGTTCCCATCATGACATACATAAGAGACCCAATTGTACTCCTATAAGACACTCTCCCTATGGATCTTATATCCATATATTCAGTAAGACACATTTTATTACTGAGCTTCATCTTTTTATCTATCGGGGTAGACATGGGCTTACACTTATCCATATCAAACTTTTTCAATGTCCTCTTGCAATAGGTTGCTTGGGAAAGTTGGATAGTTCTCTTTTTTCTATTTTTATTATCTTGATGCACAACACGTATGAAGCTTCTCCAAGATCCTTCATATCGAAATGTTGTGCAAGGAAAGTTTTCATTTCTACTATTAGGGTAATCGAGCTACTAACAATTAACATATCATCTACATATAAGAAAATACAAACCACATCACTCCTACTGATCCTTTGATAGATACAATGGTTCTTGTTATTTGTAGAGAACCCCGCAAGGGTTTGTGTCTCTTCAAATTTTATATAGCACTGACGCGATGTTTATTTTAAGCCATAGAGGGATTTGTTACGCTTACACATTAAGTTTCCCTTTATTTTTTTCTCAAATCCCTTAGGTTGACTCAAGTAGATTTCTTCTTTTAAATCTCCATTTAGAAAAACTGTTTTGACATCCATATGATAAACTTCAATATCAAAATGGGCTGCTGTGGCTATTAGGATTTAGATAGATTAAAATTTGGCAACTGGGTAAAAGGTCTCATCACAGTCTATCCATTCACAACTAGCATAGCTTTGTATTTTGTTATTTTTCCTTCCGAGTTTAACTTCTTCTTGAAAATCCACTTACATTTTATAGCCTTACATTTTCGAGGCAGTGACATTAATTCCCAAACATAGTTTTGGTTAATGGAAGCATATTCGACCGTCATGGTTTCTACCAAATACCCCTTTTCAGGACAAGACAAGGCTTCATGGTAAGTTTTAAGTTCAGAATTTGGATCTTCCCCAACCTTATCATAGTGTTCCCCCAAGTAAACAAAATGTTCCAGGTATAGAAGTGCTATACTGATTCGGCTGCTTCGTTTTAATTCGAGTTCGGGTTTATTTTGATTTGAGGGTTCGTGTTTAATCTCAAGTCTATTTGAAGTTTTAGGTTCAGGTTCTCGAAGCACATCCTTGTTTCTTGCCTCTTCAACGAAGTCGGTTTGTTTGTGGCTCAATCTTGCTTCAAAGAATTCCTCCTCGAAGAAGTAAGCATCACAACTCTTGATAACCGCCCCGGTTTCAACATTGCATATTCGATACCCCTTACCATGATCTTGGTAGCAAATGAAAATGGTTTTTGAAGTTTTAGGTTGAAGTTTGGTCCTATTTTTGTATGAGATTAGGATATGGGCTGAGCAACCCCAAACATTTAGATGATCAAGGGCGGGAGTACAACATGTAAATATTTTGTGAAGTGTAAGTGAGGCGGCTTTTGATGAGTCCGATTAAGGATATAACATACCTTCAACACAGTTTCTCCCAAAAAATCTAGGAAGAACATAGCGTGCCCCATCATACTCCTTACCATTTCAACCAAGGTCGTATTCCATCTCTCGACTACACCGTTTTATTCGGGAGTATAAAGCATCGTGTATTGATGGATAATTCTAGTTTCGACACAGGTCTTTGAAAAATTCGGATAAATATTCCCCCCTCTATCGGTTCTAAAGATTTTGATTTTCAAGTTAGTTTGATTTTCTACCTTGGATTTATATTCTTTAAATTTTTTTAAGACTTTCAATTTTGTGTATATTAGATACACATGGTCATATCGCAAGTGATTATCTATAAAAGTGATGAAACATCTTTTGTGGCTTTTGGTACCACATTCATAGGATCACATATGTTACTATGAATGATTTCTAAAATGTTAGTAGCTCTTTTTTTCCTGGTGGGATTTTCCTTGTTAGTTTTCTTTTCACACAAGGCTCACACACTTTCGATAAATCACCCTTATAATTTTGAAGAACACCATCTTTTTGCAATCTTTCCATTCTTTTGTAATCAATGTGTCCTATGCCATAGGGTGTCATCCAACCATCAGGAGATGAGACATAAGCAATGTTCTATTTCATTTCAATAATAAATAAACCATCCACAAGACGTCCAATCATAACAACATTATCGCCCTTCTTGACTACCACCTTCTCTCCAACAAAAGTAGTCATAAAACTTGCTAGAGCCATATTGGGAACATAAACCAAGCACTTCTTCATTGAGTGGGCATAAAGTGCATGCTTTAGGATCGAGATGCTCCTACTCTTTAATTGAAGCTCAAAATCCCTAACTCCAAGTACGTCGGTCTTTTGGTTCCCTCTCATATAGATGTGTTGCTCACCCGGCCCGATGGGAGATAAAGAGCAGACGTCATCTTTGGTGTCAGTGATATGAGCTGTAGCTCCTGAATCAAGACACCAAGAAGCTCCTTTGGGTTTGGCTAGCGACTTTTCAAATACCACACAAGCAAATTCCTTGTTGGTCCCACCAAGTTTGTTGGACCGACAATACTTGGCTATGTGGCTCACATTCTAGCAAATAAAGCAAGTCTTAGTCTCTCTCTTTCCTCCTCTATTTCTAAAATCTCTCCTTTTGTCATCCCTTCTCTTTTTAAAATTGTTCATTCCATTTCCTTTTTTTGGTTTAAAAGAGGGTTGAGATTTTACCATGTGTATGGCCTCTTTTGGAGTCGATGTCGGTGCATGCTTTGAGTTCCTCCTTTTTTCTCCACCTTTGATTGTCGTGATAAACTCCTCCACCCTTGAGGCCTTTCGTTGTGCGAAATGAGAAGACACAGACATTTCTCATAAGTTAGAAAGTGAATTCATGAGATTAATCACTTGCATGGGTTTCATGCCAGTGTCTTTCATCTCTTGGACTAATGAATGAAATGTGTGCACATGATTCGAGAATTTAGTTCCCTCTGCCATTTTTAACTCATTGTACTTTTTCATAGCAATGCCTTGTTTCATGAGAGAGAGATTTGCATTCTCTCTCTGAAGCCTATCATAGATTCCACTTGCGGCAAAAATTGACCCATACTCAGAAGCATACGAGTCGGTTATAATGCACAAAAAGATGTGCTCATATCTCAAGCTTTTGTATTTCCACGTAGCATACTCATATTTGATTGCTTGAGATTAGTCGGCACTTGGACGATCGGGATGACACTCATAGAGCATCTCATACAAGTGTTCCTTATAAAGGACATACCCAATCTTTCTTTTCCAATAGGAATAATTGGCCTCATCAAACCTTTCAGTTTTTAGGATCTCCAAGATGAAGGTACGAGCAGCCATAACCTATAATTCCCAAGCTAGATCTAAACTCAATAAAGAGAAAATGTTTCTAATAGTAACGAGTAACTATAACTCTGATACCAATGAAAGAAAGACTAATGTGATATTGTCGATGAATATATATATATATATATATATATATATATATATATATATATATATATATATATATATATATATATATATATATATATATATATATATATATAGGAAAATACTACGCAACGTCTATAGGGGAAATGAATAGTGATTTCACCTATAATCATCACCGTCCAAAGTTCGTCGCACGGTTACAGTTGTCCGATAGTGTTTCAAGTTTAATTTTTTTCTATAAATTAGACTAATCTAAAATTTGAGCGTGTGTTCATAAAAAATAGAATAATTTAATAAAAATATAAAACAAATAATTCTCAAAATATAAATTAACCAAAATACCCCTAAAAATTTACGGGGGTATTTTAGTCAATTTATATTTTGTAAAATATTGTTTTCATATTTTTATTAGGTGCGCCTCACTAAGATGTAGACATGTTCTAAATTTCAGATTATTCTGATTTGTAGAAAATAATGAAAATTAAAACATTACTGGACAATCATGACCGTACAATGAATTTTAGACGGTGATGAGCATAGGTAAAATCACTGTTTATTTTCGTCTATAGGCATTGGGAAGATTTTTCTATATATATATATATATATATATATATATATATATATAAATATATAAATTCTTTTCACCCATTGTCTTTTGACAAAGATCACTTACAAGTAACCTTATTACAATAACTCTTACTTCAAAGAAAGTAAGATAAGCAAAACTAGGGCCTTAAAAATCTTGATGCCTCTAAATCAACTTTCTTTAAATAAAGAAATAGCCACAACTCTTATGCTTGGGAATATAAAGACAATAATTAAAAATATAGCAAGTAACAAAAAAGAGTGCCGGATTATCTTAATCGAGCTTATTACACCCCACACCGAGTCATTATTATCCGATGACATGAGATCAACGATCAACCTTCAATCTCAAACGGGAAAACAAGTTTAGGCCAAGCTCTTCAATAGAACTTTGAAGTCCTCTTGATAAAAAAACTCAAACTTAGGTACGAACCCACAAAACCTAGTTTAAGTGAGATAACATCTACTTACTACTACTACCCAACCCGTTAGAACATCAAAGCAAGATGAGAGAGAGATAACACCATCTAGGTGGAGTGTGCCCCTTAGGTCAACCTAGAGAGAGATATGGTCTAAGAGGTGGGGCGTGCTCCATACTATAATCTAGAGAGAGAGCTTCTAGAGTTGGGGCATGCCCCCTATTGTTACCAGAGAGAGAGAGAGAGAAATATTTAGAGAGAGGAGAGATTTTGTTGTAAATATTTAAGGGCAAAGGGTCCTCTATTTATAATGCAGAAATAGGATTAGGGTTTTTTAGGATTTTTCATGACTTGCTTCTTCGTGTGAGATTGAATATGAACCATTGATTTTGGGTGACTTGTGGGGTGTGAGATTTGAGCATTCCATTCCATAGATGGACCATCAATATCATGAAAAGTGCTTAAACCTTTATCCCCCTTTCCTAAATCATTTTGTCATCAATAGAAATTAAATAAAATAATTTCATTCATAATATTGTGCTTACCAAAAAATTAGATGGACCATCAATATCATGAAAAGTGCTTGAACCATTATCCCCCTTTTCTAAACCATTTTGTCATCAATAGAAATTAAATAAAATAATTTCATTCATAATATTGTGCTTACCAAAAAATATGCACAAGCCTTCTCATGCTTTCTAACAATCTATTCAAAGCTTCCTCAAGGCTATAGCTTTTCAAATCACATAGCTACTTGGACTTCAAGCTAAAACTAACCCATCAAAATGGAAAGCCCTAAATGTGTGGGGTGTGCTGCCCATGAGGGGATCTCATGGGCCCTACCATCTAAGCCATGGTTGGCCCATGTACACAATGGGCTCCATGCAATTTTAAATATTTTTAAAATTAACAGAATTTTTTTTAGAATTTATTTGAATATTTAAATCAATGTAAAACCAATATCTCTGTTTTTATAAATCCAAATTTGATAAATAAAAATCCAAAAATCTAGAAAAAATTCAAATAATAATTCTAAAAATCATACATCATAAAACAAACATAATTAAATTTATTAGATGAAAAAATGATTCATATGGTCTACGAATTAAATAAATAAACGTTGGGGCACTCCACCTTTAATTGCGGACTACGGTCTACATTTGCTTTATTAAACCGACCCAGTGTTTTTCATGACCCACAGTCCATGGAGGGGCTCAGTAGTGGGTCACCAAAGTCTGGCCGATGATCTAAGGGGTTGTAATTCCAATTTGTGGATTTCAGGTTCTCCCCGAGAGATATACCAAAGTCACCTAGACCTGATGCGACTACAACTCCTATGGTGGATAGGGGGTATCTCTTGCACATGCATAAGTTTCATCTTAAAAGGTGGTTCGCTTTTCCGAAACAACTATCTTATATCTATGCCGTGTGATAGTATATGGATGAGGCTTTAGCCACCATCTCTGAAGGCCACCATCAGATACTAGGGTCATACAGTCCCTCGGCTCACGTATCCTTGAAAACTCCAACCTCACCTAGGGATGACCTATAAGAACCTTTATCGAATAGTTTTCTATGCCAGGTAATATAGGCTTTTTCCAACCGACTGGCCTAGTTCGTAAAACTCAGTTAAGTATCAGCAAATTTTATTTTCTGAGTATAGTCCAGGAGGGACCACACTGTCACTGAGTTCACACTCCAATATATCAAAATGTTTTATTACAAGCACTCATAAAGCTTTTAATTGCCATACTCACCCAACAAATTTCTCCACCAAATATGGACCTAATAGTTAGTTTATACTATTTTTTAAAAAAATAATATATAATTTTGACTGAGAATTTGTCCCGATTCCGAAATTCGGGTTCTATCTAACAAGACATGATTTGTCATTTGGCTTTGAAAATTGAACATCCGGGGACATAGTTGGGCTAAAAGACCCTAGTGGCCCTTTAGGATTGGTTGAATTAGGCGAGATCCAGATCGACTGAATCAGTAATCTAGTAGAAAAAAAAAATCATTTAAGGACCTTAACCTTTTATAAAATTATTATAGGGTTTTAAAATATCACAGTTAATATTAGAGGATTTACTTCTAAATTTTAATTTCACTTAGATACCTCATTAAGAGATATCCTAGAAGTTGTCCAAACAACCTCGTCCTGGGCACTTTCATATTTGACCCGCTAAAAGGCATAAACCAAATGATGGGAGTACCCTTCCTTGGTCAGGGTAGGGCACAAATTACTGAAATGATTCTGCTTGATCAGGGTTCCCAACTTTGAATAACAGCGATTTTTTTTTTTTTTTTCTTAACTTTTCGGAGGAGATATCTAAGTGAAGTGGAAGCTAGAAACTCTAATGTAACATGGGGGTTTTTCTAAGTTCTAATTTTTGGATTTCCATATCTGTATTACCAGTTTCGTATTCGCATGTCTTTCAGGGAATTACTCTTATCATTTTCTTTAAATAAGAATTGATTATCTGCCGCAGTTTCGTATTCGCATGTCTTTCAGGGAATTACTCTATCATTTTCTTTTAATAAGAATTCATTATCTGCCAAAGTGCTCATTTTAAAACCCACAATAATGTTACCTACCTAATGTTGTCAAGTTCAATGTCTTCGAGTTTTCCAATTTTTATCCACTGTTAGTGCCCCCAAAGTCTTATTTATCCAGTGATTTAAAATGCGGACTTGAGTCCCAGCTCACCAACGTCCCGAGCCCGAGTTGGTGGTCCAACTCGGCCAAGCCCCAGTGGAAATTACATAGAATGGGACCCTGACTCGATGATATCCAGGTGAGTCTCAAGGTCGGAACCAGACTTGGCTCCCCACATACGAGTGACTCAGGCGAGTCTGAGCCTGAATCGTCGCCTTTTTCAATTTGAATCACTGGTATCGTTGATTAAAGAAGAATACCCTCCCTCTTAAAAGCAATATTATAGCTAGCATTACAACTTAAGGACGGCTAGAACTCTTTATGATGTCTTTTTGTGTGTCAGATCTGTTCTCTATGTTTCTGAACAGACAAGAACATGGTTGCAGAAGGGATAATTAGACTTGGATTTACACTTTTTATTCTCTTTATAAGAAAGAGATACTGCCGCAGACTGCAATGCCGAAAATTCGGTAATCAGAAGAATCTAAAAGATCAATAAATGAATTTCTGATACTTCTTAGTGATTGCAAATTTTCAACGACCAAAAACAGTTCTCTAAACTAAACACTGCATAAGAGGAACCAGAACACACATAAAGATGGCAAGCGGTACATGGTTCTGAGGGTCAAAACCTAGTTGCCTTAATTCTTTTGCCTTCAAGCTTGTGGTCTCATTTTAGTCCCTGGAGGAAAGAGCATGATTCCTAAGTTTATTGACTCCTATGTAAAGTTAGTGGTCATGCACCTCTAGATAAACTTATAGTAGCACCATTCTCAAGAGGCCTTCAAATGGGCACTTCATTTAGTGGAAAAGTACTTATTTCTTGGACTTCAGACTTTGGAGGTATGAAGTAAATAAAGTTTGGACTTTATAGGTCTCAAGTGCTCATTGGAGTTCCAAGGAGTATTTCGGACCTTCAAAGTCTGAAGATAAAATAAGAAATTTGTTGACACTTGCAGTCCTTGAAGGTCAGAAAAGGACACAAAAAAAGGGTATGCACTTAAACTACAAAACAATAAAAAGAAAGAGATATTTATAAGAAAATACATTCAATGGGGAATGAGTGTAAGCTTCTCGTATAATTATGTAATGGGAGGAATTAGGGAATAAATGGTTTGCCTATGAAATAATGTGCTCTGAATTCTGATCTGCCTTGTAAGACAATTATTCTGTGTCTCTCTCTCTCTATCTCTAACAATAAGTTGTTCGACCACTCCATGGAAGTTCTTGAATTTCTTTTTTTTGGGGTAAAAAAAGAAAAAATTACAGGGAACTAAGTATTCTAAAAAAATCTACCCCACAAATATAAAAGATTTGCCATTATTAAATGCCACACCAAAGGAAAAAAAATGCTTGGATACTGTATTGATTTTTTTTTTTTTGGTATTTTAGGATCATAAAATGGCCTCAAATGTCCATCAATATCCTGTAGACCAGACACCATTACTGGCGAGGACATTGGGATAAGATACCCTCAAATGAAGAGGCAAAGCTTGCATATGGTATACAAAGCTTTCCATCAGTTTATTGAATGGTCCAGGCTACATACTCTTGGATGTAAGCTGACATCTTTTCAAGAGCTTATGAAGAGAACAAAAATGCAGCACCGATATCACAAGCACGCTGGATCTTCAATTCAATTGGATTGATAGTCCAATATTACAGATAGGCAATTGCCATGAACAACCCCTTTGTTAGCATGGGGAAGGGGGAGGTGGAGGGGGAGGGGGAGGGGGATGGGACGGGGAGGGGGAGAGGTCCGGGTTTCTGGGTACGGGGAAAAGGAATCAATGTCATTAACCACTACTTTTCTTTTGCCTTTCTTGCCTGCCAAAATAAAATTAATATTTATACAGGCACAAGAGATTAGTATGTTAATACACAAAAATGTGTAAATGTGTTTGATGGCAGTAAATGAGGTTTATTTAGAGAGAACAATGAAAGCTGGATTTGAACCACATGATGCAAAACCATAGGAATATCAGTTGAGCAGGATTTACACATTTGGAATTACCAAACAAGATAGCAACCCCCTCCAGTGAGATATTCAGATGCTGCCATGAAAATAATGCTTAAAAAGGGCAAATCTATTCCTCTTACCTTTAACATCCCATTAAACCCCAGAGGCGAAACCATAGCTCGACCTAAACCATAGAAATCTCACCTCTTCCACCCAAATCAAATTAGAACTCAGTCATACATAATCAGCCTCAACTGGTAGACCCCAAAGAGTGTTAGCAGTTGGCGCACCTGTGGGCAGGGCTTGTCAAGTAGGTCTACCTTTCTTTTTTCTCTCATTTCCTTTTATTTGCATGCTGTATACTTTTCTTTTATTCTGAACTTTCAAAAAAATTCCCTCTGTTTTACAACCTTTTTTCAAAAGATTCTCTTTTCTTGAGTTTCAAAAAATTCTCTTTTGATTTTTGGTGAACAAGTTGGCATGGTCAGAGGTCCGCAAGGAAGAGACCCTCGTTTTGGTTGATTTCCCTGTAGATCATAATTTGACAAAACCACAATCTTACCTCTGATTGACGCTCTTTCTTTTTTCTTTTTTTGGGAAATTGTACCTCTGATTGATGCTGTTGAAGTGCAAACTAAGGGGGAGCGCTCTCGAGTATCCTCTCTCTACACCAACATCATTTTAAAAAAGAAAAAACAAATAAGACCAAGACTGGTGAGCTGCCATAAGATGCTTGAACTTCATGGCAAACCAGTAGCAGCTTACACCACTGATATTGCCCATGTTAGCATACACAATAATGAGGGGGCACATGCAAATATACCTTAGCTAAAATGATCTTTCAAGCAAAAAAATCTTGGATTCGATAGAAATACACTACTAAACTTGACACTTTTTATCAGATTGACCCATATTTTGAGCCCCAAGTTGCTATCATGCCAAAATCGCACTTTTCACAGTATCATAAGAACTATTAATAGCACGCTCCCCACGAATACGTTTAATTTTTCAATACTGAGGAAACGACCTAAACTTTGAGGAGAAAAGGTTCATGTGTGTCATACATGTATAGACCAGATATACCTATGATTTCTAATTACATAAAAACGTAAACTTTGAGGAGAAAAGGTTCACACATGGAACTTTGTCAAACCTAACCCTATAAGACCATGAAAATCACACAACTAAGGTTTTCTTATAAAAAAATTTCAATTGGGGAATCTAGCACTAATGCTATGAAAAATATATCAAAGACTTGGTGGAAAATGCTAATCAGAATGGCACACAGTGAAGTTTGAAACACAAATACATATTCCAACACTTAAGAGACATACAAAGGAACATACAAAACTTACTGATATGCTTATGATAGCTTCGCCCATATAAGCCCCGATTGTCACATTTTCCAAAAGTCAGGCTTTTCAAATATATCATGGGATGAGAAGTCCATGAAATGTTCCAGGCAGTAGATTTCAACATTTGAACGGGTCACCTTCTGTTCTAAGGAAAACTATAATAAGGATCCAGATAAGAGTTCACATTATACGAAACTTTGAACAATGTCGATTGCATGATAAGTAATTAAACATGCAATGTGGCTCACGGATTGGTTCCTAACAAAATCCTGGACACAATGCTTGGCTGATCCACCAATTGATATTGGAAAGTAATATAAAAACATACAATAGTTCAGTGTGCCGGGACCCCCCTTAGCCAGGCGAGTTACTCTCAGCCGAGTCTGGCATGGGGCTTCTGGGCCTAATTTTTTTTTAAATAGAAAAAATTTGAAAAAACAAAAAAAGCATGTAGTAAAAGTAAATCGAACCTAAAACAATTTTAAAAAATAAAAAATAAACTTAAAAATTTAGAGAAAAATGGATTTAAAAAAAAACAATTTACAGTTTGAGAAATTTAAAAAAAAAATCTAAAGAAAGAGGAAACTACAAAAATAGTGATTATAGCACAAACACTCATCAATCTTTGCCAAATAAATCCAAATCATATAAAAAAAGATAAAATAATCCAATATTTAGAAACTTTTTGAAATTTTTTATATATCCCCGAGCTGGACACAGAACTCGGGGAAACACGGGGAGAGGACAAATTACTCGCCCTAGCCTAAGTGAACTCGGGCGAGTCCCGGAACACTGCAATAGATGCTCATTCCTTACATTCATCCTGTTCATCAATCAAATAAGAAAGGCACCAGTCTATAAGAAAAAAGGCTAAGCCTTTCTACATAGAAAAGGTAACATAGAGAGAAACAGGTACAAAGAACTCTGAGTCATTGGAAGTAAAATTTATCAGATGGTTATAACTACGCATTAAAAATTGAATATCAAAATTAGTTAAATTATTGATGAACATAAAAATCAGGTATTCAAAGGGCCCCAACCAGACTCACTTCCAGACCAACTATTGGACGAAATGACCAGCCTGAACCCACCATGGAAACAAACCATACAGTCCAAAATCATAACATACTAGAGAGAGAGAGAGAGAGAGAGAGAGAGAGAGAGAGAGAGAGAGAGAGAGAGAGAGAGAGAGAATCCTAACCTTGTATCCATGACAACAGGTTCCTTGAGCTCAGCCTCAGGGATCATGACTGGCCACGGCTCGCCGGCCTCTCGGAACATCTGCTAAGTCTCTAACATCCTTCCCTTGGCCAGTATCTTCTCTCGAATGTCCTGGGCAGGAGTGGAAGCGGCATCGATGACCTCTTCAGTGCCATTAACGAATGTCACAGTGATCTGAGGGTAGAAGTCGTCGGTGCGCCGCTTCACAGCGATTTGGCACCCTGGGTTCGACTCCCGAGCCCTGCGCGCATTGCACAGAGCCAAGAACTCGAAGCACGCCGCCGTTCGGCCCGTGTTCAGTGCATTGAACTCGATCTTCACCTTTGACAAGAACTTCAACATCCTCTCTCTCTCTCTTCCCCTCGATGCGAGCGAAAACCTCGTACCTGAATGATTGAGAGAGAGTGTAGAAAGAGGAGGGCGCGCCTTCTTGCTTGTCTAGTAACTTTTATTTATTTATTTATTTAATAATTTGACTTATTCAAGTGTCTCATTTATTCATAAGGGAAACTATAAAAAATATGTTTTAATTTTTATCTAATTAGAAAAAAAAACCTTCAATTTTCATATATCTCGTCCATAACTTTTTTTTTCGATTTTAACATTTTGTTTATCAAAATAGTACTTACAATAATCATATTACCATAATGACTACCGCATTATAGTACTTTAAATATCGTAATGACCAGGCTAAACATTGCAGTACCTTAAGTATCAAAATGATAAGGCTAAACATTATGGTACTTTAAGTACCGTAATGATTAGGCTAAACATTACCGTACTTTAAAGACTGTAACGCTTAGATAGGCTAAACATTATGGTATTTTAAAAACTGTAATGCTCGGTAAATGAGGGAAAAAGAGACCTAATGAGCATTACGGTCTTTAAAATATCGTAATATTTAGTCTAGTTATTACATTACTTAAAGTACTGTAATACGATCATTACGATACTTACAGTACCATAATGCGGTAGTCATTATGGTAATACGAATAAAGTACCGTAATGCTTACCTTGGTCATTAAAGTACTTAAAGTACCCTAATGACTAGGCTAAACATTACGGTACTTTAAAGACTGTAACACTCAGATAGACTAAACATTATGATCCTTTAAAGACTATAATGCTCAGATGTGACAAATGGGAGAGAAAGAGACCCAATGAGCATTACGGTCTTTAAAATATCGTAATACTTAGCCTAGTCATTACAGTACTTAAAGTACCGTAATACGGTCATTACGATACTTAAAGTACCGTAATGCGGTAGTCATTACGGTAATACGAATAAAGTACCATAATGTTTAGCGTGGTCATTACAGTATTTAAAGTATCATAATGACTAGGCTAAACATTACAGTACTTTAAAGACTGTAACGCTCAGATAGGCTAAACATTATGGTACTTTGAAGACTGTAATGCTCAAATGTGGCAAATGGGGGAGAAAGAGACCCAAGGAGCATTACGGTCTTTAAAGTATCGTAATACTTAGCCTAGTCATTACAGTACTTAAAATACTATAATACGATCATTGCGATACTTAAAGTATTATAATGAGGTAGTTATTACGGTAATACGACTACTGTGAAGGTTATTTTGGTAAAAAAATACCAAAATTAAAGAAGCAGGGTATGGAAGAGATTTATGAAAATCGATGATTTTTTTTTTCGAATTAGATAAAAATTAACGTATATTTCTGATATTTTCCATTATTCAATTTAGAGAAAAATCAACTACAAAATAATCAAAATATCAGTCAGGCAATATGAAACCAGGGGCATTTTCATCATTTGGTAATTCAATGTTCCTAACCGTAGATGATATACTTTTTAAACTTATCTTTCGGTGTGGGATGGTTCAGATATCCCAATCTCTTTCGACGAATGTGGACTGTCCAGATTGGTAAACCAGAGATATCAGGTCTATGCTATAGCTTGGGCCGGAAGGCACATAAAATCTACATCCATTTTGTATAATGTATCTTCATGGTTGGTATGTACTATAAGGTGGTAGCTTGAGAAAATGGCAAGAGCTTGTTTTCATGCCTTAAAAATTGAATGAAATAAGCATAGTAAACATTTCTCTTCTTCAGTGCTCAGCTGCCTTTGCCTCAGTGGTTCTCAAGGATTCATTTCCATGATGAACTCTCCCTCTTTGTCTTAGTATTTCTCATGGTTTCATTTGATAGACATGGGATGGGGAGTGAAATTAAGTGATACCTCAACAATAAGGGCAATTAATCTTATCAAGGGTAGACCATCTTTTCTAAAATTCATATACTCTGCATGAGATTATTTGATTGACTATCTATCTGGTGCATACATTCTATTATATATTTGTGTATAATTATTTGACTTTTTGAGTGATTTTAAGGTGTTTTTAGTTATTTTTGTTTAAAAACATGTGATTTTCAATAAATTACTTTGAATAAAAATAAAAACTTTTCAAAAAGATAAACTTATATGTAAAATTGTCTATAAGTTTTATCTCAAGTACTTTTATAAGACATGCTGGCAAACAACGAATAATTCATTATCATCATGATCAATTTTATTGAAATAGTAAAGGGTAGGGATTCTATGAGTCAACTGGCACATTTGTATATGTGCCTTCCCTCTTTAAAATCCATCTTGAATATGGATTTTGTTTCTCCAAAATTATTAAGGATTCATGATCTAAGGCAAGGAAATCATGGATACGAAAAGAAAAAACAAAATTTTAAAATTAGAATTTCTTTTTTTTGAGATTTTTTTTGCACTGTTAATTTGATTTTTTTGGTCCATTGCAGTTTTCGCAATTACCATCTTAAAGATGGACATCCACGGTTCAGCTGGATCGCGGGTCCCTAACTTATATAACAATAGTGAATTATCAGCAATAATGAATACATCCAACAAGCCCTAAATATCAATCTTCAACGGCATACACAAACAGATTAGGTGAGCAAGTGTCATTGAAAACAGCCAATATTGTTGGCTTCTGAAATTGATTTATTTGGTTTCAAGTCAAGTTCCTTTTGTAGATAGCATCTCTCAGCCACCAATAGACTCCTGGTCTGTTTTGTTGGATAAATGAAAACCTGTACTACCCAACCTAGAAGCCTTAATACCCTAGTATACTTCAAATCAGCAATTATTTATTTCTTGTTCACATTAAAATTTACATTACAGAGACCAACCAATTGTTTTAATGAGAAATTTCTCTTATGTTATGACGTTTCAGACTTTCATTAAGATCATTCAAACAAAAAGTAAGATCCTATGGTTGAACTTTTGAAAAAACAAAAAAAGACCATAAAACTAAAATTCAGAGATAAAAGGAGATGTTTAAATGATGAACACCACATATTAGTGAGAAATATTTTTTAACAGAAATTATCACATAAAAAGGTTCTTTGAATTTAATAAAATTTTAAAATAAACAGAGACATTTAGTATAAGCTATAAAGGGCTAAAATCAAAAGATTATTGCAACAAGCAAAACTTAAATTGGATATTGCTTCAAATTTTAAGTGGATGGATTCAATACTCGAATTTCGTTGTCAGCTTTACATCCTTTTTTTGCATCCTTTTTTACTTTCTACTAGAATTTGATAGAACATACTTGGAGTTCTATTTTTAAAACGGTTATTGGTTATCTATATGAAATCTTTCAGAGGATTTTATGATCTGATTCCTAAGCTGAGGCATTGCGCAACATATGTGCGATTTGCTAATTAAAATTATGCCTCAACTATGATGTGAACCTAGGAATGGTGCTGCATGGAGTTTTGCAAGCCTGCCTAATAATAAAAGCAAAACATATATATTGCAACACAGAATTATAATTAGTTCCCTTTCTTTCTAACTTTTTTTGCCAATTTCAACATTAATCACAGTAACCAATCAACACAGGCACTGAGTCCTGTCTCCAATAATAAAAGCAAAACATATATATTGCAACACAGAATTATAATTAGTTCCCTTTCTTTCTAACTTTTTTTGCCAATTTCAACATTAATCACAGTAACCAATCAACACAGGCACTGAGTCCTGTCTCCAGTGTTGTTATTTCAGTGAAAAACCATGGCAAAAACAAAGACATTGGGACTAAAATTTCTTCAATGACTTACTTCTCTTCATTGAGAAGTCTCATTGATAACTAATTTGCCATGGCCTTTACCTCAATTGTGAGAGAGAAGGGGGGTGTCTTTGCTTATGTTGTGAACCCCTATGTCTTTGAATGGGCTAAACTTTACAGATAATCTTTTGAAATGTCAAAAAAAATGGAAAAAGGTTATCTTCTCTTCATATCAATTTAATGTCGCGGCCACAACGAGCAATCAAATATTTAAAAACCACCTCTCTGACCATAAGGAATAAAACCAAGTAAAACTACTAAATTGCCACCAAATGCATCGAGCTTTTCGTTCGTCTGAGGTCTCACAATCTCATTATGACACTAGAAAGCCCACTATATTGTGAAATATCAAATGACTAATTATTTTTGGAGTCCCAGTAGGGCTTCATCTTGCAATCTAGAATTATCCTGAACAACCTGCATTCAAAAGGAGAACATGAATAAAAACGAGAATGGTCAGGAAAGTAGAACTAAGAGTGGGATTTCTTCTTGTTTTTTCACTACTAAAGCAGAGGCATGCCTTCTTAAACTCATGCTCTTTGGTTAATGTGCACACACCACCATTAAAATGAACAAACAATAGCGCTTCATTCTTCTTTCTTTTTTTGGGTAAATAGTGGGAAAAAGGTTATAAACCTGCGGTAGAAATGGAACTCAAAATTTCACATTATGGCACCTCGCCACCTTAGTACTTATCCTTGAGCCCCATTCCTAGCACAAGCACTTTTTGACCATGCACATTTGTCTAGCCAAGGACATGCTCTGGTCAAGCTCCCCCCTTTCAAAGCAAACACAATCTTTGTTGCATTCCAATTGTAGTTGTACGCTAATACGCACCATGTGAATGATATCAAGGAATGGATGCTCTTGCGTAACATGTTCCCCTCCTAAGCATGCAAATTGTTACTAAAGACCCTATACATCAAAGTACCATCATCATTCATCATTATTAAAGCTTTTTTTTAACTAATTGGGGTCGGCTACACGAATCCTAGTCTGTCATTCTGCTCTAGGGACAGTACCTTCAGTGAGGCTTATATTTTAGATTAATAAGAAGGTTTTGTAAAGTTTTTACATTAGCTGCCTACTTAACACAACCCACCCCTTTTATCCAGGGTTGAGACTGGTTAAGGGAAAATTTAAGGTCCTTACTCTTCTTAGACTACTTATACATAAAAGCAATGTTTCAAAATTTGCCTGTCTGACCTAAGACTTGTCGAGTCGAACTATATTGGGAAACTGGCGCTGAAAATATCTAGAATCTCATGAATCTCTTATATATATATATGGGTAATGATTTCATGCAACCGTTATATAGTAATATGATGCAACAACTTTAAAAAACCATCTAGCCATTTGTTTGATCCAAAATTTGAAATATATGCTCTTTTCATTCTAATGAACAATCACAAAAAAATAAAAAATTGAAAACACAACCTAGAAAGTATTTTTTTATCCCAATTACCATAGGCCGTTCATTTTGGTGAGATGTTTAGATCTAGGCCTTAGAAGGAATTTTTCATTTCAAATTTTTTTGGATGACTTTATTATCATTAGATGAACAATGTTAAAAAATAAAAAAATGATTTTGAGTTTATAAAGGCTAAGATCTTGAAATTCACAAAATGAATGGTCTAGATTCATTTTTGGAGAGAACTTATTTTGACCATATCTAGAGTTCAAATTGAACTTTTTTTTTTAGGTAATTGATTATTGAGATGAAGAAAATATGTGTGCAAAATTTGGAGTCATACAAATACCACAAACATGGTTTTCTAGAAGTGTCGTTGCATTATACTATAATACAACCGTTGCAATGTATCATTGTTATATATATATATATATATAATTCCTGGTCCGACTAAGGACTTCTCCGAGTGGAACTCAGATTGTAAGGTGCATGACTTGGCACCGGTTGCGTTATTAAAAACATTGTATCAAAGTAATGCTTTCCATGGACAATTGCCCAAGCCCACGGATTGGGTTCGAAACTGTCAATTGATCAAGTAAAAGCCAAGAGGGAGTCAATGCCTTAACCTGATATATGAACTCACGCATGCATAATTTACTAAAGCTAGGGGTTTCAATCAGGTTAAAGGACTAAGTTAGACTCAGTCGGGTCGGGTCTAGGCCAGGTTGACGCGACTTGTACTCAACCTTTTTACGAACATAAGTAAAACCCTCCAAATTTTTGTTTGCATCACAACTGACCTATCTCAAAAACCCCTCTAACTTCTCTCTCTCTCCTTTTTGTTTTTTTTTTGTGTGTGTCGAAAATCCCTTTCAATTCAAGTGTTTCTTTTTTCTATCCTAGCCCCGAGAAGTATATTGGTATTAATCGAGTTATGTGATCTGTACAAACCCTAATCTACCAGGCCAATCTCCAAGCATTGTGCTGATGATAACAATGAAGCCTCATCTGATAATGAGAGGAGGATGAATTAAACTTAATGCACACCTCAACACTCACAATGAGAAAGGGTAGAGGCTCTTGTGAACTTGTAGGGGTGGCAACTGGCCGGCTGGACCCAGACCCATACCCGATTGGATCTGAAGTCATAGGACCTAGATTTGAACCCAAAAATCTCATTTGGGACCCGAACCCAGAGCCACCTAAAAAATCTAAATATCTACATAGTTAAATATATTTAAACATATTTCATAAATTGGGACCAAAAATACAATGTGTGGCCTAAACCCAGACCCGATCGAACTCGGACCTGGCCCCAAATAGTATTCAGTCCAAGATTTAAATCCGGAGTTGACCCACCGGATCCAATTTTTGGCCCCATACCCTGACCCGGTCAGGTCTACATGTCAACCCCGGTCCACGTCCGGGTCCATTGCCACCCCTATTCAAAACTTGATGCTCACTGGACAGTATACTTTAGGTGAGCATCCAACTTCCAGAACAAATCGATAAAAGACCTACCATTTTATTTTATTTTTAAATTACCTGTAAACCCCTATTGTCTAGCATTTTGTACAATGATGAATTCTCAATTGGGAAAAAGACATGCTTTTGTATTAGTTTCACGTATATCATATGGGCACATGGACCGAGACATGCTTTTCATCGTTAATGAATGTCGTATGGTTTAGATATTGTAAAAGATATAATAAAAATAATGAATTTTAATGCATAACACAAGGGGTTCTTTTTTTAAAAGATGGGAAAATATCTCTTTATTTTTTATTTTTATATAATAAAAATCATGAATTTTAATACATAACACTAGGGTTCTTCTTTTAAAAGATTGGAAAATATCTCTTTGTCCCCTATTTTTTACTTTTATGAAACCCAAGAATTAGAAATAT